>NC_087292.1:4432339-4736922 GCF_015220805.1 Pogoniulus pusillus
AGGGGGAGTGAAGGAGGCAGTAGTGTTCACTTGGCGGTAATGTGATTTTTCAGCCTCTTCCCTGCAGGTTCTGGTGCTCTCTACAAGTCCCTGTTCCGTTCCAGGTGCACATCTGTTCTGGCATCTACATGAGATCACTGTGCATTGTAGTGTCGACACCACCATTCAGCCTGCTGGTACTTTGAATGTGTTGGGAACCTTGTATGAAAGTGAGCTGCAACCCATGCTATAAAATGAGTTGCTTCTCCTCCTTAATTTGAGATTTAAGCCACAAAATCCCAGCACAGTGAGCACCAGAAGGGACCTCCAGAGATCATTCAGTCTCACCTCCCTGTTGAGGTAGGGTTATCCAGAGCAGCCTGCCCAGGAGCACAATGTCCAAGTGGGTTTGGAATCTCTCCAGAGAAGGAGATGCCACAGTCTCTCTGGGCAGCCTGCTGCAGGGCTCCAGCAGCCTCACAGCAAAAAAGTTATTTGGATTTTTTTTTTTTGCTGGTACCTAATGTTCTCCAGTTTGTGGCCCTTGTCCTGTCAGTAGGCACCACAGAAAAAATTCTGCCCCCATCCCCTTGACCCTCACTCTTAATATAGAAGAGTGAGAAGTGATGCAGTTGGGATTGGGACCCAAATGTTGGCCTGAGCCTTTTGTTAGCTTAGCTTTTAAAACTATAAGTCAAAGAGTGCCTGAAAGTCTTGAGGTAAGTCAGAGCTCTAAGTCTTGCATTTAGAGGAGTTAAAAAACTAAAGATTGCCATTATGGAAGGGATGGTGGCCCATGTGCTGCCACTCTGAGCAGGGACACTGTTGAGGAGAGAGAGCAGGAGAGCAGGAAGGCCAGAGTGTCAGGAAGAAAGCATTACACACCAGCCAAACATAACTAGATGGGAAACAGCCACAAATGGTCTAGCCTGTCCAGGAGGCCAAGTAGTAGAGTCACTATCTCCAGAGTCATTTAAAAGCTATGTAGATGTGGTGCTGAGTGACGTGATTTAGTGCTGGGTTAATAGTTGGTCTGGATGACCTGAAAGGTCTTTTCTAAATCTAAGCCATTCAGGGATCCAGTTAGAGAAAACAGCATCCAGTGCTTTCATAGACAGCAGTTGCTTGTGGCTTGCTTGCATTGGGGTATAAATTGCTCTAATGAGTTCAGAGAAGATTCCCTCCCTTCTTCTCTAGAAATATCACCTAAATAAGAGGTGGGGTTACATCTGCCTTTGAGAGTGACAACAACTAGCCAGTACTGAGGCAGGAAGCACACTTGATATGCTGCTGATCTGTGACAGCTGGACATTTGTGCCTGGAGCTGCCGAAGGGATGGCAGACTTCATAAAGAGAGTGTATTAAGTAGTAAGAAGCTTTACTTCATATGTTCTTTATCAATAGCAGACACCCTAAGACACCAATCTCTTGTTGTTCACGTCCACTCACAAGGCAGAGAGAGGATAAAACTCTAGAGAAACAGGCACCATGGAGCCTAAGCAGTGATAATAAGAAAGTGATTCCCTGTCCAATTACCCTTTATCCACACAGCAGTTGTTTGCAGTCTGTCTGGCTGTGTCATGCTGACTGGCAGTGAGATGTGGACAGGATAAGAATGAGTCCATGGCCAAGAGACAGCCTTTTCTCTTTTGCAATGGACACTTGGCAGTAAGCTGCTGATCCCAAGGATGAATCAGCTCATTCTTTACTTGCAGTTCGCTTATATCCCACCTCAAGTATTCTGCTATTTATTTCACTTCTCACTCTCATAAAAGCATTCAAGGGTCACAATCATTTAAAAGAAATGAACTGTCAAAAGTATCACAGAATCACAGAAGTTTAGAGGTTGGAAGGGACCTCCAGAGACCATGGCCAAGCAGGACCACCCAGGGTAGCTCACACAGGAATGCACCTAGGTGGATTTCAAAAGTCTCCAGAGAAAGAGAATCCACAACCTCTCTGGGCAGCCTGCTCCAGGGCTCTGTCACCCTCACTGTAAAGAAGTTTCTCCTCATGTTGTGATGAAACTTTCTATGTAGCAGTTTGTACCTTTTGCTCCTTGTCTTAAGTAGATCTATTGGAGCTGACGCTGAGAGGGCTCTGTTCTGACTCTGGTTCATGTCATGACTTGTGCTGCTTCCCATGGGTAGTGTTGGCTTTTAAATTACCCATCTCTGAGAATTCTTTGGAGTAAAGTCTGCAAAGTTTTGGGCTCTTCTTAGTGAAGATGCTTACAGTGTTCATGTTTCATGGAAAAAGCTAACATAGACTGGCTAGGGCTGGGGGATAGGTTGGACTGGATGATCTTGGAGGTCTCTTCCAACCCAGTTGATTCTAAGATTCTATGATTCTATGATCTCATGTGAAAAGGACCCATTCACAAGCAAGATTTCTGCACTGTGAGGCATGTACAGGGGTACGGTGAACAAATAGTTTGTGACACCCTCACTAGTGCAAGGCATTTGGTTCTGATGCACTTAAACTTGCACTAAAATTACTGCTTTGTGAAAAAATGTTTTCTCCTTTAACTGCTTCCTGCTTTCATCCTGTGTCTTACTGGTCAGGCCACACCTTGAGTACTGTGTCCAGTTCTGGGCCCCTCAATTCAAGAGAGATGCTGAGGTGATGGAAGGTGTCTGCAGAAGGGTGATGGAGCTGGTGAGAGGCCTGGAACACAAACCCTATCAGGAGAGGCTGAGGGAGCTGGGGGTGTGCAGGCTGCAGAAGAGGAGGCTCAGGGCTGACCTCATTGCTGTCTGCAACTGCCTGAAGAGTGGTTGTAGCCAGGTGGGGTTGGCCTCTTCTCCTAGGCAAGCAGCAACAGAACAAGGGGACACAGTCTCAAGCTGTGCTGGGGGAGGTCTAAGCTGGATGTTAGGAGGAAGTTGTTGGCAGAGAGTGATTGGCATTGGAATGGGCTGCCCAGGGAGGTGGTGGAGTCACTGTCCCTGGAGGTGTTCAAGAAAAGCCTGGATGAGGCACTTGGTGCCATGGTCTGGTTGATTGGGCAGGGCTGGGTGCTAAGTTGGACTGGATGAGCTTGAAGGTCTCTTCAACCTGGTTGATTCTGTGATTCTGTGATCTCACTTTCTTAACCAAATAGAGTAGAATTCAAGTCCAGGCAGCTCTACCTTAATTCTGAGGAGCCTTTGGAAGAAAATAGCAGATCCTGGGAAATTATTCTTCCTCCTCTCTTCAGAACAGATTTAAATTGCCTCCTTACAAGTCCTATTTTTTTAATATTTTTTTTTTCCCTTTGAAAAATGCTTTAGAAGCTTTGTTCTCTATTTTATACCCCTACAGTGTAGAAGTTACCTTTTCTACTTTCTGGCTTTTTATTTTTACCCTGTGTTTTTAACAAGAAAGGTTAATTGGGATGATATTTTAGAATGCATGGACTTAAGAAATGCACTCTGGAGGCTACTCCAAATGTGGGAAGTTGTCTAAAAGAAGCCTTGCTAACACCTTTTTCCTTCTCATTGTTGTCATGGGGTCATTTCCAGCTGCTGTCCCTTTACAGCAAATTCTGTTCAGGTTTTGCAACACAAATGCTAAAGTTTTAATCCCTCAGGCCAGTGCTTGTGAAAAGTATTTATGTAAATAGGTGTTATAAGCACAGACCCAACTGCAGAACCTGTCCTACTGATAGACACCAAAAAGGAGCTGGTGCTAGCACAGCAAACACATTCTGCTGCTGCTCCTCACTGATTCATCAGTTGGACATCTCTTTGTCTTATTAAAGGGAAGAAAACAAACAGTCCTTTAAGCCATGA
Source organism: Pogoniulus pusillus (assembly GCF_015220805.1). NCBI lineage: Eukaryota > Metazoa > Chordata > Aves > Piciformes > Lybiidae > Pogoniulus > Pogoniulus pusillus. The sequence goes on from NC_087292.1 coordinate 4,436,092, forward strand.
CACTGTGTGTAAAGAGCATGAAGCTGACAACTAGCCAGACAAGATAATCTACTAAACAAGCTGGCCTTCAAACTGCATATTGCAGGCATAAATCCTGGAGTCTTCCTGTCAGCTCCTGATGGGCCTGTGTGGTTCTGAATTATGGTTGCACTCAAGGTATGTACCAGGCTGTGAGTCTTTGGTATTTGGTGTTTGTGTGGTGAACACATCTGATGTTATGGTTATGTGATGAGAAATGCCCAGCTTGTATTATGATCAAACTTGCCCCTAGTTGTGAGTGAGTGGGCAGAAGGGAGCATAGAATCTCTGAATCCCTTGGGGAGAGAGGGCAGAACAGTTCCTATGGCCCCAGGAATGAATCCCTGTCCACTTTTGAGAACCTTGTAGGAAAAAGAGAGTGGGGTCATGTGTCAATAGAGGAGGTATTGAACCGTTTAGTAAGGCTGGATCCACTTGACTGTAAATTGGACACTTTGACACAGATTAACTAGAAACTATAAAGACCAGGTAAGTAGGAATGGCAAAATACAGATCTTCCCTGTTGTACCTTTTTAGGCTAAAGCACATCACAGGATTTACCACTGACAGGTTTTGTGCATTACAGCAGTGATGGTGGAAAGAAGAAAGGATTGTAATTTTGTGTTGTATCTTCAGTTTGCCATTCTGTTCCATGAGTGGCTTGGCATCTGAGCAATCACAAGTGAGTCATGATCTCATTTTCCACTGCTGTTTCTGACACAAGAAACGGCATATCCTGTAAGTCCTGCAATACAGATAACCTTAGGGTAGAGGTAATGAAAAGATACTTTTCCTATAACCATATAATTAGAATATGGTAGGGGTTGGAAGAGACCTCTACTGATCATTTTGTTCAACCCCCCTGCCATAGCAGGATCACATAGGGCAGGCCACAAAGGAACACATCCAGGTAGGTTTGAAAGCCTCTAGAGAAGAAGACTCCAGAACCTCTCTGAGCAGCCTGTTCCAGGGGTCTGTCACCCTTACAGAAAGAAGTTTCTCCTCATGTTCAGCTGGATCCTCCTGTGTTTCAGCTTGTACCTGTTATTATAAATCCTATCACGGGATGCCACTGAAAAGGATCTGGCACCTTCATCTTCACACCCACCCCTCAGATATTTATAGACATTGATAAGATTCCCCTCTCAGCCTTCTCCTCTCAAGATCCAGTTCTCTCAGTTTTCCTTCACAGGGGAAATGTTCCTGTCCCCTAATCATCCTTGTAGCTCTCCACTGGACTCTCTCCAGTAGATCCCTGTCTCTCTTGAGGTGGAGAGCCTAAAAGTGGATGAACCATACTGCAGTTGTTTAGCTTCTTTTATGTGTTAAATTATATCTGTACCTTGCCTACATATGACTGTGCTCAACTGCTGTGTTTGTAGAACCTTCTTCTAAAGTCTCAGTCTTTTAGAAACAAGATTGTTAAGTTTGCCTTTAATTGTCTCTCTGTAAAGTTATTGGACTTGATGGCCTGTGGAGATCTTTTCCATCTTAAGGATATGATTCCATATAGGAGAGCTGTGATCTCTAAGTGCTAGTTTGAGTCACTGTGTTTACTCTTCTTTATTCCACTGCTCCATAGTTCATTCTGTAGAACAGGTTGTAGTGACATTTGGAAAGATGTTTCTTAGCAAGGAGCACAAGAATCCCAGAACTGACTCTTTATCACATGCATCTATTTAACATTTTCTCTTGGAATTCCAGAATCAGTTGAAAAAGACCTCTAAGATCATCCAGTCCAACCGTTCTCTAACCCTACCAAATCTACTGCTAAACCATAGTCCTCAGTACCACATCTTTGCCTCCTTTAAACACTTCCAGGCAAGAGAATTCAACAGCTTCCCTGGGCAGCCTTTTGCAGTGTTTGAGAACCCTTTCCATGAAGAAGTTTCTTCAAATAACCTAAACCTCTCCTGGTGCAACTTGAGGACATTTCCTCTTGTCCTATCACCTATTACTAGGAAGAAGAGACCAACACCCACCTCATTCCAACCTCCTTTCAGGAAGTTGTAGAGAGTGAGGAGGTCTCCCCTTGAGAGAGGGGATCATAAAATGATGCCTTTGTATTTCACAACTACTTGTGAAGTGCAGATGTTGTTGTTAACGACATAAATAACTTCTCCTTGGAAACGTCCTGTATGGAGGCACAAAATGAGTTGAATGTCTGGGTGATTTTAACTGAGTAATGGAGAATTCTGAGGGTGCTGGAGCCCTGGAGCAGGCTGCCTAGAGAGGCTGTGAAGTCTCCTCTGGAGAGATTCCAAACTCACCTGGACATTACAATCCTGGGCAACCTGCTGTGGGTGACCCTGCTTTAGCAAGGGGGTTGGACTAGACAGTCCCCAGAGGTCCTGAACTCCTCTGTCCTGTGATTCCATGGTTAGGCTGATATCACACTGGGACATCTTTTTTTCTCTCTCTCTCTTAATTCCAATTAATTGGAAAATGAGACAGGCTGCTCTGAGAAAAATCACAGTATCACAGTACCATCAGGGTTGGAAGAGACCTCACAGATCATCAAGTCCAACCCTTTACCACAGAGCTCAAGGCCAGACCATGGCACCAAGTGCCACGTCCAGTCCTGCCTTGAACAGCCCCAGGGACGGCGACTCCACCACCTCCCCGGGCAGCCCATTCCAGTGTCCAATGACTCTCTCAGAGAAGAACTTTCTCCTCACCTCCAGCCTAAATCTCCCCTGGTGCAGCCTGAGGCTGTGTCCTCTTGTTCTGGTGCTGGCCACCTGAGAGAAGAGAGCAACCTCCTCCTGGCCACAACCACCCCCCAGGTAGTTGCAGACAGCAATAAGGTCACCCCTGAGCCTCCTCTTCTCCAATAAGTTGGTAGTGCTGCTGCTGCTGCTCTGCCTTAGCTCTGCAGCAGGAGCTTGTTGCCCTGAAAAGGTGTTAGGTGTATAGATTCTCATCACTGTGTCTTTGATGCCTGGTTATTATGACTCACTTGGAATGTGTTGCTTCATCTACTTAGGATCATCAGTCTGTGATTTCTGAGGGTGGGAGTTGGGTTCAATTCAGTGGTAAATTAATCCAGCCAAGTAATTAATTGGATCAGATGAAATTTTAGAAGTCTCAGCTTCCATGTGCCTGTGCTCCTTTCATGTGGTTACCTCAGGTCTCTTGAAGGATTCTGCTGATTGAAGAGCCAGATGCTGCTGTTGCTAAATGTGTAAAAGAGGCATTGAACTGTAATGAATCAAAGAAATTAAGGGGTTTGTTACATACAGTTGAACTAAAAGCCACTTAAAAGATACTTGAAAAGGCTGTGTGGGTCAAGTTAGCTAATTGTGGATATTACCTTGTGAATTGTATTCCAGATGAATAATAGAGGCACAGGTTTGGATACCTGTGGGAGTGTGCCATGGGAACATGGCATGTGTTGCTTTCTTTGTCATCTGTTACCTCACCTCCTGTCTTACACCATTAAAGCTGAGCCTTACATTGGTAAGACAAACTGCACCACACTCTAGTTCTGTTTCTTCAGGACTTTTTGTTTCCTTCAGTTGAATAGTGCAAATAAATGGTTTTCTTTGGAGGTTTGGTTTTCTTTTTAGCTTAATGTTTTCAGGGAGCTGGAGACCTGCTCTTAGTTTGTGCAGGTTGCTTTTGGCTGGTGTTACAGGTAGATGCAATGAAAATAGGCTTAAGGATATGTGTAAATTAGAGAGTGTAAATTCTGATGAACAAATACACAAAACCAGTAAGAAAGTTTTTGCTTTCTGAAGGAAACCTTTAGTATTCTACAAGCACAAAACTGACATTCTCAGGAGCCACCAGCAACAAACCACAGTTAATTTTGAACCCTCTCTGGCTTCACTATATATAGTATTCCTTCCTGGTCCTGAGCTGTGGCAGGCTACTGCTGTGTAGGTGTCATTGAAATTCTGAGTTCTCTGTGTCATTCTCAGCTGAATGTGTTGTGTAGAATCCTGAAACCAGTTCCAGTGGCTGCTATGTTGTCAGTGGTGGCAACTCAATGAGCAGATCACTGGTGCAACTTAACTCAGCTGTTAACATTAAACTTTGATGAGGTGATCCTTGAAAATTGACCAGTTCTGCTGGATCCCTCTTCTGTCTGTGGGATTCTTCCAAGCAGAACCTTGAAAAGACCAAAGTCTGCTTTCCTGACATCTAGCTTATGACCCTGCTTAATTCTTTATTCCAGCCTCACAGGCTCATAACTACTGGAGGGTGCCCATTTATTCCTACAGCTCTTAGAAAAGCACTGAGCTGCATTTCCCAGCAGAAGGAGTGCTCCTCTCTGTGACAGGGGTGGCAGAAGACATTGTGTGCTGACTTTTCAGTTGTTCTAGCTCATACTCTGTCATGTGAGGCATTTCCACCCATTTCAGCTAATAATATAGAAGAGGCAGAAGTGTTGTCTTCTTTCACAGAATCATAGAACAGCCTAGACTGGAAGTGACCTTAGAGATCATCCAATCCAACTTCCCTTCCATGGCCAGAGAATCCCCTCAATGAGACTAGGTTATTCAAGACCCCATTCAACCTGGCCTCTCACAAAATCATAGAATGTCAGGGGCTGAAAGTGACCTCAAAAGCTCATCCAGTTCAACCCCCCTATCAGAGCAGCATCACCTATGCCAGATCACATAGGAATGCATAGAATCATAGAATCATCCAGGTGGGTTTTGAATATCTCCAGAGAGGGAGACTCCACAACCCACCTGGGCAGCTTGTTCCAGTGTTCTGTCACCCTCACAGGGAAAAAAAATACTCCACATGTTTAAATGAAACTTCCTCTGCCTCGGCTTCCACTCATTGCCCCTTGTCCTGTCATTGGCCTCACCCAGCAGAGCCTGGCTCCAGCCTCCTGACACTCGCCCTTTACACACTTATAACCACTGATGAGGTCACCTCTCAGTTTCCTCTTATCCAAGCTAAAGATCCCCAGTCCCTCAGTCTCTCCTCATAAGAGAGATGTTTCATTCCCTTAATCATCTTTGTGGCTCTGTGCTGGACTCTCTCAAGCAGTTCCCTCCCTTTTGAACTGGAGGGCCCAGAACTGGACATAATACTCCAGGTCCTGCCTCAGCAGGGCAGAGTAGAGAGGCAGGAGAACCTCTCTCAACCTACTAGTCACAGCCCTTCTAATACACCCCAGAGTGGCTTTGTCTTGCTCTTAGTGACTGTGGTAATGCCTCATAAAGAGAGACCTTAAAGCTTTGTGGTTAAATTTAGGAAATCTGTAAAAGCCATTCTGGTAGGATTGAAATCCTTTGCTGTGGAACAAAGCTTATTTGTAGGCTCCTGCATGTTTCCTGTTTCCATTCTAAGATTTTGGGCAATGTTCCATCTAAGCACACCATACCTAGGAGGTAGTAGGAGGTGTTAACACTGTGATTTCCACAAGGTAACAAGATCATCTGAATAGTAAGTAAGGGGCTGCAAGGACTAGAATCCAAACCTGGTGCCACAGGCAGTTAGGAGTTGCACATTAAAATTGCAAGGGATTGTGTAATGGATTGGCAGCTAATGCAGTGCTTGAAATTCATTTGGCATTTACATGCATGGTAAATTCCAAATGAGCTCCTAAGAACCCCATAAAAAGGAAAAAGTGTGTGTGTGAACTGCTTGTTTCTCCCAGTAATGTATATCCTCTTAGTTCTAGATTATAATTTGCCTTTGCATCACTGGGAGGGGGTTTAAATTTCTCTAAAGAGGTGATTTAAGTCCAGGCATTTCCAATAGGATCACAGTAAATGGACCACTGTTTTCTTTGCTACTGGAGCTTGTACATTCTGTCTGCATTCATCTCTATTTTAGTGCCCATGTTTCAGGGCAGCTTGCCTTCAGGCAATGAATATTGGTAGATCCCAAAAAACTCTAGCCACAGCTTTTATTAAGGATGAAGTGAGTGCCTGCCAGCTGCATGGCAGCTCATACTTGGGCTGGCACTTTGTGACAGATGTGTATGCAATGGCTCTAAATCACTGTGTGGATTCACTGCCTTCCATATTTTACTCAACTTCCAATAAGAGCTACACAAATAAATTAAAGTGCAGCTGTCAGGATCAGCAGTGGAGTAGAAGGCATGGATAGAGCAGAACATGTTCTCCTGGAACATCATTTGCTTGATGGAAGCAGCAGATCTGTTTCTGCCCTTTAGTTTTTCTTGTCTCACGTTTAACAAGAACACATGTAGCCAAGCTGGTTCCAGAGGGGTTTGTTACAGTTTTGAGTCTGATTCCTTGTGAGGGTGACAGAACATTGGAACAGGCTGCCCAGGCTCATGGAGTCTCCCTCTCTGGAGATGTTCAAGACCTACCTGGATGTGTGCCTGTGTGATCTGGTACAGGTGATCCTGCTTTGGCAGGAGGGTTGAACTGGATGATCTTTTGAGGTCCCTTCCAGCTCCAGCCCTTCTGTGATTCTGTGATCTCTTCCATTAGTCAACATACCCTTCGCTGGTTATTTCATCAATTTGACTCTCCTGGACATGAGACATGAACTGCTGTAGCACTTTGGTTATGGAGTGTACACTACCTATGTATGAAGCAGCTGTAGCTGTTCAGAAGGTCTGGTTTAGCTCACTTCTTTCCTTTTGAAATTACTGTTTTCAGATGACACCAAGCTAGGAGCAGGTGTGGAGCTGCTGGAAGGTAGGAGAGCCCTGCAGAGGGACCTGGCCAGGCTGGATGGGTGGGGAATGGCCAATGGGATGAGATTGAACAAGGCCAAGTTCAGGGTTCTGCACTTTGGCCACAACAACCCCAAGCAACACTACAGGCTGGGGACAGAGTGGCTGAGAGCAGCCAGGAAGAAAGGGACCTGGGGGTACTGATAGATAGTAGGCTTAAGATGAGGCAGCAGTGTGCCCAGGTGGCCAAGAGAGCCAATGGCATCCTGGCCTGGATCAGGAACAGTGTGGCCAGCAGGACAAGGGAGGTTATTCTTCCCCTGTACTCAGCACTGGTCAGACCACACCTTGAGTGCTGTGTCCAGTTCTGGGCACCTCAATTCAAGAGAGATGTTGAGGTGCTGGAACATGTCCAGAGAAGGGCAACAAAGCTGGGGAGGGGCCTGGAACACAAAGCCTATGAGGAGAGGCTGAGGGAGCTGGGGTTTAGCCTAGAGAAGAGGAGGCTCAGGGGTGACCTCATTGCTGTCTACAACTACCTGAAGGGAGGCTGTAGCTAGGTGGGGTTGGTCTCTTCTGCCAGGTAACCAGCAACAGAACAAGGGGACACAGTCTCAAGTTGTGCCGAGGAAAGTATAGGCTGGATGTTAGGAGGAAGTTCTTCACAGAGAGAGTGATTGGCATTGGAATGGGCTGCCCAGGGAGATGGTGGAGTCACTGTGCCTGGAGGTGTTCAAGAAAAGCCTGGATGAGGCACTTAGTGCCATAGTCTGGTTGACTGGATAGGGCTGGGTGCTAGGTTGGACTGGATGATCTTGGAGGTCTCTTCCAACCTGGTTGATTCTATTCTATTCTATTCTATTCTATTCTATTCTATTCTATTCTATTCTATTCTATTCTATTCTATTCTATTCTATTCTATTCTATTCTATTCTATTCTATTCTACTCTATACCAGGGGTTTACATAACCTTATCCCAGGGCAGCTAGCTCTATCTAAACCCCTAGGATTTTATCTCTGTGCCCCAGAGAGGCCAGCTTTGCATAACACCCACCAGTGTGTGCCTGTCAGTTTGATCAACTCATCAGCAACTCCACTTGTCTCCAGTCCTTTTTTTTTATCCAGTTGGTTTTGCTTGTTTTGACTGTAAACTGCTGGCTCTGGTTTTCCCTGGTTTGTTTAGGGAGTGGAGCCAGACCCTCAGAGGTAGGCTTCACTTCACACAACTGTTGTGTTGAGTAGTGCCTTTTTTTGGCTACCTTTCATTTCCCCAGCATCTAATCATATATTCATGTTGTTAGGAAGAGTACCAGCAGCCTTGCAGTGCTTTCATTTCCTTTGCCCCCACTTTTTGCTCCTGGGTGTTGCAGAGTTTTTGACAGCCATCCAGTAAGGGGAGTAGGATGCTCAAAGTTTGTCTGTACTTGGGTCCACCAGCAGTTTGTGCTTGAGTCCATCACCCTTTTGTTGCTTAAACAATTCTAGAAAGCATTGAGTATTTCCACCTAGTAGACAGTGGTTTTCCTCTCCCTCCAGACCATTTATAGCCACCTGTTCAATAGACTAAATTCATCAAGCCATTTTTAATCATGTTCATTGGACTGTGGAGCTGTGCCAGGGTCCTACTAAGCAACAAATGGGTTCAGAGCAGGCACAGTGCAGATTCTGTTAGAAAATAGTTCCCTCTGGTGCTGATTCCTATCGGCTTGCTTGTGAAGGATAAGAATTCATCAACAATTCAGACTACTGGGGAACAAAAGAGCAGAAACTTGGCCTATTTGCATCACAGTGGTGACTCCATTTATTTTGGATTTGTACCAGCATAAACTAGAGGAGAGTTAGGCAGAAAGCCAAATAATCTTTGTATTTCTTAAATAATTATGCAAAGCCACAAGAAGCTGAGCTGATGAATGGTTAGCAAATGGTAGTGAAATGATCAGACACTATTCATTAAAACCAAGCATTACACCAGAACCTGCATCTGCCTGTTCCCAACTCAGGAGATGTTCTGCTGGTTTTAAGGATACCTGGGAGGAGGAAGAGAAGAAAAAAGGTAATTTGGCTTCAATAGCCTAACTAAGCAGTGAACATCCCTGGTGCAAGTGTTTTGGATAACATTTGACATCCAGTATTTTCCTCTAGCTCTTCTGAAGGTCTAACAAATCACTTCTGGTGATTCTTATGTGGACTCCAAGGAGGGAATGTGAATGTACAGTTCTGAGCAATAAATGGTTTTCTGTGGCACTGAAGAAGGATCTCATCAGGTATTAACTGGAGGTTATTTGGACAGCATGGGTTTCTGCTTGTAAAGACACAAACTAAACAGAAGGAGAATTGAATAACTGAATACTTTGAGTAATCAGGTCAGTTTTTTTCAGACAACCAGGCAAGACTATTGTAGATGTCTTCTGTTGCTGTTCTTCGCAGTGCCTGTGTTCAGTGAAACACAGCAGTACTGCTTCATGTTGAGAGGCATTAGGAATGGGATGTTTCACCAAGTACCTGTCAGGAATTACTGACAGTCTGAAAGGTGAACTTTGACCTCATGCTTCATAATTATGTCCTGATATAGTCACTAACACACACATTCATGGTGATATATATGATCTATATGACAGCTTCTGCAGTGTCGTCTCTGCTTAACATTTGCCATTGTCTGCATCAGCAGGATGTCCATGGGTACAAAGTCATGGGGAAATAAACCCTTAAGTGTCCAGACTCTTAGAATCATAGAATCAGTCAGGGTTGAAAGGGACCACAAGGATCATCTAGTTCTAACCCCCATGCCATGGGCAGGGACACCTAACACTAGATCAGGCTGTCCACAGCCTCATTCATCCTGGCCTTAAACACCTGTAAGGATGGGGCCTCAACCACCTCCCTGGGCAACCCATTCCAGGGTCTCACCACCCTCATGGTGAAAAACTTCTTCCTAATATCCGGTCTGCATCTCCTCATTTCTAGCTTTGTTCCATTTCCCCTAGTCCTGTCACTACCTGATGTTCTAGAAAGTCCCTCCCCAGCTTTCTTGTGTGTTCCATTTTGTGTGTGTAGCAAATGCTCAGAAAGTCAATCATAGGTATTTGCTTCAGTGTGACACATGCAGCTCTAGAGTTCCAAACTTCATTTCCAAATTGTGTGGAATTTCTTTGCAAGCCTTGTTTATCCATCAGCACTTCAAATCACAGAGTAATGGAATGCAACTTAATGACTCCTGCACTGAATGAAGTGTGGGTCCTTGTAGAAAGTGCTAAACATTCCTTACAAAGAAGAAGGGTTTTGCAAGTCAGGACTTGAGATTGATGGAGGAAGAAAAAATTTGGTACTTAATAGTAGGTTGATCATTCTACATTTCAGTTTCTGATTCTTCACTTCTACAGGATGAGATGCTATTTGGTCTGCTGCTAATTATGTACTTGCCATTATGGTAATAAGCAGCTCTCAATTTTGTTGTTATGACTGCAGAGCACTTGGTAACAGGCCAATAATGCATAAAGACTGCAGCCTGTCTTGCTGGCTGGCACTCATCACTCTTACTGTGTGTTCTGTCTGTCCCATGTGCTGGGCTCCCAGCTGTGAGGGATAGAGGCAGTTTGCACACCGTTTGTACAGTGCTGCTCACCACCATGTCAGCAAGATCACAGCAGCACAAATACTTACATACATACAGGTATAAACACATAGAATCTGCATCTCACAGGCTGCAGAGATCCCAGGTCTCACTCTGCAGCAGTGTTGTGCTTAAGTGGATTTTGCCTTGTATTAGGTAGTCAAGTGACCTTGTTTCAGCTAGGAAGCATGAGTGAGCTGCTGTTTCTTGATGGTTCTTGGACTCTTTGACAGCCATACTTAGGGAGTGTTGGTGTTAGAAACTGACAGATTGTATATAGAATCATGGAATCATTGAGGTTGGAAAAGACTTCTAAAATCATCAAATGCAACCATCAGTGGAATGCCACCATAACCACTAAACCATGTCTCAAAGTGCCATGTCCACATGTTTTTTGATGATGACCCTTGCCTGGGTAGTCTGTTTCAGTGTCTGACCACTCTTCCAGTAAAGATTTTTTCCTGATAACCAACCTAAACCTCTCTTGGCACAACCTGGGCTCTTGTCCTCTTGCCTTGTTGCTAGCTACCTGGGAGACAAGAGCAACATCCATCTCTCTACAGGAGAAGTGTAGTCTTGAACCTGGGAAAGAACAATCCCATAGGTCAGGGACTGATCTGCTGGAGAGCAGTGAAAGGGAGAAGGAGTCCTGGTGGATGGAAGGATGATCATGAGCCAGCAGTGTGCTCTTGTGGCCAGGAAGGCCAATGCCATTCTGGGGTATATTAAAAAGGCTGTGGTTAGTAGGTCAAGAGAGGTTCTCCTGCCCCTCTGCTATGCCCTGGTGAGGCCTCATGTGGAGTATTGTGTCCATTTCTGGGCCCCCCAGTTCAAGAAGGACAAGGAACTGCTTGAGAGAGTGCAGTGCAGAGCCACAAAAATGATGAAGGAAGTCGAACATCTTCCTTATGAGGAGAGCCTGAGGGAGCTGAGAATTTTTAGCCCAGCGAGTGCCAGGATGATGGAGCCAGGCTCTGCTGGGTGATGCCCAATGACAGGATAAGGGGCAATGGGTGGAAATTGAGGCATAGGAGGTTCCATGTGAAGCTGATGAGGAGTTTTTTTTACTGTGAGGGTGACAGAGCACTGAGACAGGCTGCCCAGGGAGGTTGTTCAGTCTCCCTCTCTGGAGATATTCAAGAACCATCTGTTTGTTTTCCTGTGGCCAGCAGGAGCAGGGAGGTCATTCTGCCCCTGTACTCTGCACTGGTTAGACCACACCTTGAGGACTGTGTCCAGTTCTGGGCCCCTCAATTTAAGAAGGACATTGAAATGCTTGAACGTGTCCAGAGAAGGGCAACGAGGCTGCTGAGAGGCCTCAAGCACAAGCCCTACAAGGAGAGGCTGAGGGAGCTGGGATTGGTTAGCCTGGGAGAGGAGGAGGCTCAGGGAAGACCTTGTTACTGTCTGCAACTGCCTGAAGGGACATTGTAGCCAGGAGGAGGTTGCTCTCTTCTCTCAGGTGGACAGCACCAGAACAAGAGGACACAGCCTCAGGCTGCGCCAGGGGAAATTTAGGCTGGAGGTGAGGAGAAAGTTCTTCACTGAGAGAGTCATTGGGCACTGGAATGGGCTGCCCGGGGAGGTGGTGGAGTCGCCGTCCCTGGAGCTGTTCAAGGCAGGACTGGACGTGGCACTTGGTGCCATGGTCTGGCCTTGAGCTCTGTGGTAAAGGGTTGGACTTGATGATATGTGAGGTCTCTTCCAACCTTGGTGATACTGTGATACTCAAGAAACCCACCACTTCTACCCTGCATTTTTATGATAGGTTTTTTTTCTCTGATGGAGGCTGGTTTGAGGCTTTGGTAGCTATGCATAAAACTTGGAACAACGAGAATCAAACACAGGTTTTTTTCTCTAGGTGTGTGGCTTCTGTTGCATAACCACAAATGCAGGAGAATACTGTGCAGGTTACCTTGACATTGGTTTTCAGACACAGGACCCATTAAAATTAGCTTATTTCTACAGTCTAAATTCCATTTGTTGTGCTGCACTCTTCCAAAGTCTAAATAGGTTCCCAGATTTGTTCAATGGTAATAGGATCTCTTTCTTACCTGTATCAGGAGTAACACAACAAGAAGTAAGGAGTATGTGTGTGACAATGGAATTCTTTAACTAACTGCAGGTAGTTTGGGGAATATTCATCAGAGAACCAGTAAAACTGTGATGTCCAGGATCCTGGTGGCCTTCAGGTCTAGAGGAGATGCTCTGTTTGCTTTTCCATAGCTGGACTATCACATTTATTTGAGTGGTCTCACCTTTTGGTTAGGGAATTGCTGCCTGTGCTTGGGCATTTTTACCATTGTGCTGCAGCTGGGGAAATTACCAACTCTCACGTCCCATCATCCATAATTTCTCTGCTATTAGTTGTTCACTGTTGGTAGCTCTAAGAATAGATGAGTAGAAAATGTCATTCATTGTTCACCACTGTAGACTGCTGTCCTAGGCCTTCAATCTCTTATTTTTAATGGCCACAAAATAGGTTCTTTCAGAGGGTTCGAACTGTCTCTTCAGTGCTGTTTCACAGGAAAGGTTGTGATGCAGGATGAAGACTCTTGAAAGAGAATGGGGTTTATCAGACATGAAGTTTGTGATGCAGGACTCCACACTTGTCCTTGTTGCACTTTATGAGATTACTCTCCCCCAGCTCTCCAGTCTGTCCAGTGCCCACTGAATGTCAGCACAGTCAGATGGGATCATAGAATCATAGAATCAACCAGGTTGGAAGAGACCTCCAAGATCATCCAGTCCAACCTAGCACCCAGCCCTATCCAGTCAACCAGACCATGGTACTAAGTGCTTCATCCAGTCTTTTCTCGAAGACCTCCAGGCACAGTGCCTCCACCACCTCCTTGGGCAGCCCATTCCAATGCCAATCACTCTCTCTGACAACAACTTCCTCCTAACATCCAGCCTAGACCTATGCTGGCACAACTTGAGACTGTGTCCCCTTGTTCTGTTGCTGGTTGCCTGGGAGAAGAGACCAACCCCCACCTAGCTACAATGTTCCTTCAGGTAGTTGTAGACAGCAATGAGGTCTGCCCTGAGCCTCCTCTTCTCCAGGCTGCACACCCCCAGCTCTCTCGGCCTCTCCTCATAGGCTTTGTGTTCCAGGCCCCTCCCCAGCTTCGTTGCCCTTCTCTGGACACCTTCCAGCACCTCAACATCTCTCTTGAATTGAGGAGCCCAGAACTGGACACAGTACTCAAGGTGTGGCCTGACCAGTGCTGAGTACAGGGAAAGAATAACCTCCCTTGTCCTACTGGCCACACTGTTCTTGATGCAGGCCAGGATGCCACTGGCTCTCTTGGCCACTTGGGCACACTGCTGGCTCATCTTAAGCCTACTATCTATCAGTACCCCCAGGTCCCTTTCTTCCTGGCTGCTTTCCAGCCACTCAGTCCCCAGCCTGTAGTGCTGCTTGGGGTTGTTGTGGCCAAAGTGCAGAACCCTGCACTTGGCCTTGTTAAATCTCATCCCATTGGCCTCTGCCCACCTATCCAGCCTGTCTAAGTCCCTCTGCAGGGCTCTCCTACCTTCCAACAGATCAACACCTGCTGCCAGCCACTGTGCTAGTTTAAGCCTGGATGGGATATATAAGTGAGAGAAATTAGATTATAGGCTGTCAAAAGGAAACAGTGGTGATGTCTACTCCACTCATAGGCTTGCTGAGTCCCAGTTTTTGTCTCAGCGGCAAACTTACTGACATCCAAAACAAATTGAATGCAGTTTGCCTCTAAATCTTTTAGATCTATCTGGATAATGTCAGATGTTTCTGAATTGTAATATTTTAGCAGGTGAAGATCATGTTCCAAAATCCTCTTCAACCTGTGTGACAGTGAGATGAACAAAGCAGAAGCAAGGTTGTTCTGGAGCATTGCTGAAGCATGTTTAGGGTTCATAGGAGTCTCTGTTGGGTATTCTTTGTTGCATGCAGAAGTAGAAAGTTTGTTGGTTCTTTCAGGGAAGTAGAATAATTGAAATGCATAAAGACTGCTGTAAACATTCAGTTTTCAGAGTGTAGCAGGCACACATTCCTCTCGTGCTGCTTTACACTCTCTGGAAAGACTGCCACATGCTTTAAAGATGGAAGAGATCTCTTTCTGTTTTGGGAATCACCATGAAACTCCACATTGTTCTTCCTGAAGCTTATCTTGTTACAGAATATGTTTCTCAGTGCCACATTTTTAATACATGGCTGAGTTGCTCACGTAGCTTTATGAGCAGTGTGGCCTTAGTGGAAGCACAGCAGTCATTGGCAGCAACTTTTGGCTCTTCTTTGCAATTTGTTGTGTGTTTCTTGTCGGTAGAAGTAGGAGGGTGATTATTCAGTGTTTAATTTCTAGGATGAAAAGTGCTGCTTTAGCTGTGAATGCTTTGGAATCTAAGTAAAGAATATTTAAATGTAATTTTTTAGCAGGGCCTGTTGTGACAGGACAATGGTTTTAAATTAAAAGAGGGAGATTCAGACTACAGAGAAAGTTCCTCACTGAGAGAGTCATTGGACACTGGAATGGGCTGCCTGGGGAGGTGGTGGAGTCACCGTCCCTGGAGCTGTTCAAGGCAGGATTGGACGTGGCACTTGGTGCCATGGTCTGGCCTTGAGCTCTGTGGTCAAGGGTTGGACTTGATGATCTGTGAGGTCTCTTCCAACCCTGATGATACTGTGATACTGTGCAGATGTCACTGCTCACTGCAAGGGGGTTGGGCTAGATGACCTTGAAAGGTTCCTTCCAAGCTAAACCATTCTATGTTCACTGATATCCAGGTATTCAAGTAGCTTCTTCAGGTTTCCTAGTGCTTGCTCCCAGACACAGAAGACAGAAAACTTCTACATCTGAATGAAGCTTTTCTGTGGTAACAACAAAGCCTGCTCTGTGCTGGTGCTGAATGTGTTCCTCAGTCTGCCCGAGTCTGTCATTTCAGTCAGTCACAGAGAGGAATGACTTCCTGAAACAGGCACTCTTCAAATTTCCATGTAAAATTGGTCAGTTCTGGTTTGCCCAGGTTCCTTCGGAATGCCGAGATCTAAACTGTACTCTTACTCAGGCTAGGAGTGAGGAAAAAAGTGCTCAGGTGGCCATGCCCTCTGAGAATCCCTTGCCTGGAGAGTTTCTTAAATGCTTCCTTATGTGACGCAGGTAGGTTGGGTGAAGAATTCCTAGGCTGCTGCTTTAGTGGGACATCTCCCTGAGATCCCTGTTGTCAGGCTTGCTGTGTGCTGTTACAGCATCAGCTCTGTGGAATCTGTCAGATTGGACTTGCCTTCTCATGGGCAGATGTGATTAGTATGTTTCACAAATCTGTCCCAGGAAAATAAATGTTTAAATGAGAACACTTTGCTTTACGAGCTGAAAGAGCCTAGCTTTGTATGTCAAGCCTGGCATACGCTTCTTTGTAGGGGGTCATAAAGTCTGCAGGCTGGAACATGAGGCCACATTCAGTCTCTGGCCCTACAGCCACTCATTAATCATTATTTCCAGTTATAAAACAACATCCTCATGCTTGCTTCACCAGTGTGTTGTGAGGACCAACTGTGTGCACTTGTAGAAATGCACTGCATGGGCACACAGCAGTGTCCTGAGCTGCGAGCTGAGCGTTCGCAGTATCAGCGGTGAAACAGCATAGTGGACATGGCTGAGTCTGGAAATCCCCACCACGTTGCTCTCTCACGTTTAAACTCCAGCCTGCCTGTTGCTTTAGTTCTCCTCACTGCTCCTCATCTGTTCTGTGCATTTCTAGTAGGTGGACAGGATGGTTAAGGGCAATGGGATCTTTAATTCCTCATTTTACCTTAACTGAAATGAAGAATCCTGCCTCAGGCTCTTCCTGCAAACCTAGCAGGTTGCTATGGATTAAGCTGCTTAATCAATCCAGACAAACCATTCCATGCTGCTTCATAGTATTCAATACCTCCAGTCACTTGCCATTTCAGCAGCTTAGTGCCTAACAGTCTTCCCTTCTGCAGACAGAGATGTGCCAGAAAGCAAAAGCTGCTAAATAGCCACTATAGACCAAGCTATACAATCTTTTTGCCTTCATCCTTTCCCACCATCATAAGCTGGTAGCGTAGCAACTGATGAAGCTGCTTGAACTTGAGTTGACCTGAAATTACATGTTTCACGGTTTATGTGTTTATTTCTGCCTTTCTACTTTTTTTTGGTGCTCATTGAGTTTACATTTCCAGCCCCTTTGGGAGATTAGCAGTTTGTTCATGCAGAAAGCTGAAGTAGCTTTAGTCGCACATGATATATGAGCTAGAACAGCCCTTGGAGTTAGAAACATGAGAGAGAAGGAAAGCTGGTCCTGGCTGCTGACTGGTGGAGAGGACCTTCCTTTTGGTAGGAGGTGGATCCAGTTTTCTGCATCTTTGTGCAGACTTGGTGGAGCCATGAGAAAGAAGAGCCTTCACTGGACTCGTGTTTCAAATTGACTATTAAAGAAGTGATTGGTACCAGAGTGCAAATGTGCACAGATGTAGTCATGGAATCGTAGAATGGTTTAAGTTGGATCATCCAGTTCCAAACCCTGCCATAGGCAAGGAGACACCTCCCATTAGAAGAGGTCACTCAAGGTCTCATCCAACCTGCCCTTGAATACCTCCAGGGAGGGAGCAGCCACAATCTCCCTGGGCAACCTCTGCCATTGTCTCATCACCCTCACTGTAAAGAAACCTTTCCTAACATCTAGTTTAAATCTCCCCTCTGCCAGATTAAGCCTTGTCCTGTCATTATAAGACCTTGCAAATAGTCCCTCCCCAGCCCTCCTGTAGCCTTCTTCAGATACTGGAAGGCCACTCCAAGGTCTCCTTGAAGCCTTCTCCTGTCCAGGCTGCAGATCCCCAACTCTTATAGCCTGTCCTAATAGCAGAGCTGCTGCAGTCCTCTGAGCATCTTCATGGTCTCCTCTGGACTGGTTCCAACAGTTCCATGTCCTTCTTGTGTTGGGGGCTCCAGAACTGCACAGAGTACTCCAGGTGGTGACTGATGAAAGCAGAGTAAAGGGGCAGAATCACCTCCTTTGTCCTGCTGGCAATGCTTCTCTTGCTGCAGCCCAGGACATGGTTGCTGTTTGGTCACCCAAGGATTTTTTACACAGGGGAAAGAGAAAGCTCAGAGAGGTTCAGAAGTAACCCACAACTCAAATGACTTTTACCTGCATGGTTGCAGCATGTTCTAGTGGAGAAGTCAGTGTGTTTATACAAGTTTCTGGAAAGCTCCAGTGTTTTCATCCCCTTCACTGAAGCAGGGATGATGATCAGTTCTCATACTTGGTGATGCTGTTGTAGTTACTGTCCTCAGATATGGTCTGTGTGCAGATGTGTTCTTATAATAAATCCTAACTTGATTTTGATGGAGTGATGTGAGTTGGAAGGGACCTTAAAGATCATCTAGTCCCAAGCCTCTCCTATGGGTAGGGACACCTTCCACTAGACCAGGTTGCTCAAAGCATCATCCAGTCTGGTCTTAGACTCTTCCAGGGATGAGGTGTCCACAGCTTCTCTGGGCAACCTGTCCCAATGTCTCACCACCCTCATAGTAAAGAATTTCTTCCTAACGTCTGATCCAAATCTACCCTGCTCTGGTTCAAATCCATTCCCCCTCATCCTGTCACCACATGGCCTTATAAAAAGTCCCTCCCAAGTACTGGGAGGGTCTATAAGGTCTCCTTGTCACCTTCTCTTCTCAAGGCTGAACAGAGACAAATCCCTCAGCCTGTCCTCATAGGGGAGGTGCTCCAGTCCCCTGACCATCTCCATGGCTTTTCTCTGGACCTTTTTCACAGGCCATTTCAAGACCAATATGAAATATTAATCTAGATGTATCTAATGGGTCTGTCACTAAAAACAAGTTTCAAGAAATCAGGGAAGTAGAAAAAAAATAATAACTGATTATTCTGTGAGAAAAATACCTCAAGGATGGGTTTGGAGACCAAGATTTGGTTCAAGCTTACTTGACATTCTCCTGCAGGAATAAAATGGAGCAGTTAGGTGCTGGGATGAGAGTCCTAATCTTTTTTTTTTTTTTAACTGATTTTTGGTCAAATGAAAACTGAACCTTTTTTTATCTGTGTGACACAGGCTCAACAGAAGAAGCTAAAATGCTCCAGCTTTAGAACAGTCTTAGGAAGAGAATGAAATTCTTTCTTTGACAAGCACTTTAAGTACTGAATTATTAAATCAAAGGGCATCACTGTCACCAGTGCATGCTCTGGCTTCATTTCTAAAAGAAAAGTGAGTTGTGCTCATCTTTTCCTGAGAAAAGCATCACCATTTATCCTCATGTGATGGTTTTAGGCTGCAGCACCTGAGTTCTGCTGTCCTGAATGAAGGCATTCAGAGAACACTCAAAGACCATGCAAGCCCTCAGTATTATTTCTTGCTAAGTGGCTCTTTGCACAGATTGCTTTGTGGCTTCCACCTTATATAGACCAACTGGTCTGATACCTCCATGTACTTCACATTGAAGGCCAGGTGCTGAGAAAGTACAAGTAAGAAGGTAAAATACATTTCACCTGGATTTTAAGACCAGCCAAGGAAGGAGAAAGATCAGGAAGCAGTTAATTTTACCTGTGTTATACATGTACATTAAGATGTGCCCATTTCTTTCCATTAAATGTGTAGGGAACCTGAGACCACCAGTAGAGGCTTGAACACAGTAAAGGAGTATTAACAATCACCTTCTGAATGCCTAACTTCTTAATGCAGTTGAGTCTGTCATGGTTCATGAAGGATCTCTGTGAACAGAATGCCATTCCATAAGCACCAAGCAGCAAACTGCTGCTTTTTGTTTGTGATGCCATTTGGTAGCCATTTTCAGTTGAAAAACCCTTAGGGGAAAAAAAAAAAAAAGATAGTTAATTGTTCATGATTTCCAGCCCTGGGGAATTTGCCACTTGTAGAGGTTACCTGTACAGGCTGACTGTGCACTGTTGCCTTTTGGCACTCTCTTACGGGTGTGTTTTGCCAGATATCAGTCCTGAGCTATTAAAGAGCCATGAGAGAGTCTGTAGTCACCTTTTTCTCCTCTTTTACAACATAAATGATGAGTCAAAGAGAAGCATTCAGTTCTAATCTATGTGAGTTCTTGTAATAAGCTTTACAATTAGAGCAGAGACTCTTCCATCTAATTCACTTAATTTACGCTGGGAAATGAGATACTGTTCAACTAATCCAATGATATTTTCTTCTTTATTAGAGAATGAAAGCATTCTCTGAGGCTCTGGTGGGATTCAGGCTAAGCTTCTGAGACACAAATGGAGTGAAATGTTAATGAAATAGTATGCTGCTGTAATTCCCAGTTGGTATCTGCTTCCTTCTCCTTTAACCCACAGCACAGTTAGAGGAGTTGGTGGGAGGCAATGGGTCTGGGCCACCACTTTCTAGTCTCAGTGTGACCTTGTAAGTATTTGTTTGATAAGGTGCAACTAGTACAGGTGACCTTCCTTTAGCCAGAGTTCATTCCAGCTGTCTTGCATGGTGACTGCAGTGCTTCTAGGAAGTGGTTAAGAGGTTTTCTACTGCTCTGTAGCAACTCCTGTAAGCATTGCTGTGCTCTTCTCTTTAAACATTTCTACTGCTCTGTACCAATTCCTGTAAGCATTGCTGTGCTCTTCTCTTTAAACATTTCTACTGCTCTGTAGTAACTCCTGTAAGCATTGCTGTGCTCTTCTCTTTAAACCTTTCTACTGCTCTGTAGTAACTCCTGTAAGCATTGCTGTGCTCTTCTCTTTAAACCTTTCTACTGCTCTGTAGTAACTCCTGTAAGCATTGCTGTGTTCTTCTTTTTAAGCCTTTCTACTGCTCTGTAGTAACTCCTGTAAGCATTGCTGTGCTCTTCTCTTTAAACATTTCTACTGCTCTGTAGTAACTCCTGTAAGCATTGCTGTGCTCTTCTCTTTAAACCTTTCTACTGCTCTATAGTAACTCCTGTAAGCATTGCTGTGCTCTTCTCTTTAAACCTTTCTACTGCTCTGTAGTAACTCCTGTAAGCATTGCTGTGTTCTTCTCTTTAAGCCTTTCTACTGCTCTGTAGTAACTCCTGTAAGCATTGCTGTGCTCTTCTCTTTAAGCCTTTCTACTGCTCTATAGTAACTCCTGTAAGCATTGCTGTGTTCTTCTCTTTAAGCCTTTCTACTGCTCTGTAGTAACTCCTGTAAGCATTGCTGTGCTCTTCTCTTTAAACCTTTCTACTGCTCTGTAGTAACTCCTGTAAGCATTGCTGTGCTCTTCTAATTAAACCTAGACAGCATAGTTGCTTAATTTAGAACATAAGGAGCATTTCCCCTGCTTCTTAAGGGAAAAACCCAGAGGATATGCATTTGTCTCTTTCATCAAGCTGCAGTGAGTTCTCCCTTCATATCTAAGTACTACACCTACACTGTCTGAGATGGAAATGGGAACAGTCTGTAGTTGTTGAATTTTGAGGCTTGGGGAATGTCAGAGGACAAACTCCTGCCTTGAACTGGGTCTCTTGCTCCACTGCTTTTCTTTGATGACACAAATTACCATCATCTGGGATCTCTAGAATCTGTTCATCTCTTTGTTTTCGTTGCTGTTATGCTGCTTCTTTGAACACTTTGCTCAGTTCTTTCACATCTTTCTGGATGTTTGGTTTGGTTTGTTTTTTTCTCTTCCCATCTTCTTGTGTATCAAACACAGAGTCCCTTCTAAACAGAAACATCTTCTCTTAAGGGAAAAGGGAGAAGAAAAAAGTGCATGAGATGCTGTGGGAAAGGAGTATTCTGTGTCATAAAGTACTAAAGTTACTTATAAAGTACTAAAGTTACTTATCACTGTGTTAGTAAATTCTGTCTTGGGAAGAAGCATCGGATGGGAAATACTGCCCTTAAATGTGCTAATCCATGGGACAATATAGCAGCCCCCTACTTAGAATCATAGAATCAACGAGGTTGGAAGAGACCTCCAAGATCATCCAGTCCAACCTATCACTCAGCCCTATCCAGTCATCTAGACCATGGCACTAAATGCCTCATTCAGTCTTTTCTTGAACACCTCCAGGGACGGTGCCTCCACCACCTCCCTGGGCAGCCCATTCCAATGCCAATCACTCTCTCTGTGAAGAACTTCCTCCTTCCTTACTGCTCTATTGTCCTGGTTCTTTAGCTAATTAACCCACCTACCACAAGCTCTTTTTGGCTGTCAATCTTTGATTCTGAAGCACATAAGCATCCTATAACTGATGGTTTTCTAGGATGAACATGGTGTTGGTCTCAACAGGACCACAGAGCTGCATCACATAGCGTAGGGATGCTCGCAGTGGGTGAGAGGTAAACCTTTGCCCTGCAAGGATGATATTTGCTTGCAGGGACTGCTCTGCTTCATAATGGAATGTAAAACCAACAGTGAAGGCTTTTTCACCTATTACATGTATAGATCTATGAAATCATTGCCCCTTGCTCTGTAGGCTGTTGAAATCTTTATTTTCCCTCTTCTCTCACATTCCTGGATTTGGCCTTTAATCAAATATTCAGAATTGTTGATTTCAGAACTGGTTTGGGCTGCTTTTCTTTGGGAGCAGACAGACTGTATCACTCACAATTTACCCATCCAGGTGAATTAATGAATCACTTTATTAATGCCACTGGCACACTTTTCCAACACAGCTGACATGTGCCACTGCTGTCAGCCTGTTCCATTCTGTGAGACATATCTAAATGTCTCTCTCTTAGACAAAAAAATAAAAGCCATTAGTGCAGTGTCAGCACAGTGAAATAATTTCATGCTAAATAGGATAAAATCCTTGTGCCATTTCTTTGTTCAGTAAATGGAACTAGAAGTTTGGACAATCACTGGAAAATAAAATTCAGCTGCTGTGTTTATTTTAGTAGTAGAAAGTGTGCTAACAAGCAATGCCAATATAAAAAGTGTCATTCAGAGCCCAGGCTGCTTATTGAACTGTGGTGTAAAACCAGAAAGAGTCCTCTTGGGTGCTGCTCAGACAGTTGAGTGGATCTCTAATAGCCAGCAAAAAGATGTGCAAAGCAGCTGTGCAGAGGAGAAAAAATCTGCCTAAAGGGGAAGGGCAAAAAATGTGAACAAAGGCATTTTGACATGTTCCATTTTTTGTAAGAACAGCTGGGTTTGCCTTCTTAACTGCCACTGAAGTACCTGTGTTCTCAGCAGCTTTTAAATAGTAACACTCTGGGGCTGTTGTGCAGAAAGCTATGGTTTGTTCTGCAGTTTTTGCTTACAAAGGTTCTGAGAAGCTTGAAATTTGGCTTCCTTGCCTTCCAGTCCCATCCTCACCCATTTGGCAAGCACTGGCCACAGCTGCTGGTTTGGGATGCTAGGAGAAAAGCTTCAGAATTCCCATTAGTGAGGGAATAAACAGTATCATGTTGGAAAACACAGATCCTGCTTGTCAGGCAAATGTCTTTTAATAGTAGCTCCCATCTCTACCTTTTCAACCTACAAAGAATAAAACCAGCAGTGTAGCAGGACTAGAGAGGTGGTTGTCCCCTTGTACTTGACACTGGTGGAGCTACACCTTGAATATTAGGTTCAGTTTTTGTATCCTCACTTCCAGAAGGATGTTTTGGTGCTAAAACTTGGTTCAGAAAAGTATGATGAAGCTGGCAAAGGGCTGGAGAACAGGTCTGGTGAGAAGTGATGAAGGAATTGGAGTTGTTTTGCCTGAAGAAAAGGAGGCTGAGAGGAGACCTTGCAGCTCTCTACAGCTCCCTGAAAGGAGGTCATAGCGGGTTGAGTGTTCTCTTAGAATCATAGAATCACCCAGGTTGGAAGAGACCTCCAAGATCATCCAGTCCAACCTATCTTCTCACAACTCACAACCAATAGTACAAGAGGAAATGTCCTCAAGATACTCCAAGGGAGGTTAAGATAGACATTAGAAAAAATTCTATACCAAAAGGGTTATCAAAGACTGGAACAGGCTACCCAGGGAAGTGGTTCCATCACTATCCCTGCATGTATTTGGAAGTTGTTTAGATATGGTGCTGAAGGGTAGGGTGTAGTAGTGGCCCTGGTAGAGTTAGTTAATGATTGGGTTTGATGATCTTAGATGTCTTTTCCAACACCATGGCAATTCTGTGATCCTTCTGATTTTATGTTAGAACTTGTGCTGTGTCATCAACAAAGCTGGGGAGGGGCCTGGGACACAGCCCTATGAGGAGAGGCTGAGGGAGCTGGGGTTTAGCCTAGAGAAGAGGAGGCTCAGGGGTAACCTCATTGCTGTCTACAACTAACTGAAGGGAGGTTGTAGCCAGGTGGGGTTGGTCTCTTCTGCCAGGCAACCAGGAAGAGAACAAGGGGACACAGCTTCAAATTGTGCCAGAGGAGATCTAGGCTGGATGTTAGGAGGAAGTTGTTATCAGAGAGAGTGATTGGCATTGGAATGGGCTGCCCAGGGAGGTGGTGGAGTCACCATCCCTGAAGGTGTTCACGAAAAGCCTGGCTGAGGCACTTAGTGCCATGGTCTGGTTGATTGGGCAGGGCTGGGTGCTAGGTTGGACTGGATAAGCTTGGAGGTCTCGTCAACCTGGTTGATTCTATGATCCTAGGATATGTATGAAAGGGACTAGGACAGGACTCTGTGTGTGTGTCAACTGCTGCTCTGTATCCTGCTCTGAGGCCTGGATGCATGTGGGTGTGCACAGCAGAGGTTTTGAAAGGACTTCAAGGTCATCAAGCAGTGTGAAAGGCACAGACTGGGTGTCTGCACCAGATACAAGCCTGTTTTCCTCCTCTATCAGGCATGACTGTTAAAGGCCTTTGCTGGCTTCTCTCTGTTTGTTTGCTAGTTGGTTTTTTTTCTTCTCTTTTTCTTTGGGGTTTTTGTTTAGTTTTGGCTTTTTGGTGGTGGGTTTTTTTTTGTGTGTGTGTTTTTGGGTTTGTTTTGGTTTGTTTTGTTACTATTTGTCATTGGTTGTTGTTGCTTTCTTTTCCCTCTGCTTCTCTTCAGTCATAAACTGAGTTTATTTCAGAGTTTGAGAGCAATTTCATGTGCTGGTATGGCTGCTCAGTAACAGACCAAGGGTACACATTAGCACTTCAGAAACAGGATCGTTCCATTCTGCAGTATATGATCTTCTGTGGCTTTGGGGGTGCTTTTTGTCCACAACCATCTGTAAGCCATCACATGCAAATGGGAGTTTGTGGTCACCTTGGCTGTACATGTTATCAGATGGCCATGGTATGAACAAGGAGGAGAGTAAGCAAAAGAAAATTACTTTTACTCATATAAAATCCATGGTTTAAGAGGTTTCTCCAGCTGTTTTAAGATTGCATCTTCTACAGTACCTCTTTCTTAAGGATTCTTTCACAGTGAACAGTGATAACAGTTGTTGGGGGAATATTCTCTAATTTTCCAGTCTTCCCAGTTGTATCTGGAGGGTTCATGAAGCCCATTTTTCTTCCATCATCTAGCAATTGCCCAGAATTGCCTTGCTTAGAAAACCACATCGTTTTCCAGTAGTAGAAACACTCAGAAACCACTGCCAAAGAGTAAAACACATGTTTCTTCACAGTAGTTGGAAAGTACAGTATTCACAGCACTGAGCCTCTCAGAAATCATGGAGCATTTGGACAACCTTCTTAGTGATATGATATTTGGTCTGCTTTGGTCCTTTGGGTTAGTTTTGTTTCTCACACTCTTTGCACTACTGAGCTTTCTGTCATGGTGAAGCCCTGAAAGTGTTCATCTTTCTCAGCTGTAGACCACAGTTGCATTTCCTATTCTTATGGGAGCAGAAAGGCACAGCCCAAATTCCTATGTCTGCACATCTGGACCTACAATTACATCTATTTGTGTTCAATAATTCCCTTTTGTTGAGCTTATGCTTACACAGGTCTTTTGTTTCATTGAAAGTGAGCATCCAGGAGCAACATTCTTGTGTCCTTCCTGAGTCTGAGGTTCAGAGTAGGTATAATTCCAATTGCACAAGTCCAGTTCCTGATGTCCTTGCTGGGGAGCCTTGTGGCTTTCTTCTCATACCTGGAGAAAGAGGGAGAATGGTTGAAAGGGAGCAGCAAGCTAGAGAAAGATTGCAACAAAAAAGTACTATCTGGATCCAGTGGGGCTAAAGATGTGGCTGATCACAATTACAAATGTGCAAGGCTGATCTGTCACCATCTTTATTTAATCAAGGTTGCTCAGAGATTGTAATTACAACAACCCTAACGTCAGGCTGGTCATCTGTAACTGGCAAGTGTGTTTAGTTACAAAGGGCAAAAAAGGTTCCTTATTTGTGTGCTGGTTTTGCTAAATAATGGGTGACTTGTTTAGATCACTTGTAGTACTTTGGTACAGAGTGAGATTAAGGAAGAAAACATTGCTTGTCTAGTCAGGGCCAGTAGGAAAGAGCTTGTTCTGGTCAGTGAGGTGGGATTGAGCTTTGAATAACTGCAGCAGCTGCTTATCTTAGTTTCTGATGTCTGGAAAAGGGGAGCAGCAACAGTTTGAACACCTGATTTTCTAATATTCAAATAGTACTTAGGGGTAGGTGTTCAAGCAAAGACTGCATGAAGCACTCAGTGCCATGGTCTAGTTGACTGGATAGGGCTGGGGGGTAGGTTGGACTGGATGATCTCGAAGGTCTCTTCCAACCTGGTTGATTCTATGACTATGGAGTATGGACCTCTAAGAGGTCCAGAGCAGCCAGAAGTAGGCAGGAAATTGTAATCCTAAGGTTATTTCACTCCCATAATTCTTTTGTCTTACTTTATTTAAGCTGACAGCAAAGCCAGTTCCTGCTTTTCCTTCCCTCTCCTCCTGGGGAGATTTGCTCTGCTCTCTGGTAACAATGGGGGAGTATCAAAGCCTCTCTAGCTTGACTAAAGAGGGGAGCAGTTCAGCCCTGGCCAGCCCAAGCTAGCCTAACAGTGTGGGTGGAGGAGGGGGGAAAGAAAGAGCACTGAGGCTTATGGTGAAGCCTAGGTGGGAGAAGGAGTCCTGAGGTTTTGGTTTTGTCTGTTTGAAGGGAGGTTTGGAGAATGTTTGGGCTTGATGGGATTCTGTGTGTATTTCATATGCTTCTGCACTGGTTTGCATTGTAGTTTGTAGTTATTAGTAGCACCTCCTGTTTAATCTTTGATTATATTCTGTATTTCTATCTAATCCTCTGTGTGGGGCTTTTCTTTAATTACTTTGTAAGTCATTTTAGAGCTCTGTCTTCCTC
This sequence comes from Pogoniulus pusillus, assembly GCF_015220805.1. Lineage (NCBI taxonomy): Eukaryota > Metazoa > Chordata > Aves > Piciformes > Lybiidae > Pogoniulus > Pogoniulus pusillus. The sequence goes on from NC_087292.1 coordinate 4,462,491, forward strand.
CACTGCCCCTTGAAATGAAAACACACCATCACCTTTTTTCTGGGGGAAAAAGAAGCTGGGATTTGACCTAAAATACAGAAGAGAGTAATGCTGAATGTCATCTTAATTAAATCAGTTTGGCAGTAGTAGGTTCTAAACTTTCTAGATGAGACTTTCATGCCTGTTTAGCAGGACAAACTGGTCTATTAATTAATCTCAGTCCCATGAATCTCTTCTACCTTGCAATCAAATCCCCAAGTAACCTGGATCACATTGCTGTTGAAGTCTACAGCCTAGGAGAAAGGAGTTTAATATTTCATTCGTCTCGTGTTCAGCTCTGATGTGACTTGTAAGATGTCATTTTTGCTTTGGGAATAAGGATCACTAAGTCTTGCTTTTAATTGTCTCACAGCCAGAAAAAAAAAAAAAGTAATAAACTATTTATGATTTACAACAATTTGATTTTTAACAAAAATGTATCTGCAGCCCTTTCCTGAGAACTAATTTCTTGGAGATGTAACCTTCCAGAGGCAAAACATAATCAGCCTGACATTTCACATCAGGAAGAGATCCTGGCAGGAGTGAGGGGAAAGAGTAAAATCAAAGCAAAAACAAATCTTCTTGTGACACAGGTTTTTATCCTGTTGAATACCTGCTGTAGTTACAATCCAGGTTGCTTTGTTTGTGGGAGCGAGTCCAAAGGAGGTCATGGAGATGATCAGAGGGCTGAGGACAGGCTATAAGAGTTGGGGCTCTGCAGCCTGGAGAAGAGAAAGCTTCGAGAAAGCCTTGTAGTAGCTTTCCAGTATCTGAAGGGGACCTACAGGAGGGCTGGGGAGGGACTATTGACAAGGTCTGGTAATGACAGGACAAGGAGTAATGGGTTTAAAGTGGCAGAGGGGAGATTGAAACTGGATGTTAGGAAGAAGTTCTTTCCAGTGAGGGTGGTGAGACACTGGCACAGGTTGTCCAGGGAGACTGTGGCTGCTCCCTCCCTGGAGGTGTTCAAAACCAGGCTGGATGAGGCCTTGAGCGACCTGTTCTAGTGGGAAGTGTCCCTGCCTGTGGTGGGATGGTTGGAATTGGATGATCTTAGCAACACTACAGACTGGGGACAGGGTGGCTGAAGAGCAGCCAGGTAGAATGAGACCTGGGGCTACTGGTAGATAGTAGCTGAAAATGAGCCAGCAGCTTGCTCAGGTGGCCAGCAGGACAAGGGAAGTTATTTTTCCTCTGTACTCATCACTGGTGAGACCACACCTTCAGACCTGTGTCCAGTTCTGTGCTCCTCGATTCAAGAGAGATGTTGAGGTGTTGGAAGGTGCCCAGAGAAGGGCAACAAAGCTGGGGAGGGGCCTGGAGCACAGCCCTGTGAGGAGGGACTAAGGGAGCTGGGGGTGTGCAGCCTGCAGAAGAGGAGGCTCAGGGGTGACCTCATTGCTGTCTACAACTACCTGAGGAGAGGTTGTAGCCGGGTGGCTACAACCCAGGCAACCAGCAACAGAACAAGGGACACAGTCTCAAGTTGTGCCAGGGGAGGTCTAGGCTGGATGTTAGGAAGAAGTTCTTACCAGAGAGAGTGATTGGCATTGGAATGGGCTGCCCAGGGAGGTGGTGGAGTAGCTGTCCCTGAGGGTGTTCAAGAAAAGCCTGGATGAGGCACTTAGTGCCATGGTCTGGTTGATTGGCCAGGGCTGGGAGCTAGGTTGGACTGGATGATCTTGGAGGTCTCTTCCAACCTGGTTGATTCTATTCTATTCTACTCTATTCTATTCCTTCCAACCTGAAGCATTCTATGATTTGCATTGGTACAGGGCAGAACTCTGCAGTCAATCTCTGGGAGATAAGGTGGCTCATTGTACTTATTTAGCCAGAGGAAATGAAATTAAGAAAGATTTCAGTTGATCATTTCACAGGGTAGTAGCTTATGTGCATCTTCACTTATCTTCACTTGCTAACCTGCAACTCTCCAGAGGGGAAAGTCTCATCTTCCTCCCATTGTGTAGTGTTTAAAGTCCTTTGTCCCACGTTTCTGTGGGGCCTGAATTCTTCCAGCTCTCAGGGTTCTGAGAGGAACCACCTTTGAAGAGGTTTTTAGACGATCTCCCACTGAACTCTAATGTCTTGCAGTAACATTTATAGATTGCTTTTTCTGAGACAGAAATGTACTTTCTGTCACTTGATTTTCACAAGAGAATAAAATTTGTGTCCTCTGGACTGAGGGCCAACCACATTAGGGTGTGACAGAGACCAAACTCGGTGAGATTAAAGGAACTGCTCAGAACCTTGCACAAATTAGCTCGGGTTTTCACACTAGGCATGGAGTCTCCAATATGCAGATGTTATTTATACACTGACAGAAGAGGGGAAAAAAAACTAAAACTCAGGCAGGCAGGCAGAGCCCTGTAGATTTGGTGGGGTTTTTGTATATGTGTGCAGCTTTCATCAAAGGGAGCTGCTGAGATGTCTTTTATTGGGTTGCTTTTCTTTTTATCACAGAGGTGGTATGCAGCAGATGGGTTCCTGCCTCCTTGTGATGCTGTTCAGACATCTCTAGGCACTCCTCACAGCTCATGCAGACTTTGCATGACTACCTTTGCTCCTGAAGTTAAGCAAACTTTGCAATCAATATGACAGGGGGTGGTGATTCACTGCTGCTCTGGAGTTTTCCTTAGTTCTGAGCTACCAAAAGCCCCCGTTAGTCGGATCTAGTGATGTCCTTGGCTGCTGTCACTGGCTATGGGCAGATCCCTGGTGTTCAGGTTTGCTGCTGTTTTCTCAGACACACAGCCAGTGCTGTGATTAAACAAAGAAATCATATATCCTGCTTTTAACCCTTACTTTGCTTGATAACATCACAACATGAACAAGTGATTGGAATTTTCCCCTCCCTGCTAATTGTGTCCTGTTAAGCATGACTCCTTGGCCAAACCCCACTAACCATGACCAAGTATGCTCTTGATTTCAGATTATTTTCCCCTTGCACCCACCAATATTGAGTGCTGTTGCTCACATGCCTTGAGGAGGGAACAAATAGAAACTTTCTGATCTTTTCAGTGACTTTTGTGGTTTATTTTAAACAGAAGTTGCATTGTGGTTGCTGTATATTTACTGATCTCTGCTAATACTATCCCCAGGCTAAGGAGGTTGAATTTTTAGTGCAAATAATGGTCTAGATTCACAGATTGCATCAGATTGGAAGGAACCTTCAAAGGTCATCTTGTGCAATTCCTCTGCAGTGACTGTGTATATAAATAATTAAAATAATGAAAACAAGTCTCCTTGGAACCTTTTCCTCCCCAGGCTGAACAGCCCCAGTTTTTTCAGCCTGGCTTTGCAAGAGAGGTTCTCTAACCTTCTGTCCATCTGCATCATCTAGTTGATTGGATAGGTCTGGGTGATAGGTTGGATTGGATGATCTTGGAGACCTCTTCCAACCTTCTCGTGTCCAGAGAAGGGCGACGAGGCTGGGAAGAGGCCTTGAGCACAGCCCTACGAGGAGAGGCTGAGGGAGCTGGGATTGGTTAGCCTGGAGAAGAGGAGGCTCAGGGGAGACCTCATTGCTGTCTACAACTACCTGGTGGGAGGTTGTGGCCAGGAGGAGGTTGCTCTCTTCTCTCAGGCGGCCAGCACCAGAACGAGAGGACACAGCCTCAAGCCACACCAGGGGAAATTTAGGCTTGAGGTGAGGAGAAAGTTCTTCCCTGAGAGAGTCATTGGACACTGGAATGGGCTGCCCGGGGAGGTGGTGGAGTCGCCGTCCCTGGGGCTGTTCAAGGCAGGATTTGATGTGGCACTTGGTGCCATGGTCTGGCCTTGAGCTCTGTGGTAAAGGGTTGGACTTGATGATCTATGAGGTCTCTTCCAACCTTGGTGATACTGTGATACTGAGATACTGATTGATTCTATGATTCTGTGTCCTCCTCTGGACCCACTCCAGTAGGTCCATGTCTCTCTGTTGGTGCAGGCCCCAAAGCTAGACACAGTACTTCAGGTGAGGTCTCACCAGAGCAGAGTGGCAGAATCACCTCTCCTGACCTGGTGGGCATGCTGATTTTGATGCAGCCCAGGATGCCATTGGCCTTCTGGACTGCAGATGCCCATTACTGGCTCATGTCCAGCTTCTCATGCACCAGGACTCTCAAGTCCTTCTCTTCAGGAAGGAATTCTTATCAGCAAATAGCAGGAGGAACTGTGCCTGTGTTACCAAAGGTTCTGGGACAACCTTGCTTTACAGCTGTGTAGCAGAAATCTTATCCTCTTGACAAAATTATCTCAGGCTTCTCATGATTTCCTTTCTGCCTACAGAGCCCCCAACTCCTATTGCCCCTCCTGAGCTGCTGGCTGTCGGAGCCACGTACCTCTGGATCAAACCCAACGCCAATTCCATCATAGGAGATGGGCCCATCATACTGAAGGAGGTGGAGTACAGGACGACCACTGGGAACTGGGCAGAAACACACATTGTGGACTCTCCTAATTACAAACTGTGGCATTTGGATCCTGATGTGGAGTACGAGATCAGAGTGCTGCTTACTCGCCCTGGAGAAGGAGGCACAGGGCCCCCTGGGCCACCGCTCACAACAAGAACAAAATGTGCAGGTAGGGCTTCTGCTGCTTTGTGATACAGCTCAGGTACTTAGGTTCTACTAATAACATCTTAACAAATGGTCCTCCACACAGCCTTATGGATGTGCTTCATCAGATCTGAACAACACTATGAAACCTGGGATGTTTCACTTTTTATTCCATAGAGAAGTGTTCAACAAACTCATTTTTACTCATATAGAATAGTTGGCAGACTTTCTGCTGCTGTCTGTGGCTGCTTTCTGTTGGAATGGGCAAGCATATGAGAGTATTCTAACCAGTTCTCCAGTAAGCAAGTTGTTGTTAAGATAATTATTGTGTTTATATTATTGTAATTATATTCTTGTAGGATTTATTATTCTATTCTGCTCTGCTCTATTCTGTTCTACTCTGCTCTATTCTATTATGTTCCACTCCTATTCTGTTCTGCTCTATTTGAATTCTATTCTACTCTACTCTATTCTATTCTGTAGTTATAGAGTACCAGGTTGGAAGGGACCTCAAGAATCATCTGGTCCAACTTTTCTAGGTGGATAGTACAGTTGAAATGAGCTGGCTCAGCACCCTGTCAAGCTGAGTCTTAAAACTATCCAATGTAGGGGAATCCATCAGGGGAATCTTAGCCAGGGGAATCCACTGGCTAAGAAAAGGCAGCCAGCATAGAGGGCTAAGAAGAGATAGGATGGAGGGCTAAGCTGGTGAGGGGCCTGGAACACAAACCTTATGAGCAGAGGCTGAGGGAGCTGGGAGTGTGCAGCCTGCAGAAGAGGAGGCTCAGGGCAGAGCTCATTGCTGTCTACAACTACCTGAGGAGAGGTTGTAGTCAGGTGGGGTTGGTCTCTTCTGCCAGGCAACCAGCAACAGAACAAGGGGACACAGCCTCAAGTTGTGCTGGGGAAAGTGTAGGCTGGATGTTAGGAGGAAGTTCTTCGCAGAGAGAGTGATTGGCATTGGAATGGGCTGCCCAGGGAGGTGGTGGAGGCACCATCCCTGGAGATATTCAAGAAAAGCCTGGATGAGGCACTTGGTGCCATGGTCTGGTTGACTGGATAGGACTGGAGGATAGGTTGGACTGGATGATCTTGGAGGTCTCTTCCAACCTGGTTGATTCTATGATTCTAAGAAGACAGGGTGGATGGATGAGAAATGACAGGGTGAAGGGCTGAAAAAAGACAGTCATGGTGGAGTGCTAAGAAAAGATGGGGTGAAGTACTGAGAAAAAACAGTCAGGTTGGATGGATGAGAGAAAACAGAGTCAAAGTGGAGCTCTAAGAAGAAGCAGAGTCAGGGTAGAGGGCTGAGAAAAAGCAGAGTCTGGGTGGATGGCTAAGACAAGACAGTGTGGGTTCCTTGTCTGGAGACTCATCTGGACTCTCTCAGACTGGAGCTCAATAAAAGCTACTGAGCTCTAATAGGACATATGGATTAGATTAACTATAAAATGTTATTATAAAAGGTTCACCTTGTAAGTGCCTAACAAAATGTCTCTTGTCCTTGGGTAGCAGCTCAGCTTTGGCTGTTGACACGTTGACAGTGAACTCAATTTGAGTGCAGTGTGGTCAAGCAGGAAGCATTTAGTTTTTAAGATCCATTTGGTGGAATGGATTCTTCTTAATTCTGACAAACCAGCTCAAACACTGTGCAGTGTCTTCTCTTTGTCTTTCATATTGGAACAGTAAAGTTTTGATCAAGGGACAGCAAAATCCTCTCCCTAAGCCATACTGGCCTTGTCAGGAAAAAAAGCTATAGGGTCTTGTTCTTTATGTTTCAGATACATTTGCTGTTCATCTTGTTTTCATACATTGACCACTGGCCATTAAAGGAAATCAAGCTCTGTGCCTTGCAAGGGGATGAACAAAGCAGTTTTCTACCTAGCAGGTGTTTTCCACCACACAACTGTCTTCCCAAGCATTGCATTTGTGTCACTTTTGCAAGCTCTTTTGAGCGTGGTGGAAACAAAGGAGGGAAGCTAAAAGGCTGCTCTCTTTTTTTTCTGCAACATGCTTTCCCATCCCACAAGTTAGTGGTTTACAGAAAGTGGAAAGCTCATACAAAAGCATTCTGCTTCTAGTTACTCTTTCTGACCAAATAGTAAGTCTGAAGCGTAAGGAATGCATGGGGAACAGCTGAATGCCACCTTGGGATGGGATTAAGGAGTGCAATGTTCTTCACTCACTGTTACAGCATGAACATCCCCAGCACCATCCTCTTCCTCTGTTAAGGGAGGACGGCTGGCAGGAGGAGTGTGTTGTGGAGCAGGGTGGGGGGGGGCACATCTTTATTGCCCTTCCTTTGTTATGCAAGCAACGTGGTTTTGCTCGGGCAGACTCGGGCCAGCTGTGCTCTGCAGGCAATTAGCAGTTTGGAGTTAAGTGAGAGCAGCTGAGTTCAGTTGGCTCCAGGTGCCGAACCGTGGGCATCACACGCAGTATAAAAGTGGAGGAGAGAGGAGCGTCTTGCTTTTGGTGAGCTTCCTTCTGCTTCCCTCCCTGCTCTTCTGGACTGCCTTTCCTGGTTACCGTGAGTGCTGAGTATAACTTTATATACTTGATACTGGGCTTTGGATTGCTTTGTTGTTTCCTTAAATCCGTTTTCATTTCACCTTGTGGGTCTTCTTTTCCCAGCCCCCGCTCCCGGCTGGGAAGGGATCATTGGGTTACAGAGCAACTGCTGGCGTGCAGCCTCAGATATGGGCTAAATGTAACAACGGGCTGTAAAGCAGGGAACATTCAGTGTCTCTTGGAGAAGAATTGTTTAAAAAAGACTTCAATGTGGGTGTGAAGATCTGGCATGGAGATGTCTGGAATGTTCAGTGCTTAGTCCTTGGTAGAAAGCAGATACTTGCAGGCTCCTCTGCAGCTGGCTAGAAAGCATGAAGTGACGCAGATTATGTCCTGGTCTGTTTGGGATTTTTCTTTGTTAATGTCTTGAAATTCTCTAACCCTCAGTGGAAAGAACTACAGCCTGGGCTGGGATTGGAAATACTGTGTTGAGATTTGATGTGGTGTTCATGCATTATGACTTTGCAAGCCCGAGCTGCAGCAACCAAACTCACAGACTTCTGTGTATTGCCTGTCCAGAATGCTTGCTTTAGTTTAATTCATGGGTGAAAAGAACCCAAGGATGTTGGCTTTGTGCTTAATGATGCCTTATGCTGGGTCCCAAATGGCTGAGATTTCTTGCTCAGTAGAGGTATTGACTGACATCATGAAGGATGGCATGGGTAATGTGTTCACACTGGTTAAGCTGAGCTACTCACTATTTCCTATCCTAATTTACTAATCACAATCTAACTGGAGAAGGTCATTCTATTAATGGTAGTGTCATGCAGAGCTTGTTGAGATTGATGATGATGGCATTTTTCTCTTGTGGGGAAAAATTGGGTGGGGGAAATTTGTAATGATCTTGTTCTGAGCGTGGATTTGAGGGAAGGGAGACACTTGTATAAAGATGTATAACTTCCACCAGATGCCAACTGAAATGACAGACAAGAGAATGCAGCTCATTATTTCAATTTCCATATGTCGTGGAATGCTTTCAAAATACCCTCTTTTGAGCATAATTAGACAAAACTTTCCATGGTAAAGATTTTCAATGGTGTGCTGACCCAAGAAAACGGCAGTGTATCCTTGAGGAGCTGACAAATTACATCAGGGAAAACTGAGGGAGGGTTTAATAGTTGAGAGATGAGTGATGCTGCTTCCTTCTAGTGAATGTTTTAGTTCTTTGCATGGTCGTCAGTTTTTCTGAGCAGCATGGAGACACCAAACTCCTACACATCTGAAGGCAATCAGAGGTGATTGCAGCAGCCCTGTTTTACTGCCCCGTTGAATGTTGGTGCTGTTTTTACTAGACTCACTAATAAGGATAGACTGCAGAAGTGCTGCCTCCTAGAGTGGAGAAAGACTTGCAAGAAATCTGTGTAACCATAAGCAGAAGTTGTGTGCAGCCTTCCAACTGTGAAGTCAAGGTCCCTCCTACTAATGAGCATACAATTATAGCATGGCTTAGGCTGGAAGGGACCTTAGAGATGGTCTGCTCCACCCTCTCACCCCCCCATTACCCATGGGCAGGGACACATTTCTTAACTAGACTCAACTACTCGAGGCCTCATCCAATTTGGCCTTAAATACCTCCAGGTGGAAGCATCTACAACCTTCTTGGGCAGTCTATTCCAGGCTCTCACCACCTTTGTACTGAAGAGTTTCTTCCTAAGATGTAGCCTAAATTCCCTCCCTTATCTTAAAAACCATTCTCCCTTGTCCTATTGCTAGACACCCTTATGAAAAGTCCCTCTCTAGCTGTCCTGTAGGATCCCTTCAGGGACTGGAAGGCAGCTCAAAGGTCCCCATGGAGTTTCCTCTAATCTGAACAGCCCCAATTCCCTCAACCTATCCTCATAGCAGAGGTGCTCCAGCCCTTGGATCATTTTTGTGGCCCTCTGGACTCAGCCCAACATCTCTGTGCCCTTCTTATGATGGGAACACCAGAACTGGAGGCAGTATTGGAAGTGAGGGCTCAGAAGAGCAGAGTAAAGATCTTCTCTTTTCATGTAGATGCTGTGTACTTGTGTGCTCAGCAGTCGAACTGCTGGCACAGCCTTCAGTTTAAGCACACTGTGCAGTGAGACTGGTTTATTATTTTCATCTCTAAATTAGAACAGGGTTTGGGAAGGCCCATGCTGTTCTTCCACTTCAAATCCAGCAACAGCAGTTTATTTACAAACCTGCAGTTGAATTTTGTGAGTGTTTTGGACTATCAGCCTTACATCAGAGCAAAAGCATGACCAGCAGTGCTCAGCATGAGTTTAGAAGGCCATTGCACCATGGTACAGCTCTGATCAAGATGATTCATGGGTTTTAGGTTTTGATCAGAGGATGGAAGTTGTCTGAAAGGTCTTGCTCTAAATAAGCACAGAGAAGTGTTATTAAACTGGATAATATCTTTTCTAGGTTTCTCTAAGCAGCAGGTTCCCAGGCATCTGTTATCCCAGTGGAGACACTTTCAGGTTGCTACAGGGCTTCATTTGTGTTTGATCCTTAGAAATGGTACTGAAAATTAAATCCCAGCTTGCTGCTTTCCAGGAAAAGCCAACTGCCAGAAAATATGGCAAACATGCCCTGTAAATGGGTAATGTTTTGGTGGTGGTTGTGCATTTTGTGGTTTGTTTTTGGGTTTTTTGTAGGCTGTGATAGGTTGTGACTTGAGATAGAAGCATGAAAACTTGGAGGCATAAGCCAGTGAACTCAGAGGGAAGAGCTGCTCAGCAGGGAATGGGGGAAAAGAAACCCTACTAAAGGTTAAGACCGCACACGTGGTTTGAGGGGTGATTAAAGGAAAGGAAGACATAAAATAGTAGGTTTTAACCCCAAAATAATAGGTTGGAGGGTGATGGAACACATTGCCCAGGGGAAGTGGCTGGGGCCCCATCCCTGGAGACATTGCAAGTGAGGCTCAACAGGGCTCTGGACAACCTGATTTTGCTGAGCATGTCCCTGCTGACTCTAGAGGGGGCTGGATTTATATAACCTTCAGAAGTCCTTTCTAAGCCAGACAATTCTATGATAACAGGATCAGAACAGTATGTTTGAATGCAGTTCCCAGTAGAGCCTGGAAGTTCAGTACTGGTCTTCTGAGTGTGGAGATTTTTTTCCCAGGCATCCTTAATAGTTTAACAGAGCTCTTTAAAATCCTTGTTTTGTGGGCTTCATCCAAAAGAGTGTGCTCTGAAACACTGTTATTTGGGAAGCTTGGGGCTTGTTTTTCTGTATTTGTTTGCTGTTCCCCTGCTGCTTTATTTCCAGTCACCACAGAAAAGTAAAACCAAAAAGTAACATTTAAATGGACATTAATAAAAGGACAGAGATAAGATTCTCTTCAATATTTAGACTTGGCTAAAATACTGGCTGGAGAAGCTATCATGGGCATTAAGTTTGCTGCCTTTTTGGCTGATGCCAAAAGCTGACTCCTATGACAAAGAGGGTTTTGTGAGGCTTGGAGGCAGGAGGCTTTCCAGTTGACAGGAGTATTGCTTGGAAAGGATTGGAAGGGGAGAAGGTGGCCTGAGGAACTCCATAATCTCCTTCCCCCTCAAAAAGAGGTGTGGCAGTGATTTGTCATAGAATTAGCTTATGATAATAGGTTTGTCCTGATGGGAAACAATTCCCATGGACCACATGTAACTTATCTCTTCAGATAAGCTGCTAGAGAGGAGGTTATTCAGCTGGAGGATGTGATTTAGCTCCTGGAGAAAGGAGCAGTTGTCAGAATCAATACTCAATTTTTGTGGTTGGCCTGGGGAAATAAAAGTTAGTCTGGAATGCTTTGGCTGAATTCAATATTCCTTTTAAAAACAGTCAGGATAAAGTCACTGATATAAATGCAAATGATCTGTACATGCAGAATTTGATGTGGTATTGCAAAGTAGCTGGCAACTTTTTTCCTTTGCTTATTATTAAAAGGTCCTATGTTGCCTTGAAATGCTAGAAAATCTAGAAGCAATGAGCAGCTTTTGCCTTTTTTAGTGGTTTGAAGACAGTGTTTTAGTGTTTCATAGCCATGTTTTGGTCTGTTACAAATGGCAGAAAAAAGAGGCAGCTGTGTCCTTTAGGAAGTGCACTCATGGAACAACCAGGAGGCTACTTTATGTGCTGAGATAGTATGAGTTGTTACCACAGGTTCGGAAAGACTTCTTTGTTTGGTTGAATGTGGAGGTGATAGCTCCTGTAAATAGCAAACATTCACATGTCCCTGGGGGAAAATAAGTTTCAGTGGTGCTGTACTGCTGCCCTTTTTTTTTGCAGACTTATCAGAAGAAACCCCTTCAAAAAAACCCCTGATCTTTGAGTCAAAGCACTACACAAATGGCTTACCAAGTGTTTTCAAAGAGAGTTCTTTCAAACTGGTGTGTAGGTATTGTTAGAATCACTGAGTCACAGCCTAATTTACCTTGGAGTTACGTTAAGCCTTCTTCTGAAACATACATTCATTACCCTATTAATATTAGTTAAATTTGAACTCTTAGCTATCTTCTGTGACTTTAAAAGTAGATAATAGAGGAAATAAATGCAGGATTGCCTACTTTTGAAGGTTGTTTCCTTCCCTTGAAATATTCATACCCTTCCTAGATGCATTCCTCTGTGATCTGCTTTAGGTGATCCTGTTCTAGTAGAGAGGTTGGACTGAATGATCCTCTGAGGTCTCTTCCAACCCCTAACATTCTGTGATTCTGTGAGTACTTCCTACAGCAGTGCAGGACAACCTTACCTGGGTTTGTGTTCTGTGTTGATACAAGCTGTCAGGAATGTTCTTTCTCAGCTGGAATAAGATTAGCCTCTACGGTGTATGTTCTCCTGGTGGTTGGTTTCTTCTCTTACTGAATTTCCTGAGACAAAGGCTGGTGTGGCACAGTGCAATGTTGTTCTTGTGATAGAGCCTGTTCCCAGGAGCTGTGGAGTGAGGCAGGAGAGCTGTTGAGAGTGGCGTGATCTTGTCTGTGAATTGCAGTGTGTGCATCTCACAAAGCCTGTGGGACTAGTACCCATTTTAGTGACACTGTCTGCTCAGCTTGATGATTGAAACTGTTTTCATTTCGCCTCAGCAGCCTTTGACATATCAGCTAGAGAGCAGAGTAGTGTTACAAAACCAAGATATTCCTTCTTTTTGATCCTTGATCCCAAATTCATGTTTGGAAACAACCAGGTAGCATTGGCAGAAGACAGGGGCTTCACCTGTGTTGCATCCTAACAGGTTAAATCTCTGCATGACTTTTCTCTGCCAGCCTGATTAAATAATAAATGTATCTTGATGGAGTAGGAAGATGCCTACCCTTTAAATGACATCTGAAAGGAAAGGTGAAGTATTCCTTGATGCATATTTAGCAGCTGTGAATATGTCAGTGGTATGATTTTATTTTGTCTCTGTCAGGTCTCAAATTCCATGTAGCCCATGTGTACCTCCAGACCTTTTGGATTACACAGACAATGCTTCAGCTGAAGCTGCTGAGCTGTCTAGGAAGAGAAGTGTGGTTCTGATTTCACTTCCAGTTGCAGAGGTGTGGTTGGTTGCATGTGTAGGGATGTTCCAGGCAAAAGATGTCTGTTTGAGGAACTATCAATACCAAGGTGTGGAGGTATTGGTTGCAGAGATGTGGGCAAACTGGAAGGATACCTCTTGAAGAACAGATGATGGACTGGATCTGTGGACTAGATATTGGAAAAGAAATGGAAAACTACCAGAAGTACTGGAAAAGAATTGGAAAGAGTTGTAGATGTGTTGTCTGGGAGATAAGAACAAGGATGATCTCTTGGAACAAAAGGAATCTGGGAGGAGAAAGGGAGGTAATTAAATGAAAGGGGATGACATGGGAAGGGAGAGTGTTTTGGTACACTTTGGGTGACTGACTGAATACAGGATTCTGGCAAAGCCAGACTGGACCTGCCAAGATACTTGGTTTAATGTGAAGCTGTGGTCCATCCAAAGATCAGGCACTAAATTCAGTGTGTTGGGAAGCAGGGATGTGGAGAGGACAGTTGGGATTTACTGCTAGCATGCACCAGTGTGCCATAAATCTGCTGTTTGCTCCTAGCAGTGACCACTGAAATTTCCCAAGTCCAGCAAAGCACTTCCTCTATTGCCTTTAAGCATGGTACATATGGTGAGGAATTTTCTTTATCCTGATCCCAGCAGAAGATCAGCTTTTTGTTCTGAGGCTCGTGGATTGATTTCCCTTATCTTAGTCTGCATAAATACAGTTCTGAATATAAAGGCAGTCATCACAGTGCTTTGGTCTGGATTTCTTTTCCAGAGGGATTTTTCTGGTGATGGATTTAAATTCTGGGGGATTTACTTTTTATCTGCAAATGCAGTTTGTTATCCAGAAATGGGCTTTATTTTTCTTTATTGGGATGAACTGTAGTTGCTCATTTCCACCTTAAACTCCTTCTGCTTGATGTTGCTGTTGAATGTAGCAGCTTTCTCTAATGTGGTTTGGACATAGTTTTCTGAGTGGACAAGGCTGGTCACTATGATGACAGCTTTCATACAGGTGTGAGGCTGTTCTGCCAAGAGCAGTTCTTGCCAATGATGGGGCCTGATGATGGCTTACAAAGAAGTGAACCTGCCCAGCACTTAGTTTCATGCCAGCTGAATTCAGGACACTGCTCTGTTTGACATTTCTTGGCTCCTGACTTCTGTCCAGGCTTCATCCCAAACAACCTGAGTGCTCCTGTTCTGAAGAGAGGATAAAACACAAAAGCTCAGAACGCCACCACCAAACCCCCATTCTCTTTTGTTGAACTCAGAAATCCCTAAGCACTGGTTGACTTAGTGGTGGTGTGGATTTGAGGTATGTGAATCTCTTGTGTGTGCAGGACTATTGTAAGGAAAAAGTGGTTTTGAATGCAATTTGAAGTGCATACAAACATGTTTGGTATTTCTACTGTCACAGCTTTTCTGGTTGAAATATGCAGGAGAGATATGAAGGCTTTTATAAAAAGAGGGTTACTGACAGGACAGTCAGGCCCTCATGAGCAGTTTGACAGTATCTCAGTGTGGTGGGTGTTGGGAGAGACCTCTGGAGATCTAGTCCAACCACCCTGCCAAAGCAGGGCCACCGGTAGCAGCTTGCCCAGGATTGTCATGTCCAGGTGGGTTTGGAATCTCTCCAGAGAAGGAGGCTCCCCAGCCTCTCTGAGCACCCTGCTCCAGGGCTCCTGCACCCTCACAACAAAGAAATTTTTCCTCATGTTCAGAAGGAACCTCCTGGGCTCCAGTTTGTGCCTGCTGCCCCTTGTCCTGTCACTGGGCACCCCTGATTATAGTCTGGCTCTATCCTCTTGACTCCAACCTTTAGTTCTTCCTGAGCATTGAGAAGATGTCTTCTGAGGCTGTTCTTCTCCAGGCTCAACAGCCCCAGGTCTTTTAGCCTTTCCTTTTCACAGAAATGCTCCAGGCTCCTCAGCATCTCTGTAGCCTCTGCTGGACCCTCTCCAGTAGGTGCCCCAGTACTGTAGATGTGGCCTCGCTAGGGCAGAGTACAGATCAGATTTTCTAGACTGAAACATGGACAGAAGTGGTACAGAGAGACTAAACCAAAATGAAATCAACCTGTGCATTGTCAAACCCTGTTATTGAGGGGTACAAGTTCTCATCTTTGTACACAACATTGTCTGAATTGTTTTGTGTGTGTCTCCAGGGAACTCTGTGATTCTTTTTTTTTGCAGCTCACCTAAACTGCAGAGGTAGGGAAGCAAAATAAGCAGCTACGAGATATGTTAACAGCTTCTTTCCTCTTTGCTTATGCAGCTTCATTTCAACACCCTCAATTTAAGGGTGTCTCCAAGATGGGTCCTAAAAATATGACCTCAGAGGATCGTGCAAACCTGGCTCTGTTTTCCCAAAGTCAGCATTTTACAGGCATTTGAAATCTGGCCCACGAAGTGCAAAGCAAATGGGCTGGGCACTTGGTGCCCTGCTGAAGGCAATTTATTTAAATTGCATGGTGTCTTCTAGGCTTCAGCTAAGTGGCATCTTTCATAAAATTTCATCCCTGTTACCATATTATTACTGCTTCTGTTGGGTTTTAGAGGATGCGATGAGATGATGGCTTCCAGATGTCGCTTTATGCGCGTGTGAAAAGCCCAATTGGTGGGAGGCAACTGAGAAGGGTAATGCTACGTGTGGATTCTTGTTAGGCATTGAACAGCCTCTGAGGAGAGGCTGAGAGGAGGTTCCTGCTTGCCTCCTTGGTGTATTCTATACCATAGCTCATCCTGGGAGTGTTGCAACAGACCCAGCCTCATAAAGCAGTGATTAAGCTCTAGGGGTTTGCGTCTTTGTGATGCTATCTTTGTCCTGGGACAAACACTGCTCACAGCTTCCTGCTTGTGGTTCTCCCCTTGCTGTTCCAAAGACAGCTGAAACCTAAGTGGCTTTCATTGGGAAATGTGCTTTTAATGTACACAACTCTGCATTAAAAAGCACTCAAACAATAAGAGATGTTTAGAGTTTATACACTGGAAGTGCCCAATTTTAAACATTTCAAGGAATGAAATGCACATTAATTGGTTCTCCTGGAAGCACTAAAACGTAGCACAAAAGTGAGGCAGGGGCAAGATTGGAGAGCACAACACATTTTAACCTCATGTTAATGCTTTTAACCCTGAGATACTTGCAAGGCATTGGGGAACAGTTTTGTTCCTTGCATATCTACTGCTTACCACTTTGTCATAAATATTTCACCCTTTTGCTTTTCCCCAGTGGACTCTGTAGCACTGATATGAGTGTGGCTTCTTGCTTAACACTTGCCATCTTGGGAGCTAAAAACCACACCACAAACGTGTTGATGCCTTAAATCCTATTGCAGAACCAGCAGATGGAGTATGAGAGTAGAGAAGCTGTGTAGTAGAGCGTATGTCTTGTCTGCAAGTCTGGTGCACTCATACTGGTTGAGCTGGAAATTGGGGGGGTGGTTTTATTTTTTCAGTGCCTGTTCTGTCTATGGACATTCTTATGATCCATATGTGCCATGTTGTGACAGGACAAAGGATAATGGCTTGACACTGGAAGAAGCTGGATTTAGATTAAGGAGATGCAGTCTCAAGTTGTGCTGTGGGAGGTCTAGGCTGGATGTTAGGAAGTTGTTGGCATAGAGAGTGATTGGCATTGGAATGGGCTGCCCAGGGAGGTGCTGGAGTTGCTGTCCCTGGAAGTGTGCAAAAAAAGCCTGGCTGGGACACTTAGTGCCATGGTCTGGTTGATTGGGTAGGACTGGGTGATAAGTTGGACTGGATGATCTTGGAGGGCTCTTCCCAACCTGTTTGCTTTTCTGATTAGGAAGAAATTCTTTGCCACCAGGTCGGTGAGGTACAGGAGCAGGTTGCCCAGAGAAGGTGTGGAAGCTCCAACCCTGGAACTGTTCACAGCCAGGCTGGATGAGGTCTTGAGCAGCGTGGTCTAGCAGAAGGTGTCTCTGCCTATGGCAGGGGGTTGGAAATAGATGACCTTGAAGGTTCCTTCCAAACTAAACCATTGTGTGATTCTATGGTTGTGTTACATTATGTGACCATAACAAAACCAGGAGTGAAGCAGAGATCTCATTCCCCTTGGGGGTGTGATGCAGGACTTCCTTTGTATCTCAGTTGACATTACATAGGGGAAGAAACAAAGACCTCTGGTCTCTCTCCCCAGGCTTTCCATAGTGATTCAGATGATTGCCATGATCAGGAGACTATTAACTCAGTCTCCCTGTTAGTTATTTGTTGTTCTGCTTGCTGCAAGGGAGGTGGGGGGGGGGGGGGGGGGGTGAGTGCTTTCAACTCCATTTAACTTAGTTGTTTTGCTTCTTTAAGTTTTAAAAGCTGGAAAGGCACTTTTTGGGTATTTTTTTTCCCTTTCTTTTTAAGCTGGGTCCTTGGAAAAATATATTTTATGACTTGAGAAATAGCATTCAAGTAGACCATAACTGTGACCATATCAAAGTATTCAAATATTGCTGGGGAGGCAAACAGGCCTGAGCATCAAAATCAAACTGACAGTTGTTATTACAATGTATTGCTCTCAAGAGTCACAAATCCTCATTGTGGCTGCCAATAATCCTTCCAATTATTAAGCTAAAATCTTGGTGCAGGAACCACTGGAAGAGGGTTTAAACTCATGAGATAACAGAATCTGAAAGCCTTAACATCACAGTTCTTTCCTTGTGGCACTTTGGAAGGTTCTCTATCCTTTAGGAGAGAAGGAAAAGGAACAGGAGGGAAGTAGGTCTTACAAATAGATCCAAACCTCCAGAAGCTGATTTTTTCCAATTAATGAAGTTTGACTAAAAGTTTTTGGGTGAGCTTCAAAGATTATCTTCAAAGTGGCATATTTCCTTGATATATAATCTGAAGCTCCAAGTGATAGATTTAATAATGTTTCAAATGAGAAGATAAGCTGTTGGCATTCAGTTGTCCTCTTTTACCAGAAGAGGGAGTGAGGCAGAGGGGTGGGGTGCCAAATTTAGGAGAAAGATAATATGGCCTTTGGTACACTCTTCCATGAACTACTCTATGTATGTGTGTAAAACCAGTTCTTCCCAGTTGGTTTCATTCTCCTCAGATAGACTATTGGTTGACCTGCTATAGGAGTAAATCTTTTCACCTTCTGTTCCATGAATCACTTTCCTGCAATGTAACAAATGTGAAAATAAACATATTCCTCTATAAAAAGATCATAGAATGACCTAGGTTGGAAAGGACTTGGAGATCAACTACTCCAACCTCCCCTCTATGGGCAGCATCACTCAGACTGCTTGAGGGCTCAGGCAGACTGGCACTGAATACCAACAGGAAGAGAGATATTCAACCTACCCAGCAGTGTATCCCACAGTCCTACCACCCTCATACTGAAGAACTTCTTCCTAAGATCCAGTCCAAACTGACTTTCCTTCTGCTTAAAACCAGGCCCCTTTGTCCTATTGCTTATGAAAAATCCCTCTGCAGCCTTCCTGTAGGATCCCTTCAGGGACTGGAAGGCAGCTCTAAGGTCCTCTCAATGTCTTCTCTTCTCCAGGCTGAACAGCTCCAGCTCCCTCAGCCTATCTTCAGAGCAGAGGTGTTCCAGCTCTTGGATCAACTTTGTGATCCTCTTCTGTACTTTCTCCAATTCAGAGCAGAGGTGTTCCAGCTCTTGGATCAACCTTGTGATCCTCTTCTGTACTCTCTCCAACTCAGAGCAGAGGTGTTACAGCTCTTGGATCAACCTTGTGATCCTCTTCTGTACTCTCTCCAGCAGCTTTGTGTCTTCCTTGCAATTGGGACACCAGAACTGGACACAGTATTTGAAGTGAGGTCTCACAAAAGCAGAGTAAAGAGGCCAAATCACCTCTGACTCTCCTGACCACTAAGACTGCCTGAAAGCAAGTCTCCAGCTGCAGTGGCTTTTTCCAGCATGTGCAGAATTAAAGTGCTGTGGCAATTAAGACATAGGCAGGTAAAAGAGAGCCCACAAATCTGAGTTGTTGCCTCACACTTGAAATCCATTAAAATGCTGCTGTAGTTGTTACATGTTAGAGTGAATGGAGATTCCCACGTTGCCTCCTCTAGTTTGCTTTCTGTTGGTGGTGGAAGGGGCTTGGGGTGCTGTTAAATTTATTGGAAGCATGTGCTAAGTTTGTGTGAGCATGAATTCCCATCACATCCCAATGTGTACATTCTCCTTTCTCTTCAAAATCACTTGGCACTGTGCTTGTGCTACTTTCAGTTCTAAAACTTCCCTCTCCTTTATGAAAACTCACTTTTTGGAGCCTGATCTCTGCCATAGTCTTTTGAAGAAATCAGGAAGTACAGAGTTCAAAGATGGACTTTGCAATCCCTGAGGTAAAAACCACAGGGTGGAAATGAGTTTGGTGTCTATTTGCTGTGCTCCTGTTTATGTTCTGAAGCTGCTTTCAGTAGTAGTTGCTTCCAATTGGTGTTGTGCATGTGAACTCCAGACAGGCACCTTCTGCCAGCCTTCTCCTCTCTGCAAAAGGCTTGGGCAATTTGTAGCTTTCCTGTGATCCAGCTGGCTCAGCAGCACAAATATTTGCTTATTTTCACACAGAAGCAAATATCTCAGTGCAAAAGAGTTGGACTCACACTCTGTCCAAACAGGTGCTTCATGTAATATCTCATCAGGAATGTGTATTGGATCTTCAAACCGCTGATGCTGCTGGCATCGAGACTGGACCAAGGCTCTCGAGTTAGTGCCAGCCCTCCTGGGTGATCTGACCTGGTTTATTAGGATCACAGAAACATCCCGGTTGGAAAAAGCCCCTCAGGATCACCAAGTCCAACCACCGACCCTTCTCTACAAGGTTCACCCTGAACCATATCCCCAAGCACCATATACAAATGACTTTTAAACACGCCCAAGGTTGGTGACAACTCCACCTTCCTGGGTAGCTCATTCCAATGCCTGACCACTCTTGCTGGTGAAAAAAATGCCTAATATCCAGTCTAAAGCTATCCAGTCACAGCTTGAGGTCATTCCCTCTTATTCCATCAATAATACTTGAGAGGAGACCAGCACCAATTTCTCCACAACCTCCTTCCAGGTAGCTGTAGACAGCGATAAGGTCTCCCCTCAGCCTCCTCTTCTTCAAACTAACCACCCCCAGCTCCTTCAGTCACTCATAAGATTTATTCTCCAGGCACTTCCTCTGCACTGGCTCCAGCACCTCCACATTGACCAAAACTGAACACAATACTTGATGTGAGATAGTTTGGTTTTATTTGTCCCAGCATGTATCTCAATGTTTACATTGAGGTGTTCTTGCTTGTACCAAGAAATAACCTCCAAACCTGATCCTGGTGGCCTGGGGCTAAAGGTAGAGCTATCTGGTTAAAGTGCTGTAGCTGTGTGCTGAAGGCTCAGCCACAATCAGTTTGTTATTCCTGCCTTTGCTCTATCCCAGGGCTGTCCCTCGGCAGCGAAATGCTGAGCTGCTTTGAAAATAAGTGCTAAAGGGGAGGGCAGAACATTGCCTGTGTGTTAAGCAAAGGTCACATTGTTAGCAGTATAATGTAAGAGGCTAAAAAGAAAGGAGTGGAGGGACATTCCTGCTCTACCGCAGCATACTCTGAAAGTGCATCTTAAGCTCTGTACTATTTGCTGCAGTGTGTTTGCTCAGTTGCTTTGGTGCTGTTAAGTTTTCGTTCAGGAAAAAGGGAGATGGGTTAGAACAATTTGCACTAAAATGTTTGCACTTTATCACCTTTGTGCATCTCTCTGAGCAGCAATAATTAAATGAAGGATCTTTAGCTGGCACTTTAGTTGTTAAACCACACTAGTCCAGTAGCTGTTGGATTCTGTGACCACCACCTTCCATTTGCAACACAGCTCTGAAGCATTCAGCTGTTGTCTTTGTTATTCAGCTTGTTAGGGTCCAGGTTCTGCTATGGGCAACCTGACACAGCAGATTGCTTTTGGTTTGTTTTATTCTGATGAAGAGACACGAGCTTATCTTCTGGTTTTCTTTTCATCCTAGGTGTCTAAAGGTTCACCATCCACGATTGCCTTGTGGCATTTGTTCCAGGTAGCACCTGGTTCAGGAATGTTAACAGCAATGAGATGCCATACTTGTCCAAAATGGCACTTGGTGCCATGGTCTAGCCTTGAGCTCTGTGGTAAAGGGTTGGACTTGATGATCTGTGAGGTCTCTTCCAACCCTGATGATACTGTGACTAAGGGAAAGATGGGGAAGCTGTAGAAACTCAGTATGCCTGAGTCTCAAATTTAGATGAGTCTACTGAATTAATCCTAAAATCTTCACGTGCTCTCTGCAGAGTGCTGCTTGTCTTGCAAAAAATAGCTGAGGGCTACTTGACCTGCTGTTGGCATGGCCATGCTGGGCATCTGTGTGTGCAGAAGGTTGAATTTCCTGCTCAAAGGCCCTTTGTTATGAAGTCAGCACTGGGTGAGGTGGGTGGGAGAGAGGCAAGTCTTTGTTTAAATATCCTCCAGATGCTTAGGCTCCAGAACCAGCAACATTGTAAAGAAAGGGTAGTGAGCTTTGCTTTTTGAATTCACTCTCCTCGTTCCTAGTGTGAATGAGGACCTGGCAAATAATTTAGTTTCTTCTCTTGGGGTGTTGGTCTCTTCTCCCAGGCAACCAAAGACAGAACGAGTGGATAACGATACTATGATTCTATGACACAGCCCCAAGCTGTGCCAGGGCAGGTTTAGGCTAGATGTTAGGAAGAAGCTCTTCACAGCAAGAGTGATTGGCATTGGAATGTGCTGCCCGGGGAGGTGGTGGAGTCATTGTCCCTGGAGGTGTTAAAAAGGAGGCTGGATGAGGCACTTAGTGCCATCGTTGAATTAATTAGGCGTTAGGTGATAGGTCGCACTGGATCTTGAAGGTCTTTTCCAACCTGGCTAATTCTGTGATTTTTGTCAGTGATTGCAGCGATGTGTCCATGATTGGCTAATTTCTGAGCTGGCAGTGTTAGTCCCTACAAAAGTACTTGTGAAATCAGTTTAAATTAGTGAAACAGAGGGCACCATGAGGCATTGTGCTGTACATCTTATAGAAACGTTCTGAGTTTCCTTCTTCTTGTGTGAGTATCAGGAAGAATAACGTCAGAGTAATCTGATGCTCTACATCCCACTGGGGAGAGACGTGCTGAGGTTCCTGCAGATGCAGTCTGAGCTCTAGTATTGTGCATTTCCATTTCCACCCCAAGAAACACCTCTGCTTTTCCCTTGATCCAAAGAAGCAGGATCTAGCAGCCATGTGGATGGTATCCTATGTCAGCGCTGCACAGACAGAGGGACATGGCCCAACTGCTCCTGGTATCTGATGCTAACTGTCCCCTGCCCTCCCCCCCCAGTCTGGTGTTTGATGCCTGTGACCTCTGAGTGCTCAGCTGGGGAGTTCTGGGTTTGTAGCCTTTGTTTTGGGAAAGGCCCATCATTTAAAATGCATATGAGAGGGCTTTATTCATTAACTCACATCTGATTGTGGCTGTAAAGAGTACAGAGATTTAGACAGCCATACACATCTTTGAGTCCTCATTCTTGGCCTCATTCTTAAACAGGTTTTGAATATGTAAGGCTGTAAGAGCTAACTCTTTCTTTCAGATGATGTTTTCTGCTGCTGCCTCTGAGCTCTGGTTCCAAGGTTTCTCCTCTGTGACTCAAACCTGTAACCTTTGGTTCCTGTCAAGCAGCCTTTCTGCACTCAGTGATGCATTTCCCTCTTGCTGTATAATCTGCCTACTACTGACAATCCTGCTCGGTGCCACCACTTTTATCCATTTGACCACGTTGAATTGCATTGCTTAAGCCTTTTCATCTGCCAGCAAATTCCAGCAACAGTTTCTTAACCCAGACGAGCCTAAGTACTTAGACACTTGTGTTTGTCTGCTGACCACATATTTCTTATTGCAGGTAAATAACCCTAAAAACAGTTATTCTCTAGAGGTTAGCAAAAAAGCAGGAGGAGATTAAGTTGCTGTCTGAGCTTCAGGCTCATAAACATCATGCAGAAACCTGCTGCATTGACCACAGGAGGACACAATCTGCCACAGTGGGCACGAAATTTGCACAGGAGTCATGAAATGGCATCGCCTCTAATCATGTACCTGAATGTGAAGACAGATAGGAATGCTTTTAAACTCAAATACCTTTTAGACATTGTGAAAGAAATCCTACCTGAGGTTGTCCCCACAGTTAAGGACCAGGGTACTACTGGTCTATCACCTTCAGCATTTTCTTTAAGTTCATCTTCCTTGAAGGAGTCAGGCTGAAATAGCACATTGTAGCCTGCAGCACTCCATCTGTTCCCTCCTGAGAGCGTGAGGACAGCGTGAGATGCTCTGGGCACCCTTCACACTGCTGTAGGTTGCCTTGTTGTGTATTCAGGGCACAGGAATAATGATAACGTGGTCATATTCTGGGCAGCAAAGCTGAGCAATTCCCAGATGGTGTTGTCAGGAATATCCTTAAAAATCCTTTCTGCTTTGCTTCTGTGATATTTATGGGAGTTACAGTGCTCTTGGTTCCAAGAGCTTGAAAGTCCTGAGTCAGAACCACTGCCTCGCTGCTCCATACATAGTAGGCTCCTATTAATTTTTGTCTGGTTTGTGTTTGTTTCTAAATCTTCCTTTTGCTTATCCTGTGAGTATGTGACAGGCACAGAGCCCTCATTAATTCTCCTTGCAGACCTGCAGACACTGACCCCCTGATTGAGGCTGCTGTGACTGTTCCTTAACTCTGCTACATCACAGAATCCCAGCATGGTGAGGGTTGGGAGGGACCTCTGGAGATGATCCAGTCCAACACTCCTAGTAAAGAAAGGACACCCACAACAAGTTGCCCAGCATCACAATGTCCAGTGGAGGTTGGAATCTCCTCAGAGGAGGCTCTGTAACCTCTATGTGTAGCTTGCTCCAGGGCTCTGACACCCTCACAGCAAAGAAGTTTGGTTTTTGTACACTGCTCCACCTCAAGACAGAAACCCTGTCTGTAGTGCCCAAGCCAACAGCTTTCCCTCTGGTGACCTGGCAGAGGAAAGTAGGAGTTAAGTAGTTGTATGGTAGGTGTATGTCTACTTCTGTGAGTAAGGACAGTAGGGTAGAGAGCAGGTTGCTCAAATACATTCTTGGGATCTGTTCCTTGTCAGCTTTCATGTCCAGGAGAGTCAATAGGAAGTTGGATGCATAGACAGACCTTTGTTCTTGGCAGAGAAGCTGGCTGCTGTTCTCCAGCCTCAGACAGCTGCTGAGAAGGCAGATTCCCTCACTACCTACATTTAATCTTTTTGCTGTACTGGAGGGCAGGTGTTCCAGAGGCCCCTGTAGAACACATGGGACATCTTTCCTGCTGTTGTGGCTTCTACTGGTCATAATTAGCTCAAACAATTCCTCTGAGCGTTTTGGCTTCCTTACAAAGCTACCAACCAAATTGTATAGCTTGTAATAATTTTGGCTTTGCTTTCAGTAAAACACTATCCTAGACTATCTAGGGAGCCTTGTTCTGTGTGGTATGTTGTCTGCTTGAAGAGTGGGAGCCTTGGGAGCTGAGCCAGTCAGCATGATCTGTAGAGCTTCACGTGTCCTACATTGCTGAGACAACACACGGGTGTCAAGATGTGCCACACCAGAGTTGTTTCGAGGGGGAGGGTTTGACATGAAGTTTCAGAGCAGTGTGGCTTCTTGGCAGCTTTTACATGGCATCATGCACAGGGTTGGGAGGGTTTTGTTTGCTTGTTTTCTAATATGAAGCTCTTGTAGCATTAATATTTGCTGTTTGGAGGGGAGGAGTGGTGGATGTCTGGAATGCTGCTGAATTCACTGTGGGTATAACAGAGCTGGGCTGAATGCTGCTCATCTTTTACATTATCATCTCCATACCCTTTATTTTCTTTAAATTGTATTATCTCTCTTCTGGTGGAAAAGAAGTATTTGAATTTCAGAGCTGAGCTGCTGCTTCATCCTCATGGGAATAAGAGCTCGACTTCTCCTCCCTCTGTCTCAGATCTCTATTTCCTTTAAGTGCTGCACCAGCTTTCAGCTCTCAGGTGCCTGTTTGCTTTGACTGGTGTGTTAAGGGAGTCCTGCTGCCTTCAGACTCTAGGTACTGTCCTAGGAGGATTCCCTTGTGGAATTGAGTTTTTTCCATCCTGCAGATTGTGTTGTCTGTGCAAGACCTTTGGGTTAGAATTAATCTTCCTAAGGAGCTGGCATGCTGTGGTGTACAAGACATTTTCAAGTAACTCTTCAACCATTGTAAATTTCTTTCTTGTACAATTTCCTAACTGGGGTGGGGATGGTGATAGGTGGTGAGGTGTGTGTGTTAAATTGCCTGAATTCCTAAAGTTAAAAGTGGAGTGTTTGTAGAGAGGGGAGGAAATAACCTCTGAGTAAAATGTATGGTAACTAATTATCTAAGTGGTGTCACCTGCTTGGAAGCAGCTTTGAGGAAGATCTCCTTATTTGATACCCTATAATGTTCCTTATAAGTGGTGCCAGTTTGGGGCATTTCGTTTCAGCAGTATTTGCGTGGAGAAGCTGATGCTTGGTCAGTGGAATCTGCCACCTTGTGTGTTCATGCTGCAGGAACCTGATCTCTGTCCTGATAAAATGCTAATAAATACAGGAAGAGCTGAAAAATGTGGTAAGGTCATTGTTGGGTCATTGCATTAAAAACTGCCAGTTTGAGGAGTGTATTTTGCCTCTCTGACATTCTTCATGTGCAAACCCAAACAAGGTAGTTAACTTTGGGAGTAGACCCCCAAATGCTGCAAGTCACTTGGTGATGTTTCTTCTCCCTGTGTTCTCAGATTTATAGATTCATAGAATGGTTTGTATTGGAAAAGACCTTAAAGATCATCCAGTTCCAAGCCCTTTGCCATGTGCAGGGACATCTTCCACTAGGCAACATTGCTCAAGGCTTCGTCCAATCTGGCCCTGAAGAGCTTCCCTGGGTAGCCAGTTCCAGTGTCTCAGTAGCTTTACTGTAAAGAGTTTCTTCCTAATATCCAATCTAAATCTACCCTTCTCGAGCTTAAAGCCATTCACTTCGATATTATCCCTACAAGCCTTTGTCAAAAGTCTCTCCTCAGCTCTCCTGCAGACCCATTTGGGTCCTGGCAGGCTGCTATAAGGTCTCCTGGGAGACTTCTCTTCTCCAGGCTGAGCAGCCCCAACTCTCAGAGCTTGTCACTATAAGGGAGGTGATCTAGCCCTCTGATCATCTTCATGGCTTTTCTCTGGACCTCCTCCAGCTGTTTGGGGGCATAATCCCTGTTGAATTAGTTTAGATACTGTGTAAGTCTCTATTTATGTGCTAAGACTACTGTCCAAG
This sequence comes from Pogoniulus pusillus, assembly GCF_015220805.1. NCBI lineage: Eukaryota > Metazoa > Chordata > Aves > Piciformes > Lybiidae > Pogoniulus > Pogoniulus pusillus. The sequence continues at coordinate 4,488,387 of NC_087292.1, forward strand.
GCTGAGAAAGATCTCTGAAGACGGTGATTGTTCTCAGTGTGGCTCAGGCTGAAGTAGCAGATGAAAGAGGATGAATCTCCTAATGATTGCCTTATTCAAAGCACTGGTGTTCAAGTGTTAGCAAAGTAATTAAAAAGGAGGAGATGCAACAAAACTTTTCCTGTCATCAAAATGTTAAGCCTGAAAACACAGAACTTTACTGAAGTTGTCTGTGTCTTAATCAGTGCTGAAGAGCTATTTTCATCCTAACATCTGCAAGTATCTATCAATAGTATGTGAGTGTTGGCTGTATGTTACAATACTTCATTTTAATTAGACTCCACAGGAGATAGTTAAAGGGCTGATGGGGAAAGATATTGGTAGCAGTAAATATTATGGCACATTTGGAAACAGGGGGAGGGTAAGATGATGTTGGCTTTGGTGTGTGATATAGCTAACATTTGGCACTCTGGGACACTTGTCACTGCTTTTGACTGTAGAAACTCATGATAGATGGCATTGCAGTTTGGTAAATCTTCCTAAGGGGACTAGTTTGTCATTGGAACACTGTGGTGAGGCAGAAGCAGGAAGCCTTGCTATATTAATCAGCAGTGTGCTGGATCACACTAGCAGATGAGAGGTGGTGATGTGCACCCTTGGTTGGGGAGCAGATCATGGCTGAGATGGATGCTGGGCACAGAGCCACAAGATGTGAGTGGGGATCAGGACTGTCTGGGGCTTAGAAGCTTATTGCAATGTTCCATGGCTAGGGAGGTTCCTTCCAGAAGGGCTTAGGGACATGAGCGGCTCAGTGACCCAAGGAAAAGTTCATCAGGCAGATGGAGAGAGAGGACAGCCTCTCTAAAAGGAAATCCACACTCAAAACACTGTCCCAGTCCTTTAGTTCTGGGGTCTGGCAGTGGTGTTTCTATTGCTGTTTCACACTGATGGAATGATTTTCTTTCTGACCTATAGCCCATTTGGTGAGACTTTTAGTCCTTTGCTCTGTGCTTTATTAAAATCAAGGTAGTTGTTTTGTGGTGTTGGGGTTTTTTTGTGTGTGATATAGCTCATTACAGGGTCAGCAGGCTGTGGCACTTAGATCAAATACTAAAAAGAATTTCAAGCCTAACTACAAAACTGAGCTACTTCCTTCCAATCCCTGCATGTGGTAGGGGAAGCAGTTTGAGTGAAGTATTCAGCTCTAAAAATAGACCAACAGATAAAATCTATGACAGATGTGGTTTTCAACCTGATTCCTGACCCAACCACTAACTATCCCACTTAAAACACAGTGCAGGTCCTCATCTGAATTCTTTGTTACTAGTTCTGCCATCCCAAGATGAGCTCTCATCTTGCATAGGAGGTGGCAGCTTGAAGCATTAACGGCTGTGGAAGAAGATTTGAAAACGGCTGTGGAAGAAGATTTGAAAGGCAATTTCCCTTCTCAATTTTCTCTAAAGTCATTAAAATTCATCTTCAGTTCTTGAAACATCGAAATTTCTGTTCTGCTTAGGTATCTGGATCAGAGATCTTAGGATTGTTCACTGCACTGAATGTCCCTTAAATTTATGGCAAAGCATTTGACACCATTTTACAAATGGCCCAGGATTCTGCAGATTTATCTTCCCAAGTTTAATTCCTTCCCTTGCCAAATCGACGCTAATCTCTCCACGCTGTGAACTGAGTTTCCAACTACTTAAACCTGAAGCTGTGTTTTGCTTTTATGAGAGTTGTGCACTGCTAAGGCACTTTAATGTTACTTGGCTGTCTTCAGGTTGGAGATACTCCGACTCCTTAGTCCTGTGGTGGAGCATTTTGCTCTGTGAAGGGAATGGTGCGAGGAGCTGCTGCTGTTTACTCCTCTCCATGCCTTAACAGCACCTGTTTGCAAAGTGAGGAGTCTCCAAGTTTGTCTTAGAAGTGCAGAGGTGTATAAAAATAGCTTAATAACTGTGCCACCTTATTTGAATTTAAAATAGCTGGTTTTAATTTGTAGCTGCTGATGGCAGGAGTTGTCAGGCTTTGGGTGTCGGAAGGGTGATGAATTTGTGTGGGAGGGTGAAGGCTATAAAAGCACACGGGACTGTCTCTTGTCTTGAGGAAGCTGGTGGCAGCAGAATAGCCTTTTGTCATACTCGTGTCACATTTTGTTGTGGTTTAAAACTGATGAGGGAAGAGAGAAATCTGGCTGTCAAGAGCAGCCTGTCTCTTCTTGCCTGTCTTTTTTTATTCCTCCCATCCTTAGCTTCCTTTCTTAGAGTGCAGAATCACAGAATGTCAGGGGCTGGAAGGGACTTCAACAGATCATCCAGTCCAACCCCTCTGCCAGAGCAGGATATGCTATACCAGATTGCACAGGAATGCTTCCAGGCAGGTCTTGAATATCTCCAGAGAGGGAGGGTCCCTGGGCAGCCTCTTCCAGGGTTCTGCCCTCCTCTCAGGGGGAAAAAATCCTCATGTTTAAATGAAACTTCCTATACCTCAGCTTCCACCATTGCCCCTTGTCCTGTCATTGGGCATCACCCAGCAGAGCCTGGCTCCATCTTCTTGGCACCCTTTATATGTTTATAAACATTAATGAGGTCAGCTCTCAGGCTTCTCCTCTCCAAGGAGCACAACCTAGCTCCCTCAATCTCTTCTCATAACAGAGACATTCTGTGCCCTTCATCATCCTTGTGGCTCTACACTGGACTCTCTCAAGAATTGGGAGGCCCAGAACTGGACACAGTATGCCAGATGTGGCTTCAGCAGGGCAGAGCAGAGATGTAGGAGAACCTCTGTTGAACTACTAACCAAAGCCCTGCTGATATATCCCAGAATGGCATTGGACCTCCTGGCCACAAGAGCACATTGCTGGCTCATGGTCACCCTCCTATCCACTAAGACCCCAGATCCTTTTCCCCTTGACTGCCTTCTGACAAGTCAATGCCCAAAGGGGCAAAGCTCCAGCTAATCCAAGCAGGAACATCTGGGGGAGGCATTTCATTTGGGCTCTGATGCTACTGTCCCTGCTCGTACCACTGACTTTTAACCACTGCAGTGATGTGCTCTCATCTTTTCTTAATGTTGGCTCTGTGCCACCCTTGGTTTTACTGTTGTGTTTAGCTCCACAACTGCTTCAATCGTGAGCACTCTGCAATGCATGAATTGATCCATGATATGGGAGCTGTGTGTGGTTTTTATGCCTAGCTGATAACCCTGAGAACTGATCATTTAGATTCTAAGGTTAATTACACCACTCTTTTCAAGATGGTACATCACAAGGAAGTGAAACCTGGGTGTAGATGGTGTGTATTTATATCCCAGCCATTCCACTTCTCTGTCCTAGAAGAGACTTGGCAACTCTTGCTGTCTGTCAAGTACAGTAGAAAAGTGAGGGTGTGAAGAGGCTCATCTTGTTCTCTGAAGTTATTTTGTGAGGAGGTTAAATGACTGGTATCAAACCTTCTTTCCCTTCCCCCTCCCCCTTGATTTTTTTTTTTTACTTTGATTGTGCCTGTAATTCTGTGCTGCTCATTAAGTAGCCAAAGGCCTTTTGAAAACTCATTTGAGAAAGATGCCAGACAGAGCTGCTGGGAAATAATTATAGAAAATGAGTGTTGATGCATGTTTTGACTCTGCTGCAGAAGCAATTCTGTCTTCTGTAGCTGAAGTAATTACATTTGTTTCTGTGTAGAGGAAAAGGAACAGTAATTGTTGAAAAAATAAATAATATAATACATACATAGATCTGACTTCTACATTTGTGTAGTGGCAGATAGATTGGAAAGCAAAAAGCTAATTATTCTATTAGTCTAGTCAATTAGTGTGTGTTATTCCTTGAAGTGAGGTGCCACTGTGAAACACAAGGAGTTGTGGAAGATTTGTGGGGTTTACAGAAGCCTTTCTCTGATGGTTACTTGTCTTAGCTGTAGAGTACTGCATTCCTAGAGTGTGGTGGGTGGTAAGGATCAGAGGATGGTAGGGATTGAATGGGACCTTCCCTAGACACCTAGAGTGTGGTGGGTGGTAAGGATCACAGGATGTTAGGGGTTGGAAGGGATCTCCCCTTAGACACCCAGAGTGTGGTGAGTGGTAAGGATCACAGGCTCACAGGATGTTAGGGGTTGAAAGGGACCCAAGGAGATCATTGAGTCCAACCTTCTTGCCAGAGCAGGACAATCCTATCTAACACAGATCACACAGGAACACATCCACACAGGCCTGGAAAGTCTCCAGAGAAGAAGACCCCACAACTTGTCTGGGAAGCCTGTGCCAGTGCTCTGTGACCCTTACAGTAAAGAAGTTTCCCCTTGTGTTGAGCTGGAACCTCCTGTGCTGCAACTTACATCCATTGCTCCTTGTCCTATCCCAGGGAGCAGTGAGCAGAGCCTGTCCCCCTCCTTCTGACCCCCAGCCCTCAGGTGTTTATAGACATCTACCAAATCCCCTCTCAGTCTTCTCTTCTCCAGACTAAGCAGCCCCAGGTCCCTCAGCCTCTCCTCATCAGCCATGCCCTCCAGTCCCCTCATCATCCTCATAGGCCTCCACTGGACCCTCCCCAGCAGATCCCTGTCCCTCTTAAACTGGGGAGCCCAAAACTGAACACAGTATTGAAGATGATGTCTCAGCAGGGCAGAGCAGGGACCAGGTGTAGATCTCTGCAGGGCCTTTCTGGCTTTTCATCACTTATCTCAGTTTTGTTTTTTTGTCCTAGAGGAATAAAGTTTTCAGTCATTTTCAACTAGAACCTTCACACAGGGAAGGAACTACAGCTGATACCTCTGCCTCTCAAGCTGCTTCTTGCTTCATGTGGCCATAAGAGTAAAATTGTGCCAGCAGCTGTGATGAAGCCATTGCTGGTTTTGGAGTGGGGTGGAGCTGCCACGTTTCATATGGGTCAGGAAACAGGCATGAGATGGCTCCACTGCTGCAACATCCCTAGGCAGCATGGACCTGGAAGCTGTGTCAATCAGTTCCCATTTCACACAGAGTCCCAGCATGGCAAGGGTTGGAAGGGATCTCTGAAGATCATCTGGTCCAACCCTCCTTCTAGAGGAGAGGACACACAGGAACACATGCAGGCAGGTTTTGAATGCTACAGAGGAGGCTCCACAACCTCTCCAGGGAGCCTAGTCCAATGCTCTTTCATCCTCTATCTTCTCAAAATGGAAATATGGCTGCTTGTCTTGAGACTGAAACCCCTGTGGGTTTGTGGCACTCTCAAATGATGCAAGAGCTTACTGCCTTCCCTAAGGATGTGGCTTAAATCCATGGTAGGAACAAGAACTCAAAAGCACTGTGTGAAGAAACATAGGTTGCAGCTAACTGCTGAATGCTGCTTGTTTTTGTCATGAAGCACCTGTGTTCCTGCTCTGCAAGGGAAACTAGAATTCCTAGAAACAGAGCTGAGCCTCCAGTGGGCTGGCCAGCAGCCCTGGCAAAAGAAAACCTTTCCAGAGAGCACAGTTTTGTGTGCTGTGAGACCGTCTCTATCAAAAGACAACAGGCAAAGCAAACATGTTATTGTGCTTGTCATCACAGCTCCATAGGGCATCCACATGTCCTTGCAGTAACCAGCTGGACAGGCAATTACCTGCAAGTAAATGATGGCTGCACAGCAGGAGGAACTTCCCTATGCTGGCTCTTCTAAATGTCACTGTGCTTCTGCTGACCATGGTGCATAGCCAGGCCTTGATGGGTTCATTGTTGCTTGTGGCTTCATGTGCTGGACACTGAACTGTCCTTCAGGCCTTGCTGTGGTAATTAGTAGTCTTCATTTTTACCTCCAGTTCTCCACAATCTGGAAGTGTAAGGCAGAAATATGTTCTCCTGGCCCATGTGATCCTTGTGACTGTGCTAACCTAAGATGTGAATGTGTGTGGAGGTGGTCAGAACATGCCCAAGTAGCTGTCTTCATTACCCTGTGACTGGTGGCAATGCTCTAACCTGCTGTCGCACGTCTCTGGCAGACCCTAAACCCTGGTTTGTGTGCAGTAGTTGCTTACTGGCACACAGACAAGGGAAAGAAAACGTTTAGGGAGGTCCAAACAAAAATCTCCCCCTTTTTGCCTAACCTTGCAAAAGCCTCCATACCCTTTATGTAATAATAGAAACGTTTTTCTAGTTGTAGATCTGGAAGGTTAAGTTTTTGCTGAAGGCAAAATTGGGTATGGTGGTAAAGCTTGGGGTTACCAGACCAGATCTGACAGTTGCCACTAGAAGAGCAGCTGCAAATACTTGTACTTAGCCCCTTCACACCAACAAGCTTCAGTGAGGAAGAGGTTTTTCTATGTCATACCAACAGATCCGTGTGTAAACTGGGAGATGGTAGCCACAGAGCGATAGGAGGTGGAAGGGAGCTCTGCAGATCTAGTCTTTGCTGCCTGCCAGGGCAGCTTCAGGTGTGTGCTTTGTGCTTACAGCTGCAGGACCTCCAGCTCTTTGTGCCCAGGAAGGTACAGCTATTTGCTGAGCCTCCGTTTCAGTTTGGCCCTCTTACCAACTTCTGATAGTCACTGTTGGAGAAAGCTTCTTACAGAGGTAATTTACCCAAGGACTTGAATTTAGTTTGCTTTACTTCCTGGCACTCTGGCCATGCAAAGGATGAGCTGGCTAGTCAAAAATTATTGTCTCCAGTTTGAGATCTCCACCAAGACATCCATTCCTACTGATGTCAGATGACTTCTTGTTGTCATTGCCTAAAAGATCAGCTGTTGTGCTGACAAGGTGACCTTAACTGGGAATAGAACCTTCACTGAAAACTGGCTTTAAACTTCTTGGAATAAACTTTAGATGCTTGCCAGCCTGATATGTTGAAGTCTTACAGGTACCTATCTGAAGGCAGAATTAACTGTCTGGAATACATACTTTATGCTTGTGTGAGCTGTGTAATGATTGATTTTTAATTGCTGAGTGTATTGTTAAATGTAGAAGTTGGGCTGAAAGGAATGAAGGGGAACGAGGCTCTAAGTTCCTGATGAGATGCCTGATTCTCTGCTCACTGTCAGTTAATTTCCCTGTTTCCTGGAGACCTTTCTTATCTCTCTGTCTTCCTAATGCTTTCACTCATCTGGCAAGATTTATTTGCATTGCCAGGTTTTGATAGTGCATATTTAACAGGTGTAGATCAGTGGGGTAGGGTGGGCTTCAATGGGCATATCTTGGTAATGGATCTGACCCCCCACCTTTTGCAGCCCTGTGATGACTGGGAAAATTCTCCCTCACCCAGCTAGTTGCTGATCATGCAGGACCTGTCCATGTAAAATCATTTCACAAGGTTCCAGGATGAACACTGTGAGCTTGCCTTGGGGCTCAGGATGTTTCCCAGGAGGACAGCGTTCAGTTGGTAACTGCCCTTTGCGCGGTGAACTCCGCAGCGCAGTAAGCACCAAACCTCTCTTTCAGACCGCTAGCAAGATACAGATTGGGTTTTTATCATCCTCAGCTTGCATTGTTTGCCAGGCAATTCTTTCAGTTTTGAAGGGAGAACTGTCAAAAATGATGGGAGAATGCTCCCTACTTTTGGGAGAGCAGAAGGTCAGAGTCCTAAGAGTTTTGTTTCGGCATAAAATTTTGATGAGTTAAGCAAAGCAGTGTGCAGACGTGCATACAGATCACCCCTTGGTGAGTCATGAAATAGTACTTCTTTTCCACTTCCACAGTTACTTTTTTTTCCTGCTTGTGCTGGAAAGCTTTGGAAGGCACACAGTGCTGTCAAAGCTGTCAAAACTTCCTGCAGTCAATTTCAGCTCTTGAAAAAGAAATAAAAAAACTACAGCTCTGATGTGAATGGGAACAGAGCGAACCTGGCAAGCTCTCTGACATCAAGGAATGAGGAGGGTTTTCAGAGACCTCCACTCTCTCTCCAAGACCATGAGAAACATATGTTCAGCTTGTGTTTCCTTGTGTCATGGAGAGTTTCCCCCCTGGATTTCCATGCTTGCAAAAGAAAGTTATATATGCTTCCTTGTAATGGGGAGGAATGTCTGCCTCTGATTTTAGGTCATAGTGATGGCACTGAGCTATGGGCTGGCAGGTGTGAAATCTCCTAGTGGGGTTACACTGAAGCCTGCACATTACAGCAGCTTCTCAAAAGTGCTGTTTTCATGCAGAAATTAAACTACACCAACATCTGTCTTGGAGCATGGCAGGCTCCAGGAAGGGTTTGGAGTGCAACAAGAATACCTTGAGGTTGCAGATGCTGGATTCTCGGATGGACTTGCCTTGGACTCTGAAGGTTGGTGGCAGCTGTGACTATAAGATGACAAAATATGAGGTCCTGAGAAAAGTTCTCCCCAGGCTCTTGTCCCTGGAGACAGTCAAGTTCAGACTCGATGTGGCCATGGACAGCCTAATCTAGATGGAGGTGTTCACTGCAGGGGAGTTGGACAAGATGACGTTTGGAGGTTCCTTCCAACGTAAAGCAATTTGTATTAAGCATCTGTGTGAAGTGAGGCAGCTGAGATGCTCAATAGTAGTTGGGAATTAAGAGGATGGAGCCAAATCGTCTTAGGGATGTGTAGTGGGAGGACCAGAAGAAAGGGATCTGTTCACATTTCAAAGTTGAGTATCATTTTGAGGTTAGCTGTGCTTTGAGTGGGAAGTCAGACTGATAATCTGCAAATGTCTCCTCCAATCTGACTTCTTCTGTAGCTGATTTTATACCGTATCTGTCATGGCATTTAGTGGGGTTTATCACAGGTTATTGGCTCCTTCTGTAACAGGAGTCTTGAGTTTACCATTCCTCTTCTCAGAAAGCTCACTCTCAGACCTCAGGATGAAAACTCCTCACCAACAGCCCAAGTTCTCTCCTCCTTGAGTTTTAATTCCGCAGTATCAACTATCAGTATTCAGCTCTGGTGAGGCCACATCTGGATTGCTGTGCTCAGTTCTGCCCCCCCAGTTCAAGAGGGACATAGAACTGCTTGAGAGAGTCCAGCACAGAGCCACAATGATGATGAAGGGAATGGAACATCTCTCTTATGAGGAGAGACTGAGGGAGCTGAGGCTCTGCAGCTTGGAGAAGAGCAGACTGAGAGGTGTCCTCATCAATGTTTATAGATGTAAAGGGTGAGTGCCAGGAGGCTGGAGCCAGGCTCTGCTGGGTGATGCCCAGTAACAGGACAGGAGGCAATGAGTGGAAGCTGAGGCATAGGAAGTTTCATTTAAACGTGAGGAGGATTTTTTTTTCCCTGTGAGTGTGACAGAACCCTGGAACAGGCTGCTCAGGTGGGTTGTGGAGTCTCCCTCTCTGGAGATATTCAAAACCCACCTGGATGTGTTCCTGTGTGATCTGCTATAGGTGATCCTGCTCTGGCAGAGGGGTTGGACTGGATGAGCTTTTGAGGTCCCTTCCAGCTCCTGATATTCTGTGATTAGTATGAGCTGGAGAGGGGTTGGTGGACCCGAGGATTTTTCAGCAGGGGCTGAGAACATCTGGGCATGAAAAGAGAACTGTATGGTCATCCTGTAAGGGAACTGTTGTTGCTGCTCCAGTCAGACCACAGCAGATTGCTCTCCCAAAGATGTTATGAAGGAGGAGGCCCACACTGCATGAGCAACTCCTACAGGGATCTTCATGCACAGCTTTTTCTCTACACTGTTTGTTCTTCATGAACCATGGCTGTGTGTTTCTGAGGGGAAGGCGTTTTGCCTTAACTCTCTTCTGCAGCCTTTCTAAATTGCCTGAGCTGCCAGATGGATCAGAGAGTAGCAGAGAGCAGCTGTATGAGGAGTGCAGTCATTTCACTCAATGGGGAGCTGCATACACTGGACTTTGAAAGACTCTATTTAAAGGGGAAGAAAAGGAGATCTTCAAAGCTGGTGTTTTTCAAGTAAATAACTCTTCAGCTTCGATATGCCTGCTTCATGCTGACTTGTCAGTCTAGAGGAAGGATGTACCTTAAATCAAAGTGGACAACTGAGAGTGAAACCTAATAAAAGATCTCAATAAAAGAAAGGAATCCCTGGCATAAAAAAAAAAACACCCAAACAACCAGGACATGGGTTTGTAGCCATTGCAGCAAGCACTTGCAGGAGTGGACAGCTATTGTACAGTCTGAGCTGAGCTAATGTACAGTCTGGGCTGAGCTGTCTTTGGTGGAACTTCTGTCATGTGCTTGAAGGGCTGCAGAGTGAGATGAAAAGAAATCCCCAGCAGCACAGCTTTCCTGGCACCTTGTGGGATTTTCATTATGCAATAATCTGTAATAGGCTAATCCTAGTTTTGCTGAGCAGGCAGGAACACAGTGCATAAGTGTGTGGACCAGGATTCATTAGCCTCATATTTTACAGCTGAAATCAACCTGATTAGTAGTTGGCAGAGCAGTGCCCCTGACCCTGAGCAGTCCTGCAGAGGCCATGGCTACAACCCAGATGTGGTGGGGCAGGCATAGCTGTGTTGTTGTAACTCTGAGCACTTGTCACTGTTTGAAAGACTTGAGTGAGCATTTCCAAGTGGTCATCATTGCTGAAAGTGGGTTAAACCAGTTGGGAATTTACTTTTCCATCTCCAAGTACTCCAAGTTGCTGCTGGCTTGGGGTGGGTGGTGTGTCTCACTTGGGGTTCCATGGTGAAGTTAGCTATGTGACACAAGGGTGCACCTACGTCACAGCAGTTCACTTTGCTTTACTGTGTGTCGCTCCCCGTGGCCCTCAAGTTGCTGATTGGTTTGCTAAAGCCTCAGAAGGGAGAGAGAAAAGGGGATTGGCAAAGTGTCTGTTCGGGTACGTGGGGGACAAGAGGAGAAACAATCTGCTTCTGTAAGAGTGTGAGGTGTGTTACAGGAATGGTGATGTGAGATAAAAGCTGAACCCAAGTCTTTGTAAACCTGCACTTGAGACCTTTCAGTGCATGGAGGACATCAGTATGGCCTAGCTCTTCATAGAGTCATGGAATGGTTTAGGGTTGGAAGGGACCTCCAAAGGTCATCCAGTCCAAGCCCCCTGCAGTCAGTGGGGACATCTTCCATTAGATCAGGTTGCCTGGAGCCCTTCCGAGCCTTATCTTGGCTATCACCAAGGATGGGGCCTCAACTGCCTTCTTGGGCAGCCTGTTCCAGTGTTCTATCACCCTCACAGTACAGAACTTGTTCCTAAAGCCCAGCCTAAATGTCCTCTAATTTCATACCATTGCCCCTCATCCTGTTACTACAGGGCCTTTGGAAACCATCCCTCTGCAGCCTTCTTGTAGTCTCCTTTAGGTATTGGCTGCTATTAGGCCATGTTTTGCTCCTTTGCTTCTGAATGGTTTGTAGGAAGGGGTTGTACCATAGTGTATTAAGTATTTCCACAGCGTTCTTGCAGCAAGCACTATTCTGGTGTTTGTTCCTTTCCTAGCTGGTGTAACGTTGTTGTAGAGGATGTCAGGAGAGGCTTACATGCAAAGAAGATTAGTGGTGGTTTTTGCTGATGGCACTGGGTGAAGGGGAGGGGAATGGGATGTCTAAAGTCCCAAACAAAAGAAAAAGGGAAAGAGAAAAGCTTTCTCAGTTGCCAGCTGGAAATGGAAGTGATGAAATCCTTGCCCCAGTGCCTCTGCAGTGAAGCTCTGTAACACTTTGATATAATCACAGAATTGCCTGGTTGGCAGAGTCCAACCACATCCCAGTATCTCCTTGCATACAACTGTTAGAGCATGTCCCTAAGCTTCCCTAAATACCTCCAGGGATAGTGACTATGACTACCAAGAAGCTACTCTTTATCAGGACCATCCTGAACTCCCTGCTGATTGCAACCATTTGAGTTAAGGTTTGTGGGACTGGAACATGTTTTGGGCAGGTTGTTGAACCAGTGGAGACTCTTCATCTCTGCACACATCCAGACTTGAAACACTGTGGACATGCATGTCCTGTGTGGGTTTCCCTCACTTGGCCTGGGCAATAGGCACTTTGTAATTATGGACTTTCTACATTCTACTTCCCTTGCCTGGAATTGTGTAAGAGAAGGTAGTAATGTGGAAAAGCCCTTCCAGGAAAAAAAAGCCTTCATGACTTGACAGGTGAACCTGGGTGTATTTCTGAAGCAGAAGAGCATGTGCTACTGTGAAGAGCAGATTCTGCCTGACCCTCCAATACTACTGCTAGCTCCATCTTTTGTAGAGAAGGATTGTCACAAGTTTTAGCATTTGTAGGTGGAGGTCCTGCAACAAAGAGAGACTACTAAAACAGCAAGAAAGCAATAGTATCAGCACATCCACCTCCCACTTTGTCCTGCTGTTTGTACACAGCCTAGAAAGCCACTCCAGCATGGAAAACTGTCAAAGGTTTCCAGTGTACTTCATGCTGATTGCACCAGAGTTGTGCTGTGCAGTCCTGTGAATGTCATAACAGCTCCTTTAGGTTTTACAGTCAATGCAAATGAATTAATAGTTTGCTACTCCCTTTAAATAGTGTCCTATCCCCTCCATGTAACTGTGCAGATCCTGCAAAAGCTCAGGTCTTTGACAGACTGGAGGCCCAAGAGAGCTGTTTAGAGACAGTGTGGTCTGGTAGAAATGTGTGGTTTTAGCTGTTACAGATTTGGAAGCAGCTGTTTTTTTACTGCTGCTGCTTCTGTGATCAATTCTCCATTTGAAATCCCAACCAACCAAAACCACAGTCAAGTGACCAAACTGTTGGACAGTGACTCTGTTCTGTCAGAGTCAAAATGTTGGAACTTCACCTGGGAGTGGATACTGAATAAAGACTGGGATTTGCTGGGTGTTAAAGGAACAGGGGATTAGTGCAGTGGGGGACAGCTTCATTAGGGCTAAGTAGCAACAAATATGATGTGCTGTATGCAAAATATGTTATTTCCTGTCAAATACTGCAGTTAGAATCATAGAATTGTCAGAATTGGATGGGACCCCAAGGATCATCTAGTTCCAGTCCCCCTGCGTGGGCAGGAACACCTCGCACTAGGTCAGGTTGCTCAGAGTCCTATCCAGCCTGGCCTTAAAGACCTCCAGGGATGAGGCTTCCACCACCAATCTGGGCAACATGTGCCTCATCATGAAGAATTTCTTCCTAACATCCTATCTAAATCTACCCACTTCCAGTTTTGCTCCATTCCTCCTGGTCCTGTCACTACCTGACACCTTCAAAAGTCCCCCTTCAGCTTTCTTGTAGCCTCCTTCAGATAGTGGCAGGCCAGTTTCTCTGTGTCTCAGTCCTCCAGTGGATTTGCATGAGCATAAACTCTGCAAGAACTGAGCTCTGTCCAAGCTGCTGGAGTTCTGTTTTAGTGAGCTTTGTGTGTTTGGATCCTGTTGAACCTGCAGTTGAAGTTCTTCAAGGATAACAGCAAATTCTGGGGTACAACACACACGTTTAAGATGTAGAGTGTGTTCTGGGTGATGCTCATTGCACTGCTGCAAAGCTGTTGACTGAAACCACCCAGTGTAAAACGTCTTCGGAAAGAAACTGAGTACACTTTGTTCCTCACTAGTCATGCATGGCTTGTTAAAGCAGTCAGGGAACAGAACTGCTCTGTACTAACACACTCTGCTTAGAGGAGCAGCCTGGTTGGGCTGTGGAGATAGCAGCACTACTTGAAGGTGTTTCCATCAAGAGAGACTCACAGGTTCCTGTGTTGTCCTTGCAGAGCAGTGATTCACTTGTGTAGTCTGCTGTGAACTCCTGTTGGGAATCCCAGCAAATAACTTGTCCCTGAAAGTGGCTTAAGTGCTTCCAAATTCTTTAACCCAGATTCACAGGACTCAGCACTGGTCAGGCCACACCTTGAGTGCTGCGTCCAGTTCTGGGCCCCTCAATTCAAGAGAGATGTTGAGATGCTGGAAGGTGTCCAGAGAAGGGCAACAAGGCTGGTGAGGGGCCTGGAACACAAACCCTATGAGGAGAGGCTGAGGGAGCTGGGGGTGTTTAGCCTGGAGAAGAGGAGGCTCAGGGCAGACCTCATTGCTGTCTACAACTACCTGAAGGGAGGTTATAGCCAGGTGGGGTTGGTCTCTTCTGCCAGGCAAGCAGCAACAGAATAAGGGGACACAGTCTCAAGTTGCGCCAGGGGAAGTATGGGCTGGAAGTTGGGAGGATGTTCTTCCCAGAGAGAGTGATTGGCATTGGAATGGGCTGCCCAGGGAGATGGTGGAGTCATTGTCCCTGGAGGTGTTCAAGAAAAGACTGGATGAGGCACTTAGTGCCATGGTCTGGTTGACTGGATAGCACTGGGGGATAGGTTGGACTGGCTGATGTTGGAGGTCTCTTCCAACCTGGTTGATTCTATGATTCTATAAAGGCTTTATTTAGAGGAAGATAAATTCAGTGGTGATTTAGAATCATAGATTCTTTTTGGTGTGGAAGGGACTTCAAAATTCATTTAGTCCAACCTCTACACAGGCATCAGAGATGTCTGCAACTAGAGCAGGTTGCTCAGAGCCTAAACCAACCTGAACTGGAATGGTTCCAGGGATGAGGCATCAGCCTCTCACCTCTGAGGGCAACCTGGGACAGGGTTTCACCACCTTTAGTGGAAGAAAAGTCTTTCTTCTCTCCAGTCTGAATCTCCCACCCCTTGTTCTGCCACAATAGACCCTACTCAGAAGCTTGTCCCCAGCTTTCTGATCTGCCTCTTTTAGTACTGAAAGACAGCAAGAAGGTCTTCCTGGAGCCATCTCCTCTCCAGTCTGAACAACCCCAACTCTCTCAGCCTCCATAGATTTAGATGTATGACATGACCTAGTACTTTTAAAACCTGTTGTTGTTAGTCTGATCTTAAACCAAAACATGATCCGTGCTGCAGCGTACTGTGCACAGTGATACACTGAGAAATGTGTAGGTTGTGAAGTGTTTGTAAATGTTTTACTTTCCTACATGCTTTTGCTACGGCTAGAGAAGAGAAAAATAAGGATCTGGAAGCAGCTCTAACATCTATGTTTGTTTGTCACTTACACTTATCAGTTCTCCAGTAAAAACAAAACAAAGGCATAATAGCAACTAATTAAAAATGCCTAATTATTTTATATCCAGATCTGCTCTGCATAGGACAAAGCCAAATAGGAATTAAATCTTCCACCACTGGAGTGTGGGCACTGAGTCGGAGCAGGCACTTGACTTGAGCAACTTTATATATAGAGCAGTAATTATGGTTAAAATGAGGTGGAAACACCTCTGAAGTCTCTGTTTCAGTACACCAAAAGGCAATACTTTGGTCTGTCTCACGTAGCAGGCTCAATGGCTGGAGACTTACCTCAAAATGCTGCATCTTGCACTGGGAGTGACCTTTTGTGCTTATGTTAGAGGCATGGAAATGCTTTGCTGCCCACACGTTTGGAGTGTGTCCACCCTCTGTGTTTGTCAGCAAAAAATGGAGTATATTCCAGGAGAGCAAAGAAGGCAGTTCTCCCTGACACGCTGGGATGAGCCCCAGCAGTATTGAGGGGAAGCAATTGCTCTGCCTGTTGCTTTGTGCCCCTGGGTGGGAGCAGAGCTCTGTCTCCCTGTCTGCCATTCTGGCCATGCAGACACAGCAAGCCTAAGGGAAGGCTGACCAGACAGCCTGGGCTTTTGGAGCAGCCCTGAGCTTGGGAGTTCAAAGCACAATTTTGCTGCTATTGCATTAGTTTTGTTATAACCTTAATGATTTTCAGTACATCATTGCAGGAGCTGGAGTTCTGCTGTGTGTTATCTGTCAGACAGGAATCAATGAGCTTCGTTGTTTTCAACCAGGACTTGGGCTGAGTACATTTTTCTGCCTGTTGGCTCAGTATGATCTTGAACAAAGTAAAGCTTTCTGTGGGTGCAGACTGCTGTGCAGAATGCAGCTTGGTGTCTGCACAAATCACTGTGGCCCACTATTACATCTCCATTCCCAGGAAAGCCCTGAGTGTACCAGTTTGTATTGATGCTCTGTTTTACATGGTGAGGTGGGGGGAGGGAATCTGCATTGGCTTTTCCATCTTCAAACTCATCCTGTGGTGTCTTTGTATGCTTATAAATATGTATGATGTGCAGAGAGCTATTAGCATTGCTTTGTAATCTTACATTTATGAACTGCTTGGGGATTCTGGAATGGCAATTGCAAGATATTTGTGAATTAAAAGTACAGGCTGAGCTGTTTTCTGCATATGCATTTTGTTACTGTTCACACAGGCCTTAATGTGCCTTTCTTAGCTTGCATGAAGTGGAGCCTGGATCTTCAACTTTAATCCAGTAGGCCAGTGTTCCACACCAGGCCTCTGGGAGCTGATGTTAGGGTTTTAGGTAGCTTAAAATAACAAGAAGAAAATGCAAGCCCTGAGAGGGGCAACTTCTAATTACTCAGAGTTTGTACCAATGTCAGTTAATAGCTTTTGCTGGTCAGTACCTTCTGTTGTTGAAAATGGTTGTGAGCATCCTGCTTGCACACTCTGCAGTGTCCTGCTAAGCGACTAAGAAGTGATGAAAGAGATGAGTTTGTGTCATTGTAGCTGTCTTCCAGAACAGCACTGTACTGCATTCCTCCTTCCTTCTGGGAACTTCTTGGTTTAATATAAATTGTAAAAGCTGGTTTGATTTTGTTTATACATGGCTACTGGCAAGGCTTGTCAGTCATTTGCAGAGCAAGCAGGGAAAGGAAAGGAAGTTAGTAATGCTCAGATGACATTTGCTGTTTGCACATCTTTAAAGGGAGCTGTGGTTATAAAATCAGAACCATTTCAGTTGTAAAAGGCCTTCAGTATTATTGAGTCCAGCCATTATCTGTCTCTACCAGATCTGGTGCTAAACCACATCCCTCAGCACCACATCTCTGCCTGTTTTAAACACCTCCAGGTAAGGGAATTCAACCACTTCCCTTGGCAGCCTATTCCAGTGTTTGAGAACCCTTTCAGTCAAGAAGTTTTCTTACAGTCTCCAACCTAAACCTCTCCTGATGCCTGTTTCTTCTTCTCTCACTTGTTACTAGAGAGAAAATACCACCCTCCACCTCCTTTCAGGGGGTTGTAGCAAGTGAGGTGGTCTCCCCTCAGCCTTCTTATCTCCAGGCTAAACAACTCCAGTTCCCTCAGCTGCTTCTCAGAGGACCCGTTCTGTGTTTCCACGCTTCTGGGTTTGTAATCTGGTGACGTTCAGCCAAAGATGTATTTATGTAGATGCAGCCACAAAGGATGGTGAGGTGGCAGTGAGACATTTGTTTCCCCAAACAAGGATGTCCTTTTGTGGCTGTGTATGTAACCATTAGGTTCAACATGTTAGAGTGGGTTTGTTATGGCTTGTGGTTAAAGATGAGATCTTGTGACCCTTATGAACATGACCAGGGGATGTTGGAGACAGCTGATTAGTGCTCTCATGGAGGACAAGGAGCCAATGAGGGCTGAAATAGCAGTCAGGAAATTCAGAAGAGCCCTGGAAGGGCTGTGCTGCTTTTGACATTGGTGTCTTGATTGGTACAGAAAATGATGCTGTGTGGTGTGTCCAATCCAGCTTGAGATTGCTGAAATGATGGAGTTGTCACAAGGTTCTTGTACAGCTGTGGGTTTTAGTCACCTTTTACTTTTGTTGCTTGCATTATGCATACCCCCAAAAGCTGGAATTGGCTCTGTTGATAAACTCATCCAATGTGCGAGCCCCTCAGTGCCAAACTTTGATCTTTGCTGTGTTAAAGCTTTAAATCATAAGGCAAGGCTATGATTTTTCTGTTGAGGAGTCAGAAATGAAAAGCAGAAATCTAAAGAGCCCAAAAGGTTTCTTAGTAGTCGAACATTCCACTTCTGATACTTTATTTTGCAATATGCTCCACTTAAATCTCTCTTCTTCTCTAAATACTGTCATTGAACCTTCCAGCCAAAGACACAATCATGTGCTTCATTCTCTCAAGACTCAGGCTGCTGGGGGTATGTGCAGAGAAAACAAAGCTAAAACACTGACTTGAAGCTTTCTTACCATCTGGCTGTCAAAAGTAGATTCAAGGGAGCAGCTCTCTGTGTTCACAGCTAGTTCTGGAATGAAAGGACTCAGCACACTGTGGGCTGCTGCCGTGTGTGTTCTTCTTGGTCCTTTGCAGCAGCAGCAGTGGTGCAAAGACTGAAGCTTGCATAGCTCTGTTGTTAAAGTACCACTGTCAGAGGTAGAACACACCTTATGACAAAGAGCTGTTAACATCAGGTCCCATTTGCTATATCTTTTTCTGCAGCACATCCTGCTGTCCCTGGAAGAGGGTGATGGTGCCTGTTGGCAGAGCAGAATTGTATCCCTGAAGCACAGGGAGGCAGAAGTTGTGTATCAGCCCCTGGAGAAAAGGTTTATTTGACTTAGAATGCTTATCTTTTGAGGGTAAGCAGAGGATGTTTTTTCCCCCTCATTTATCAGATGAGTTGTTCTGAATGTACAGCTCATGTGAGTGTGCTTTTAGATCATAGAATGGTCTGGGTTAGAAGGAACCTCCGAAAGTCATCCAGTCCAAGCCCCTCTGCAGTCAGCAGAAGTGTTCTCAACTATATCAGGTTGCCCAGAGCCCTGTGGAGCCTCACCTTGAATACCTCTGGGGATGGGCCCCTGCTATAGATACTGCTGTTTTCAATGAACACTTAAACATTCAAAGATCAACACATCAGGGTGTGGTGGGTGGTTCTCAGTTAGAAGGTAAAGATGATTGAACAGGCTACAGAAGAAAAGCAAACCCAGGTTTGCACGCAAGGCTGATTGTTGAGGCATTGTTAGCTGTAGTAAGTAGTATTGATAATATTGATTTGTTTATGGTGATTTAGGAGTTCAGATTGAGCACTTCTCATCTAGTGCCTGGTTTTGCAGTTACACAAAAGAAAACTGTGAGAGACTTTCCTCCCTCCCCCTTCTGTTCTCACTGCCCAGGTACATAACTTTGACCAAGCTGTCCAACCAAGTGACACATCTGTGACATCATCTTGACACCTGCAGTAGTGGCTGCAGCTTATTCCTTTTTAACAGTTTCAAGCAACTACAGTGGAAAACTTGCTCCAGGTCAGGAATTTGACTTTAAGATGTAATAAACATGTACTGCTCATGATAAGATGCAAGAAAATCTGTTTAAATCCAAAGCAAACAAAATCAAAAGTCCCAAAGAGTTCAAGATAACTTTAAACCAAAACGACCCAAAATTTCAGACACACTAAAAATTGCTTCACCACATTTTCCCCCCTATGTGAATTGAGTTTCATAATCTTGACCCTTGAGACCCCTGAGTAGGTGTGTACTTACTGGCTGCTACAGCAGGAAGGTCAGTGAGGAACATGTTGTTGAGGCTGAGATGACACCTGCCTTCTAGTAGATCCAAGGAAAGCTGAAGCATCCCAACAAGGCACATAGGGCGGAGGAGGATTCCTGCCTCTCGTTCTTGTGGTGTTGACACCAGTCTCCACAAGAATCGGAACTGAACCTGCTCCTGTCACCTCCACGGATGAGAAGAAAGAGAAATCTGAGGCAGTAACACTCCTTGGTTTGGTTATTACTTTTTTTTTGTAGCTTAACATAGAGCAAACATGACAGGAGCAAGCTTGCTGCCTTTTGAAACCAAACAACAACCTTAGGTTCTTGGGTGTTCAGTGAGGAAGCATTTCGTGTGCAGTCAAACATGCAACCTGAGGATGTAAGGCACCTTGTAGAGCATGACTGACTGGAGAAATCAAATAGGCAGACATGTGCCTGCAGGCACCCACGTAGATGTTAATGGTTCATCTTCTGTACGTGCAAGTCGGTGACATGTAGTAAGTGTGACCTGACATGCCTTAAATAACTGTATGACTTGGTGGTGTTCCATGTTCTAAAACTTGAATGCATTGCTAGAAAGATTTTGGAATATTGATGATCTTGGCAGAGTGAAGCCTGAGTGTTTGATTGGCTCAGAGAATGTTGTGAAGTAAGTGATAAGAGGAATTGCATAAAGATGAAGTTTCCGCTCCTGGAAGAAGCTTGGCTGATAGAAAGGTGCAGGTAATTTGCCATGAACCTGTTCTGAATTTTGATTAATTTCTACACTTGTACTTGGTCTGTCGATGGAAGTGTACAGATTTAACCTGTGCATCAGCCTGAAAAGAGGACTCATTAATTTACTAAGCTTTCAGGGAAGTTTCAGCACCAGAAAAGCAGGAGGAGTGCACACACAGAAAATTCTATGGGGAGCAGATGGGATTCTTGGCTCCCAATGCCATGCCCTGCCAGTCTTTATGGGGCAAGGACTCATTCCTCCTGTTTTTTAGCACTTGTGCACGTAATTCCATGAATAGTGCTTACCTGCATTGTAAAAGACCCACAGCAAGACCCTTTGGTTACTTGCTTTACTGACCCAGGTGGGCAGAAAACTCACCTTGAGCCAGCAGTGTGCTCAATGGTTAATGGATGCGTTAAGGAAAGTGTGATCAGTAGGTCAGGGGAGGTTCCACACCTCTTCTCTGCCCTAGTGAGGCCACATCTGAGTACTGTTCCAGTTTTGGGCTCCTCAGTTCAAGAGAGACAGGGAACTGCTGGATACAGTCCAGAGGCCTGGAGCATCTCTGTGAGGAAAGCAGAAAATGCTGGGGCTGTTGAGCCTGGAGAAGAGTAGTCTGAGGGGGGATCCGATCGGTATCGGTGGGGGTCAAGATAATGGTGCCCAGTAACAGAACAAGTTAAAATAGAAACTAGGACCTAGGAGTTTCCATGTGAACATGAATCAAGACTTTCTTCTTGTCAGGGTGCTTGAGCCCTGGAGCAGGCTGTCTGGAGAGGTTGTGGACTCTCCTTCTCTGGAGAGAACCTGGACTCTCTGGAGAGTCTCTGAACCTACCTGGACATTGTGATCCTGGGCAACCTGCTGCTTTATTAAGGGAGGTTGGACCAGATTATTTCCACGGGTCACTCCCAACACTCACCATGCTGGCATTCTGAAAACTGGTTGTTGGAAATCTAGCTCCAGGATTAGGTTGAGACTTTCATATAAGTGTGTTGGATGGAACCCTCCAAAATGTCTTGCACTGGCTGCTTGTTGCCCTTTTCTAAGCTGGGACATCAACTGCTGCCCATGACCAAAGAGCAGCTGTAAGACTGCCAAAATTTGGTCAGAAGACATCCTGGCAACTGAGGCAATGTGCTTTTTTCCTGTGCACATCATTGGAAAGATCTGTGAAACAGTTAAGAATAACCCATGGAGGAGCAGTTTGTGTGGGTTATAGTGTAGGAAGAACGGGAATCGATACCTTCAGTAGCACTATTTGGTTTGGATTGGATTGTTGTCCAGTACTTTGTGTGTCCTGCTATGACTTATAAGCCCCTGTATACATATATAGCTTAAAGAGTTAGGAGATGTTTGCATCTCAGTCACAGAGGAAGAAGAGGAAAATGCAGAGATCCCTCATCTGTATCAGGAACAGTGTGGCCAGTAGGGCAAGGGAGGTCATTCTTTGCCTGTACTCAACACTGGTCAGGCCACACCTTGAGTGCCGTGTCCAGTTCTGGGCTCCTCAATTCCAGAGAGATGTTGAGGTACTGGAAGGTGTCCAGAGAAGGGCAACGAAGCTGGTGAGGGGCCTGGGCCACAGTCCTGTGAGGAGAGGCTGAAGTAGCTGGGAGTGTGCAGCCTGGAGAAGAAGAGGCTCAGGGCAGACTTCATTGCTGTATACAACTACCTGAAGGGAGGCTGTAGCCAGGTGGGGTTGGTCTCTTCTCCCAGGCAACCAGCAACAGAACAAGGGGACAGAGTCTCAAGTTGTGCCAGGGGAGGTCTAGGCTGGATGTTAGGAGAAAACTCTTGCCAGAGAGAGTGATTGGCATTGAAATGGGCTGCCCAGGGAGGTGGTGGAGTTGCTGTCCCTGGAGGTGTTCAAGAAAAGATTGGATGAGGCACTTAGTGCCATGGTCTGGTTGATTGTTTAGGGCTGGGTGCTAGGTTGGGCTGGATGATCTTGGAGGTCTCTTCAAAACCTAGTTGTTTCTATGATTCTATTCTGTGATTCTTTGAGAGCAATCTTGTATCCACAGCTACAGCTAATTCTCATTCTTGGAATGAAAACGCTGAATGATCCTGGGTTAGTGACCCTGAATTCATGGATGTTCCTTGAAGTTCAGGATGGGAATTTAAAGGGAAAGCAAATGACAATGTTGGATGATATATAGATAGGTGAAAGAGGAAGAAAAACATGGCAGAAGGGATAAATTGAATGTGTCAGTACAGGGAAATGTACAACACTGCAGCATTAGTATAGCGCAGCGCTGAAGCTGTCCGTAATGGCAATCCCCAGAAAAACAAGGCTGGGAAACAGCAGAGGTCTTTTTCACTATTAAGCCTATGAACCTTTAGGCTCCCCCCTATTAAGGCCATGCAATAAAACATTCTTGGCTGTTTCCAGAACACATTTTGTGGCAGTGACCACAGCAATATAGTGAAAAGCATTGGCAGCATTTTATAGCAGCTTCTGGAAGTGAGATATTTGAAAAATACATTAGAGAAATGCTTGGGAACACTTTGGGTCTGCCCTAAGGCCACTGCTCTAATGCTGTGCTGCTTGCTTCCTTCCTCTATTGTTAATCTTTCCTTTTTCTGTGCTCTTGGGTCCATGCCAGTCCTGCAGTATAGAAAATCAAAATGTCATCGATGACAAAGACATTCAAAGAGGGAGTCTGTACTGGCAGGGAGCTTGGTGGTAGCCACCCTGGCAGCACCTTCCTTTCTGTGTAACTTGAGGATAATTGTTAAAATGAAATTGAGCAATCCATTTTCCTCACTTTTGAGGTTGGATGAAGTTGAAGGTGTTCTGACGAAGCAGTCCAGCTAAACTGCACTGCCTTGTTCTTTTACAATACCTTGTTAAAGCAAGCAGTTGGCTAATTGCCTTTGCAGGCCAGTGTTACAGGCTGCTTTTCTCTCCCATCCATCCCTAGGAATCATTGCTACACTCTAAGAAGGTTCTTCCTTTTCCTCTAGTGTACATTAAATTATGTGACAGGCTGGGGACAGAGTGGCTGGAGAGCAGCCAGGCAGAGAAGGACCTGGAGGTACTGGTTGACATCCGACTGAACATGAGCCAGCAGTGTGCCCAGGTGGCCAAGAAGGCCAATGGCATCCTGGCTGCTATCAGGAATAGTGTGGATAACAGGACCAGGACAGCTCTTCTGCCCCTGTACTCAGTACTGCTCAGGCCACACCTTGAGTGCTGTGTCCAGTTCTGGGCCCCTCCATTTAAGAAAGTGTGATGGTTTGGGTGTTCCCTGCCTGCCCCCCCCCCACTTCAAAACTCACCCAGACTAGACTCAGCCAGCTCTGGAAATATGAATGAAGCTTATATTTACAGCTAGCACAATATACAGGCAGATGTTTAGAGTATATACAGTTATAGACAGACATATGCAAGGTAAAAGGTAATACAGAAACACAACTCCCCTCCCAGAAACCTGAGTCCCCAGGAGGGGGTTTCAACTGCCTCTTCACCTTCCCCATACCCCTCTCCACCTTACCCCAGTCCCAAGGAAGAATGGAGGTTTGGCCAGGGGGGTTAGGAAGCAAAGTGGATTAGTCCAAAATGGAGAGTGAGGTTAGAGAGAAAGATGAGCTCAGCCAGCAGCCCCAGCAAGAATGATGTGCTGAGTGTCTTGTCTATGTTTTGACTTATATTTGTATACATCTCAGCAAGCCTATGGGGGAAGTAGACATCACTTGTGTTTTCATTTCACAGCCTATGATCTAGTCCTTCTCACCCAAACATTCTAACCTGCTTCAAACCAGCACAGGAAGATGTTGAGGTTCTTGAACATGTCCAAAGAAGAGCAGCAAGACTGGTGAAAGGGCTGGAGCACAGCCCTGTGAGGAGAGGATGAGGGGATTGGAAGTGTTCAGCCTGAAGAAGAGGAGACTCAGGGAAGATGCCAGGGTTTAGTTAATTAGAAGGTGCTAGGTGATAGGTTAGACTTGATGATCACAGAATGTTAGGGGTTGGAAGGGACCCAAAGAGATCATAGAGTCCAACCCCGCTGCCAGAGCAGGACAATCCTATCTAACACAGATCACAGAGGAACACATCCAGACAGGATTTGGAAGTCTACATAGAGTGATCTCAAAGCTCTTTTCTAACCTGGTTAATGGTGTGATTCAGTTGTAGTCTGTTTCCATGTCTTGTTTTATGTTTCTCCTGGCAGTTGAAATTCAAACCACACTTTCAATGAAAGGGGCACATCAATCACTGTCAAAGGTTTTGGCATTGGGTGGGAAAGAGATTTGATGCAACTTCATTGTGTGACCAGTTCAGCCCTTCCTTTCTGGCCTTGTGGTCCCTCAACAAACCCTGTGAACAGTCAAATTAGTTTTAATTTTTCTCCTGACCAAAGAGTCTTTTGCTTGCTAACCAGAAAATGGGTCTTTAGTATGGTTTTTATATGCTTAGAAATGTGGTGATCTAAAAATGGGAACTTTCAATCTGTTTGTTTTCCCTGCACTGCAATAATACTCATCTAAAGCTGTTACTTGTCATGAAGGATGATCACTGGCCCCTTGTGATCATACTATTCATAAACACAATGTAGGATGGCAAATACAATTTCTTAGAAGACCCAACAAGGGTATGATTCAATATCTGGTACAGGAGAATAACTGATCTGCTCCTCAGCATGCAGTAAAATAACCAGCTAGGAAAGTTTGGTGGGTTTCAATGAGGGGATTGGTGGCTTTCTCTGGGGGGAACTTAGAGTGGCCTGAAAGGGGCCAGCAAGAAAGCTAAGGAGGGACTCACAAGGGCTTGTTGTGACAGGACAAGGGACAGTGTCTTTCAGCTAGAAGAGAAGGGATTTAGGACTAATAGTAGAAAGAAGTCCTTTATAGTAAAGGTGGTGAGACACTGCAACAGATTGCCCAGAGACACTGTGGATGCCCACTCCCTGGAGGTGTTTGAGACCAGGTTGGATGAAGCCTTCTGCAACCTGTTCTAGTGGGAGGTGTCTCCGTCCACTGCAGAGGGGTTGGTGCTAGGTCTCTTCCAATGCAAATCACTCTATGTTCCACTGCACTTATTGATGGGATGCAATGGTTTAAATCATGTGGTGGAAAGATGATGCTCATAATGTCTGTTCTGAACTGAGTAGCTAATTCCACATTTTTACACTGGATAAAGAAGCTGGAGTTTAACACCAGTCTGGTTTCTTATTTGTAAGTAGGCAAAGAATGGAGTGACCCTGAGCAGTTAACACAAATTGTCCTACCTCAGAGTTTAATTGTGCTAAAGATATTGCAGTCCATATCCTCTACATTAGTTCAGTGAACCTTTAGGAAGTGTATCTGAAGAATTTATTAAGGGTGAGAGCAAAGAGGTCCTGCAGGAATTACTTTTAAAAACCAGTAGAAATTAATAAAGAATGATGTCTGCTCCTAAAGATTTTTAAGATCACTCTATAAAATTCTATAGCAGGAATAAAATTAAGTCTTAAGTTCTATACGATGATATGAAACACTACATATAGAATGTAGGGGAAAATTAAATGTTTTGTAAGGTACTTTCTCATAAGGGATAACTAAATATCACCCTTCTGCCTGGCCCTTTAATCAATACAAAATTCAATTTAAAAGCAAATAAAAGGGGTAACAACTTCTCTGGGAAGAGAAAATCGCAATATATCACAGCCCTGAGAACATACACAGGTCTGAACTACAGCAGGAATGTAGCAGCAGCAGAAAATGATGGGGGGAAATGTCCTCTGAATGGTATTTGCACATCAGAAAAGAAGCCTTGTCAGGTTGCTCCGGTGTTTCATGGAGGGAGGGAAGAAAGATGGCAGTGATACAGAATGTGAAATGAGGAAAGGCCAGACTCCAGCCTTTGTAGTATCAAATAAAGGTGACTTTAGTGTGCTGCTTTTCTTTTTAAATGGCCTCAATAATTTTACTGCTGTTCCTTGTTCAGCTGCAGAACAGTGACTACTATTCTGCATGGCTGCAGCTAGGCAGACCTGGGCATGGATAATTTACACCACCAGAAACATACAGGCTGCAGAGGGGATGCAGTCTGAAGCTGTGCCGGGGGAAGTATAGGCTGGATGTTAGGAGGAAGCTGTTGGCAGAGAGAGTGATTGGCATTGGAATGGGCTGCCCAGGGAGGTGGAGGAGTCACCATCCCTGGAGGTGTTCAAGAGAAGACTGGATGAGGCACTCAGTGCCATGGTCTGGTTGACTGGTTAGGGCTGGGTGCTAGGTTGGACTGGATGATCTTGGAGCTCTCTTCCAACCTGGTTGATTCTATGAAAACCAAGTTGCAAATGCACCATTATTTTTGTAGAGAAGAATTCTGGTTGGTTATTTTCTGAGGGCTGCTGGTCACAAACTGTACTTACTGAGGCCTCAGGTCTATAAGGTTTTATTTTGTCTGTAATTGCATAAAGCCCAGAAACTGTGTTACAAACAATAGCCAACTTCATAGTCTGTACTGTGGTGAAGAAATTAGTTTTAGTGATCCTTACTAGGAAGATGCAGTTCCCTCAAGGATCTGCCAGCAGATAGCTTTGGTTTCTTCAGCTGCTTGGTGAAATTATCAAAATCCATCCTCCCCCTAGTTTGAAAGACTTCACCATTGTTAGGGCTTTTAGCACAAAAAGCACTTTTCAGGTAGCTGACCTTTTTCAATTCTACTTACTATAAATGCAATTAATGCTCCCGTTTCTTTAGAGCTACAATGTACAGAAATGTCAATGGCATGTTAGAGCTGAGTTGATGTTTTAAAAGAGATGTATAAGGCAGGGAGAAATAGAGGGAAGAAAACAGACAATTTGACAGGAGAGCAAGTAGTCATAAAGGTGCCTCTTATCTGTAGATGTCATTGTGGCTCGGTCATGCTGATATTTGTGATGGGGCTCTTTTGTTTGGATTTCATCATGGATGTGGTAGATGAGCTGCAGTTTAGTCCAGGAGCTCTCACATCACTTGATCCCATTTTAAAAACTAATTTTTGAAGGTGATGTGTTGAAAGATGACAAAGGTGTGCTGGCATAAAGACTCTCAAATGCCCTTGTGCCGCTGACCGTATCTTAATAATATCTCACGTTTGCCTGGGAACGCATTAAAGTCTCACAAATCATTTCTATCTCTCTGTCCTTCTCCCCTATCAGAAATGAGATTTCTGTGGTGCCTGCAGAAGGTTTGGGTTTAGGTTTTTGGTGTTTTTTTTTCCTTGTGTTGGGTTTTCATTTGGCTGGAGTTGGGTTTTAGTGTTTGGAGGTGTTTTGGCGCTCAACTGTTTGTTTTCCCTTGGGAAATGAAAGGAGCCACATTCAGCGGCCAACATGTCAAATAGGGCTCATAGCATGGTTTCAAGTGGTTCTTTTAGATGGTAAATACTCTGCCCAAAATACAGCTTTTTTTTTTTTTTTAACATTTAAGGCCAGTGCTGTGAAGTAGAAAATGGCAGCAGGAGAAAAAGCAAAGAATAATCTCTCTCGTTGTTTGTCCTGTGTGTGGAGCTGTAAATATTTAATGAAGCTATGGCCAGCCAACAAGCAAATACTCAGCCTGCCCATGGTGACTAATTAGAAGACATCTCAGCTTTCTACTGACACAGTGCCTCCAAACACAAATGGCTGCAGCATGGCAAAGGAATATTCCTTATTGACTCAACGCTGTTTTATGTTTTTGCCTTTGTGCTGTAGTGCTGCAGATGTGAGACGTCTGTCTGCTCAAACAGACATCTAATTGAGCTTCCTGATCTGATTCTAACAATGTCAGAGTAGATGGACTGAAACTTTGTTCTCACTCTCTATATATTTAAAAGCAAACAAACAGTAAAAAGTGGGCAGAATATCTGTGTTTTATAGCTGTGGCCTTTGGCAAAAGCAGTATCTGCTACTGTAAATTCCGTTTGATGTTGTTGGAGCTCTTATGTGACAGCAATGTTGAAATGAAAGAGTATTAGTGCAGAGAACTTGAGCATGAATAAGACACCAGCCTAGAACTGCTCACATGTGGGAAGGTGGCCATGTATTTAACCAAGGTGTTCACTTTGTTTTCCTTTCTCCTCCTGGAAGATTGGGGGAAAAAAAAGTGTGAGTGATGCTCATTTACAGCAGACAGCTTGGCTGTTGTGCAGCCTCCATTGTCTGCCTTTTCCCTTCTCTACACATAAATTGCTACAGGAAAATATAGCTGGAGAAGATGTTTTTGGATGCCTTTGAAGATGTAAAAACAGCAAATGGAACCTACAGTGGTATAAACATCAAAGATCAGGCCAAGGAAAAATCAAAGGATTTCTTTGAGTATATCAGCTTGCCTATAAATTGAAATGCTTCCACTGTTGTGTGTATCTTCTGCACTGGGCACTGTACTATTGATTTTGGTGCCACCCATACATAAAAGGATGTGCAGTATTAACAACTGTTTTTTCTTCTGTAGAATTCTTCATCTCAATTCTGAAACAATAACTTTGCCAAACTTTCTTCCTTAAATCCCCCATGTTTAAAAGTTTGGAGGTACAGCCAAGCTCAATCAAAACTGTGGAGGAATTAATTACAAAAATCACAGAATTACAGAATGGCAGGGGCTGGAAGGGACCTCCAAAGCTCATCCAGTCAAACCCCCCCCCCCCCCCCCCCCCCCCCCCCCCCGCCAGAGCAGGATCAACTATAG
The DNA here is from genome assembly GCF_015220805.1 of Pogoniulus pusillus. Classification (NCBI taxonomy): domain Eukaryota; kingdom Metazoa; phylum Chordata; class Aves; order Piciformes; family Lybiidae; genus Pogoniulus; species Pogoniulus pusillus. The sequence goes on from NC_087292.1 coordinate 4,516,866, forward strand.
CAGTTCACATAAGAAAGCATCCAGGTGGGTCTTAACTCCACAGAGGGAGACTCCACAAGTCCCCGGGCAGCCTGTTCCAGTGCTCCATGATCCCAGAATGGGTAGTGGTGTTGGTAGCAGCCCCTAACTCTTAATACCAGACAGATTGGCCAATGGAATTATTATTTGTCTTAGGGCTACAACATCCTGTTGTAAAGTGTTATATGTCAATAGCCACAGGATGAGAGTATTTGATACATAATGAAGTAGCTCAGGATTAAACGTGTAGCAGTAGTTCTTGTTAGTTGGCTCTTTGTTCTGGGCTCTTAGTTTCTGTTAAGATGTGTGAAGAGATGTTTTGCTGAGAGGGCATGAAGAAAGAGGAATATCTCAACCATGAGCTGGGCATAGATGTCATGGGCAGTATGGATTATGAGGCACAAAGAAACACCAATGCAGCTCCAGCATCCCACTCTTGTCTTTACCTCCTGCAGACCAGTAAAGGGCTAATTTAATGCCAGTCAGTCTTGCACGTTATATTATATCTGTGTTATTATAAATATTTTAGTCCCAAACCTCAAAAAAACAAACCACAAGTTGAGCCCTCTGTGATCTCATATTGGCCATGACTGTAATCTCTTTCTGGTTTAGGAGGCAATGATCTTACAGGGGCAAGGGAAAGGTCCTCCTGAGCATAACACAGGGAGCGAGTTCCTTGCTATTGAATCCGAGGTGCTAATAGTGAAGGTGTTTGTGTTTCTACAAGGCTGTTTTGACACAAAGTAATGATTATCTTTGGATCTGTTTAGACCTGGCTAAAGGAGAGGGTTTTTGTGGGGTTTTTTGGTGATTTTGTTTTAATTTGGTTTTGTTTGCTAATTCTGTGAGTTGTGTTTTATGTGTCAGCCGCTTAGTGCTGTGCATTACTTACGACAATGTTGTTTTCGTGGCATTGTTTCCTACCAGCAGGGCAGACAAAATGATTTGTCACATAAACATAGTTCCCTGAAAAGTTTTAAACCTGGAAGAGCCTTTTATGATCAGTGGGAGAACAGAGGAGGACTCAAACTGCTTAGTGATGGAGAGCAGCCAAGGGAAACGAAGTTCTGAGTATTCCCTGGGTTGTAGTCCTGCCTGTCTGCACCTGAAGATCTTCATTATTAGAGGAAAGACATCTTGAGAAGGCTTTCATAAATCCTGAGTGTGTGTAGGTTTGATAGGGGGTCTGTTCTCTTGGTGCAGGTCAGTGATTCCTCTCTGTTTTGGGCACTACCTGTAGGAATTTTGAGCTGGATGCCATAGGGACCTTCTGCATAAGCGAGAGCTGCTGTGAAGTGAGGGGCAGACATCAGCAGCTCTGACTGCAGCCGGAGCTTCTGCATTGTGTTCTGTCTGTCTGGAGAAGGGGATTTGGTCAGCACTTCTTGATGGACACTAAAGCTCTGCAGCACTGGTACCACCAGTGTAAGGAAGCAGTCTCCTCTTTGGCATGTAGCATCACTTTGCCCATTACCAAACAATAATAACTACTTCACACTGGACAATAACGTCCTTGCTGGTGCCTTGAGAATTGTGGGACTGGGGGAAAGGATAAAATGAGATGATTCTGGGTGATGCCTTGTCTTTGGACATCTTGAGAGGCTGTCAGTTTGATAGGTGTGTCTAGGACTGTGGCTGTGCTGTACACCTGCCAGTCATCCTTGACATGAAGCGCTGTGGAGTGTTTTTGGCATCTGTACCTCCTGGGCAGGCTGCCCTGGGGACCTGGGAGGTCCTGGTGAGCCCTTGGCTTGCACTTAGGAGACTCTCACCCCAAAGCAGGCTGTTTGAAAGGAAACCTCAGCTGCTTGAGCTTCAGATACTTTCTGTTGATTTTTTTTTTCCTTTGTGTAGCTAACTTTCCAGTTGCTTTAGTCTCTGTGCCTATTGCTCAAGTTTCTGTGCCTCCAGCACCACAGGGGCAGTCTCGGGGAAGTTGTTGTTAAGCTGATAAAAAGGTGAAAAGAAGGAAAGGAACAGCTTTGACAACTTGACAGTAAAATACCAGTTTAATAGCTCTACCCTGTAAAGTTGTGCTGCTGGCTGGAGCAGTGTCCCTGCCAGCTTGGCCTGCAGCAGCACACCTCAGTGTGATCCACTGCTTTTATTTCTTCTATAAATGAGAACATTTCTCTTATGTTTTGCCACACACACCTTGCCCAGAAGCAGCTCAATCCATTTAACACCTCTCCTTTGGCATTAATGGAGTTAGGAAGGGGTGATAAATGGAAAGTATTGTTTGTTTCCTTCATGTTCTTGCAGTCACCCTAAATTGGCCCATTACAGTGGGTCCTTTTGCCAGACATTCATGTGAATGCTAAAAACCTGTTAGAGGCTTGATCTGGTTACCTTGCTTAGTGCCTCAATTGAAAACCTTATTTCTTTTTCCCTGACTCACCTGAAAAGCTTTCCTCCTGCTCTGAGGATTCTATTGCTTTCAAAGGCTGCAAAGTAATATCCTTGACCACGAGGTCAGAAATATGTGGAAGGATTTACAAGTGATTGGTCTGGGTGAAGGAGGCAAGATTTTCTGAGATTGGTTCCTTCTGCCAAGCCAGGTCAGTTGGATATGTCTTCCTAAATGAGTGGGTAAATGTTGGAGCCTTGCTGCATGTCCCTCTGCTGGCTGGTGCTGCACCTGTTCCGTTTAACAAGTGTTCTTCTGCCTTACTGAGAATTAACAAACTGCCCTTCTGTAATGAATGGTGGGAGGTAAAAGGGACTTATGGAGATCATCCAGTTCCTCACTGCTTCCACCCAAGGACTTGTGTAATCCTTCTCTGGTGGGGAGCAGAGATTCCCTGTCTTCAAGCTGTTAAACACCAGTGCTGTTGGACAGAGGACTCAAGTGTGCCCTCAGCAAGTGTGCAGATGGCACCAAGCTGTGTGGCACAGTCGACTTGCTAGAGGGCAGGGATCCACCCAGAGGGACCTGGACAAGCTGGAGAGGTGGGCCCAGGCCAACCTCATGACATTCAACAATGCCAAGTGCAAGGTCCTGCACCTGGGTCAGTGCAATCCCAAGCACAAATCCAGGCTGGGTGGGGAATGGCTGAGAGCAGCCCTGAGAAAAAGGCCCTGAGGATCTGGGGTGATGAAAAGCTCAACAGGAGCCTGCAGTGTGAGTGCAGCCCAGACACAACCCTGTGCTGGGCTGCAGCAAGAGCAGTGTGGGCAACAGGGCAAGGGAGGGGATTCTGTCCCTTGGCTCTGCTCTCCTCAGACCCCGTCTGGAGTCCTGTGTGCAGTTCTGGAGCCCCCAGCACAAGAAGGATATGGAACTGTTCGAGCTAGTCCAGGGGAGGCCATGAAGATGATCAGAGGGCTGCAGAAGCTCTGCTCTGAGGACAGGCTGAGAGAGTTGGGGCTGTGCAGCCTAGAGAAAAGAAGGCTTGGAGGAGACCTTGGGGTGGCCTTGCAGTATCTGAAGGGGGCTCCAGGAAGGCTGGGGAGGGACTATTGACAAGGTCTTGTAATGACAGGACAAGGAGTAATGGATTTAAACTGGCAGAGGGGAGATTCAAAGTAGATGTTAGGAAAGGGTTCTTTACAGTGATGGTGGTGAAACACTGGCACAGGTTGCCCAGGGATGTTGTGGATGCTCCCTCCCTGGAGCACCCGCCCTGGATATGTTGAAGGGTTGTTTGGATGTGGTGCTTAGAGATGTGGTTTCAGTTGAATCTTGTAGGTTATAGGTTGGACTTAGCAACCCTGAGGATCTTTTCCAACCTGGATGTTTCTGTGATTTGTTTTGTTGGGTGGTCACTGAGATGTTACCCTTTAATCACCTGTAATATATCAGAAGGAAGCAGAAGTCAGAAGGAGCTTCTGGCTTCTCTTCAGGAACAGGGATGTGAGTACCCACTGGAAAGGAGTGATAGCAGGAGGTAAGACCACAAGTGCCCATGCTCTGGTTGGAACTGAAGCTGGCAATACCTGCATTAGAAAATGATGATTTAGTTAAATTGGAGTGATTTGAAAAGACTCTTGGTAGCAATTAGATGAGGTTGTTGGTGCAACTTGAACTTCATGAAGAAAACCTTAGGTGGTAGGCAGTTCTGAGGAAGCAGTGACTTCAGTTAAATGCCAGACATCCACAAACTGCTAATAACTGCCCTGATCTACCTTTACAGGCTTTCAGAGTCTCCAAGGCTTACAGTTGATTAAAACCTCTCCATAGCTGCATGGGTATATGAGGAAGCTGGGCCTTTGTAGTTTGGAGACAAGCAGACTGAGAGATGACCTCATTCATGTTTAGAAATGCTTAGAAGGTGAGTGCCAGGAGCCAGGCTCTGCACAGTGATGCTCAGTGACAGGACAGGAGGCAGTGGTGGGAGCTGAGGCATAAGAAGTTCCATGTAGACCTGGGGGGGAATTTTTTCACTGTGACAGAACACTGAAGCAGGCTGCCTGGGGGGATCTGGAGCCATCATCTCTGGAAATACTCAAGACCCACCTGGATGTGTCCTTGTGTGATCTGCTCTAGGTTGTAGCCAGGTGGGGTTGGTCTCTTCTCCCAGGCAACCAGCAACAGAACAAGGGGACACAGCCTCAAGTTGTGCCAGGGCAGGTCTAGGCTGGATGTTAGGAGGAAGTTGTTGTCAGAGAGTGATTGGCATTGGAATGGGCTGCCCAGGCAGGTGGTGGAGTCACCATCCCTGGAGGTGCTCAAGAAAAGCCTGGATGAGGCACTCGGTGCCATGGTCTAGTTGAGTGGATGGTGCTGGGTGCTAGGTTGGACTGGATGATGTTGGAGGTCTCTTCCAACCTGGTTGATTGTGTGATTCTATGATCCTGTGCTGGCAGTGTGGGCTGGACTGGCTGATCTTTTGAGGTCCCTTCCAACCTCTAACGTTCTGTGGTACATTCTGCATTTCTGTGCCTGGAGGGATGGGAAAAGCTGATTCAGATTACAGAAATGTGAAACTATAATTACAAAAACTTTGAGATTCCAACTTGGTGCCTTATGGCTTGGCAAGTTGGGGGAATATATGTTCATTTAAGAGAAAAAAAGCCTTATTGCCTATTGTTTGTGGTAAGTCAGCAGTCTCTGCCCAGGAGAGATCTTTATATTAGACAGCAGCTGGGCTGCTTGTGGACAAAAATTCAGCAGGACCCAGCAGAAACTTCTCTTGGTCTTTTTATTCTTCTCTTTTTTAATGGCCTGGAAAGTGGTTTTGCAGATGAAATGTAGCTATGTACATAAAAAGTGCCTATCCCTATTAGTGCTGACAGCAACACTAAATGGAATTCAGGTCCTTCTTGGGGAAAACACACAGTTCACTCAAAGCCTGTTTCAAAGAATGCCCACTGGGTCAAAACCAGTGGATCACACATCCTCAAGCAATACAAGGCTTACGTGTGTGATTGCTGCAAGATCAAACTTACTGTCCTGTATGGCAAAGTAAATCATCTGAGCTCTTCAAAGAGTTCTTTTTTTATCCCCTCTGCTGACTACAGGGCTTTGAGCAAAAGCATCTAAAAAGTGTTTCCCAAGATTACTTCTTTTTTTCCCGCTACTACGGGTTCAAAAAGGGTGTATGGTGTGTTTTGGCAAGAAGGGGATGGAATTAGAAGGGAGGCTTCTATTCAGAGGTTGCACTGGGTTAGAAGGCATTCTCAAAGGTCATCTTACCCAACCAGGATGTGGACAAGAGGTCTGAAGGATGATTTCCTTCCTGCACCCAGACAGATGTGAATTTCAATGTCTTTAATGATTATCTGGACCTGGGGATTGAGTCCTGCATCAGTAAATTTGGATGAGATTGAACAAGGCCAAGTGCAGGGTTCTGCACTTTGGCCACAACAACCTCAGGCAGCACTACAGGCTGGGGACAGAGTGGCTAAGAGCAGCCAGGAAGAAAGGGATCTGGGGGTGCTGGTAGATAGTAGCTGAACATGAGGCAGCAGTGTGCCCAGGTGGCCAGGAAAGCCAATGGCATCCTGGTTTGGATCACGAACAGTGTGGCCAGCAGGACATGGCAGGTTATTCTGCCCCTGTACTCAGCATGGCTCAGGCCACACCTTGAGTGCTGTGTCCAGTTCTGGGCTCCTCAATTCCAGAGGGATGTTGCTGGAATGTGTCGAGAGAAGGGTGACAAAGCTGGTGAGGGGCCTGGAACACAGCCCTGTGAGGAGAGGCTTGAGGGAGCTGAGAGTGTGCAGCCTGGAGAAGAGGAGGCTCGGGGTGACCTCATTGCTGTCTACAACTCCCTGAAGGGAGGCTGTAGCCAGGTGGGGTTGGGCTCATCTCCCAGGCAACCAGCAACAGAACACGGGGACACAGTCTCAAGTTGTGCCAGGGGAGGTCTAGGCTGGATGTTAGGAGGAAGTTGTTGTCAGAGAGAGTGATTGGCATTGGAATGGGCTGCCCACGGAGGTGGTGGTGTCACCATCCCTGGAGGTGTTCAAGAAAAGACTGGCTGAGGCACTTAGTGCCATGGTCTAGTTGATTGTCTAGGGCTGGGTGCTAGGTTGGGCTGGCTGATCTTGGAGGTCTCTTCCAACCTGATTAATTCTATGATTCTTTGAATTCAGCCTAGTACATGAGATTATGATAACCTTGCTTTGGATATGAAGTGACCTCAGGAAAACTGGTTAAGGAGGGCCATGGAATTTGACACAGCATTAATCATGGAAGCCAAAACCTGGTTAGTAATTCCTTCTATGAGAGCCATTTGACAATTGAAAACTGAGCTCCAAAGTGTATTATTTAATAGCATGCAACAACGAAGCACCACCAACAAAAAGGTACATTATGTGCCTTAGCTAAGTGAATGTTTTTGGTAGTGATGCTTAGAGATGTGTGTGCTTATAATTAAATGCCCAATTAAATATGAGCATCTCACCTTGATAATTAAGCAATAAAGCCCCATCAGGCATTGCATTTCTGGCTGATTATAACCTGCCTTGGGTGGTGCTCTAAGGCATGAGGCCAAGGATTAAGTGGCTTAAATCGCCTGAGAAATTCATTAATACCTAGAAATTTGCTGCCTAGAATGTTTTGTTGCCATCAAGAGCTGGATGTGTAGATAAGGACATGAAAAAGGGGTCATTTGGGGGGGGGAATTTCACACAATGTGTCTATGGTGTGGCTGCAAGCTTTAGGATTCTTGCAACAGTAGGTGTATGCAATGCTGTCAAGATCTTTTCAGAGCAATGAGGCTTGTAAAGAGCCTGGAGCACATTTCTGTGAGGAGCATCTGAGGGAGTTGTGGTTTTCAGTCTGGAGGAGGCTGAAGGGAGACTTTGTTGTACTCTATAGCTACCTGAAGGGAGGTTGCAGCAAACTGGGGGTCTCAATTGATGGGAGGTTGACCATGACTGAGCACTGTGCTCTTGTGGCCAGAAGAGCCAATGCCATTGTGGGGTGTATTAAAAGGGCTGTGGTTAGTAGGTCAAGAGAGGTTCTATTACCCCTCTACTCTGCCCTGATGAGGCAGCACATGGAGTGCTGTGTCCAGCTGTGAGCTCCCCAGTTCAACAGGGACATGGAACTTCTTGAGAGAGTCCAGCACAGAGCCACAAAGATGATTAAGGGAATGGAGCAGCTTTGTTAGGAGGTGAGTTTGAGTGAGCTGGGGCTGTGCTGCTTGGAGGAGACTGAGAAGTGACCTCAGCAGTGGTTCTAAATATGTGCAGGTGAGTGGCAGGAGGCTGAGCCAGACTCTGCCAATGTCAGCACAAGGGGCAATGGTGGCAGCTGAGGCATAGGAAGTTTCATGTAAATATGAGGAGGATTTTTTTTCCCTGTGAGTGTGACAGAGGCGTGGAACAGGCTGCCCAGGGAGGTTGTGGAGTCTCCCTCTCTGGAGATATTCAAACCCCTCCTGCATGCCTTCCTGTGTGATCTGGTCGAGGTGATCCTGCTCTGGCAGGGGGATTGGACTGGATGAGCTTTTGAGGTCCCTTTCAGCCCCTGACATTGTCACATTCTGTGAAGGTGGCAGCCTCTTCTCTGCCTTGTCAAGTGACAGGACCAAAGGAAATAGTTGCAAGCTGTGCCAGGGGAGTTCAGGCTGGATATTAGGAAACATTTCTTCACTGAAAGGGCTCTCAAACACTGTAATGGTCTGCCCAAAGAACCCACCCCTGAGGGTATTCAAACAGTGTGTGGACCTGGTGCTTAGGGACATAGTTTAGTGCTGACTCTTGAGTGCTGGGTCTAAGATTCAACTTTGCAGTCTCTTCCAGTCAGATATATTCTGTGATTCTGTAATTTAGGAAGACAATGTGAAGTGCAGGTTTTAAGGGTCTGAGATTGTTGTAGAATAGAACATTGGCATGGTACTGAAGATCATAGAATCAACCAGGTTGGAAGAGACCTCCAAGCTCATCCAGTCCAACCTATCCCTCAGTCCTATCCAATAAACCAGACCATGGCACCGAGTGCCTCATCCAGGCTTTTCTTGAACACCTCCAGGGACAGCGACTCCACCACCTCCCTGGGCAGCTCATTCAGTGCCAATCACTCTCTCTGTGAAGAACTTCCTCCTAACATCCAGCCTATACTTCCCCTGGGACAACTTGAGACTGTGTCTCCTTGTTCTGTTGCTGCCTGCCTGGCAGAAGAGACCAACCCCACCTGGCCACAACCTCCCTTCAGGTAGTTGTATACAGCAATGGGGTCACTCCTGAGCCTCCTCTTCTCCCTGCTTTATATTTCCCCCTCACATCTTTTAATTGATTTGTTTTTTAATACCAAAATTTTTATTTATTCTACCTGCTAATATGCTCTTGATCCACAATAACAAAATGCAGGTGAAAGCACATGTGTCTTGTTTGCATTTTTCTGTCTTTAACTCTGTAAGACTTCTCTTAATATATTCTAAGTCCCTGTGACTGCACTGAGCTCTGCACGCATGTTAGTGCATTAACCTTAACTGGATTCTCTGGGTGCCACTTTGAGATAAACATTAGGCAATAAAAGCACACTGTGGTTGGTATTAAGCAGGAAAAGAGTGCTGAATGCTTAATAGCTTTGTGATTCTCTGTGCTCACTCCATAAAACAACCAACATCAGAGCCTTTTTTTTCCACTTGCATCCAGCTTTCCACCAGAGCTCTACTGTTAACATCTTCATAGATGATCTGGATGAGGGCATGGAGTCAGTCATCAGCAAGTTTGCAAATGTCACTAAGCTGGGGGCAGATGTGACTGAGTTGGAGGGCAGAAGGGCTCTGCAGCAGGACCTTGACCACCTGCACAGATGGGCAGAGTCCAAGGGGATGGGGTTCAATAGCTCCAAGTGCAGGATGCTGCACTTTGGTCACAACAACCCCATGCAGAGATACAGGCTGGGGTCAGAGTGGCTGAGAGCAGCCAGACAGAGAGGGATCTGGGGGTGCTGATTGATACCCGCCTGAACATGAGCCAGCAGTGTGCCCAGGTGGCCAAGAGAGCCAGTGGCATCCTGGCCTGCATCAGCAATGGTGTGGCCAGCAGGAGCAGGGAGGTCATTCTGCCCCTGTACTCTGCACTGGTTAGACCACACCTTGAGTATTGTGTTCAGTTCTGGGCCCCCCAGTTTAGGAGGGACATTGAGATGCTTGAGCGTGTCCAGAGAAGGGCGACGAGGCTGGGGAGAGGCCTTGAGCACAGCCCTACGAGGAGAGGCTGAGGGAGCTGGGATTGGTTAGCCTGGAGAAGAGGAGGCTCAGGGGTGACCTTATTGCTGTCTACAGCTACCTGAGGGGAGGTTGTGGCCAGGAGGAGGTTGCTCTCTTCTCTCAGGTGGCCAGCACCAGAACAAGAGGACACAGCCTCAGGCTGCGCCAGGGGAGATTTAGGCTGGAGGTGAGGAGAAAGTTCTTCCCTGAGAGAGTCATTGGACACTGGAATGGGCTGCCCGGGGAGGTGGTGGAGTCGCCGTCCCTGGAGCTGTTCAAGGCAGGACTGGACGTGGCACTTGGTGCCATGGTCTGGCCTTGAGCTCTGTGGTAAAGGGTTGGACTTGATGATCTATGAGGTCTCTTCCAACCCTGATGATACTGTGATACTGTGAGTTAGTCTGGATTTGCAAGCACATAGGAAGTCTGAAATAATCAAGCTGCTGTAGCATATTTTGACAAATTAAACTCTTATATGGTTTGATGTTAAACCCCCCCTCCTTTGATTCATTCAAGATTTATGTTCTTAATTTCCCCCTACTGCCCTGCACATCCCCAGAACGTCTCTCCAAAATGTTGTTTTCTAATTACTGCAGTGTGATGCCTTCCTGGAGCAACACAAATACCTGTGTGCAATTTTGTGTTGGTGGGGACTTGATGAGTGCCATCCAGATGATAGTTTTGCCTGTCATCAAAGATGTGATGTCTGTCTGGTTTTGGTTGGAGGAAATGTAATTGCTCTTCCGTTTGACATTGATAAATGGTGTTGACTAGAGTGTCTTCTCCTGATTGCTTCAGTGAATGGCATCTGCCATGTGCTGATTCTGGACTGTGAAGCAAACATCTCATTGAAAGAAGGTAGATTAGCCTAGAGATGAGGAGGCTCAGGGGTGACCTCATTGCTGTCTACAACTACCTGAAAGGAGGTTGTAGCCAGGTGGTCTTGGTCTCTTCTGCCAGGCAACCAGCAGTAGAACAAGGGGACACAGCCTCAAGTTGTCCCAGGGGAAGTCTAGGCTGGATGTTAGGAGGAAGTTGTTGCCATAGAGAGTTATTTATTAGGGAATGGGCTGCCCAGGGAGGTGGTGGAGTCGCCATTCCTGGAGATGTTCAAGAAAAGCCTGGCTGAGGCATTTGGTGCCATGGTCTGGTTGAGTGGATAGGGCTGGGTGCTAGGTTGGACTGGGTGATCTTGGAGGTCTCTTCCAACCTGGTTGATTCTATGGCTCTATGATTATTAACCTCTTGCAATCACATCTGAGTGAAACATTATAAAAATGGGGAAAAAACCTGGGGTCTTGTGCTCCTTAGTGTTTGGTGAAGGTACAGTTCCATGAAGTGATTAGTAAGATCACCAGGAAACAAGCTCAACTCATGCCCCCAGAATATGGTTCATACTTATCATTTTCGTGCTAAGTATCTAGTGAGCTTAAACAGAGGTATACAGAGGTTTGGTGTGATGGTTTGGGTGTTCCCTGCCCCCCCACACTTTTGGAAGTCACCCAGTCTAGACTCAGCTGGCTCTGGAAATATGAATAAAGCTTTATATTTACATCTAGCAGTATATACAAGCAGATATTTACAGTATATATATATTTATATATAGAAATATACAAGGTAAAAAGGTAATACAGAAGCACAACTCCCCTCCCAGAAACCTGAGTCCCCAGGAGGGGCTCTCAACCACCCCTTCACCTTCCCCCTACCTCTCTCAACCTTACCCCAGTCCCAAGGAAGAATGGAGGTTCAGCCAGGGGGATTAGGAAGCAAAGTGGATTGGGAGAGAAACGGAGGGTGAGGTTAGAAATGCAGCTCAGGCAGTTCCCCAGCAGATGAAAGCTTTCTTTATGTTTTGCTTCATTTTTTACACATCTCAGCAAGCCTATGAGGGAAGTGGACATCACTCTTGTTTTCATTTCACAGCCTGTAATCTAGTTCTTCTCACCAAAACGTTCTAGCTAGCTTCAAACTAGCATATTTGGGTTGGAAGGGATCTTAAAAGTCACCACCTCTCTGGACACCCTGTCACAGTGCCTCACCACCTTCATTGGGAAGAATTTCTTCCTAATGTCTAGTCTAAATCCAGCTTGAAACCATTACCATGTGTCCTCAACCTCCATGCCTTGGTAAAGGTTGCCTCTGCACCTCTCCTGTAGCCCCTTTCAAACAGTAGAAGGCTGCTCTGAGGTCTCCCAGGAGCCTTCTCTTCTCCAGACGCCTCACAGGAGAGATGCTGGAGCCCTCTGATCATATGTGTGTTCCTGCTTTAACAGTGCCATGGCTTCCTTGTGTTGGGGGCTCCAGAGCTGGACACAGACCTCCAGTTGAGATCTCAGGAGAAATGAAGCTAAGGTGTTACAAAACCACGAGAATTTTTGAGTCGAATCAAGTTTATGCAGAATGTTCACTATTTTTTAGTGCCAAAATTGATGTCTCAGCACAGATGTAATTGCCAGTTTAGAAACACAGCAGAGAGTTGAGAGGCATTAGATGTGTTTGGTGACAGTTTGGCTCAAGTTGTACTTCATTTGAATAACTAAACTTGGGAAAGGTTTTTGGGTAAGTGATTGAAAGAGAGATTGGGATTTCTGTGCTGTTTCCAAAAAGAAATCTTTTCCAAGGTCTCCCTGAGTCCACCTGAAGTGAAGCATCTTATCCTCTGCAGATGTTCTCCCTGGCACTCTTCTCAGCTCTCTTGGTGCTTGGGTTCTATATTTCTTTTCTAATGACTTATTTGTGACTGACTCTTTGCTGTTTACTCATGTTCCTAAAATGATGCCTAAGGATTAAAATTGGTCCTCAAGTCCTTTTTTTTTTTCCCTGAGAGTTTTGCTCTTCAGGGTTCAAAAAGAGGGTGAAAAAAGAGGCTTGTGAATGCTTTTCCCCTCAGCTCAGAGTAGCTGCTAGCCTCCTTTTGGTTCTCCCACAGATCTTCCACACAAACACCATCCCCTGTGTGCAAGAACTGCCTGAACAACAGCAGAAATGCTGCTTGATAAGAACTGAATCTTCCATTGCTCACTTAACCTCACTTAAACTGTTTTCTGACTTCTCTTGAGTAAGATGATTTAATTCATTGCATTCATTTCACTTTGCAGACTGAACACTTAGGGCATGCTGCAGATCCTGACATAAGTAGGATGTTAGCAATCAAGCAGAGTATATATTGTTATTTTTTGCCAGCTGATTTTTTTTTTAGCACTTCATGTTGTTGGGTTTAGGGTTTTTTTAACATCTTTACTCACATGATATTCCAGATACAACTTCTGAACCTGCCCATCTTAGGAGGCATATCTAATGTTCTGGTCGAAAGCCTGAAGAGAGGTGATGTAGAGAAGCTGTGCTCCTGAGCACGTTACAATCATCAGTCGTTATCTTTGAGGTGCTGAAAACTTGGAAGGGTTGGACATAATAGAATCAGTCAGGTTGGAAGGGATCACAAGCATCATCTAGTTCCAACCCCCCTGCCATGGGCAAGGACACCCTTCCCTAGATCAGGCTGGCCAGAGCCTCATTTAGCCTGGCCTTAAACATCTCCAGGGATGGGGCCTCAACCACCTCCCTGGGCAACCCATTTCAGGTTCTTGCCACACTCATGCTCAAAAACTTCCTCCTCATGTCCAGCCTGAACCTACCCATCTCCAGCTTGGCTCCATTCCCCCTAGTCCTGCCACTCCCTGGTGGCCTAAAAGGTCCCTCCCCTGATTGGGATTATTACTGACATAATAGCAGTCCAAATACTCAAGGAGCTAGCAAGAGCTATAGTGGGCAGTAGAGAGGTAATTAGACATAGAGGCTGTGCCTCTGCCAGGCAACATCTGGACACAAAGTAAAAAGAAAAATATGATATGCAATTTGGACATTTGTCAACACTTGGTGGGGGGGGGGAGCAGAATGTTAGATAATACCAAGAATGTAGCTATGAATAGCTGAATGGAAATTAAGAAAGGGGGAAAAAAAAGCAAACTAATTCTATTAAAACCCAGCCTTGGGAATATATTAGAATTAGTAGCCTCTTTGCCTGGGGCATTTAAGCTTAAGATGGAAATTGCAGTGCCAGATCATTTCCTACAGTATGCTTTACAAAGGCAGAGGAGATAATCTTAATGATCTGTGGTCCTAAGGCACTTGTGAATTAAACTTCTCTGTTCATGTAAACAAAGTGCTTTGGAAAAAGATTCACGTTCATCTTTTTTTTGTGTCACTGTTGCTGCTGTTTGCTGCTGTCCAAGACCCAATAGGAGTGTTTCTGTTGGTGATTTAGAAGGATATCATATCAATAATGATTTAGGAATAATGATTGTGCTACTACACCTCCTCATGTGGGGAACCTAGTGGATGTGGCACAGAGTCTGAGCAGTGTGGGATGGCATCTGCCTTTGCTCCCTGTGTAGGTACAGCACACACTTCTTCTCTTTAGAGCAGTTTGTGAATTAGAGTCTGTGGGTAGCAGGTAACCCCCCCCGAAGAAAATCAAACAGTTTTTCCATGTATATGACTATATGTGTTGGAGCTAATGGTTTGGGGACTTGCCAGTTGTGATGTGATTGTTGCCATTGGTACCTTCTCTCAAGGTTTTCCATCTTCCATTTTAACTCCTCTGCCACTATCTAGGCTGTTACCCATATGTTGAAGGTCAAGCACAGATCAGTAGGTACTAATCTGCAGATGTGCTTTCAGCCTTCAGAACTTTGTGATGAACAAATCTGACTGTCTTTATCTTGATTTCAATGGAGAAACAGCCAGGCTGTTGTCTAGGGGCTGTTGGAAAGCAACCATGACAGAAGAGCAGCAAGCTCATCCTAACCTTGCTGCTCACATGCATCTCAAAGGCCCCTTGGATGGTCCTGCTCTGGCAGGAGGGTTGGACTGGATAATATCTTGAGGTTGTTCCAGCTCCTGATGTTCTGTGATTCTGTGAGATTCAGTGTGTTGCTTCCTGATCCTGAAGTGTTTAGTTCTTTGGTCATGTTTCTGAGGTAGTGATCTTGGGACTGTCTGCATAGTGCATGTTTAGCCAACAGAGCCTTGTGCTACTTGGGGAGCAAAACAAGAACTTCAGCTGCATTTCTTCATTTAATAGTTCTGCATATTCCAGCATGCACCTCTCTTCATATTGTGTGTCCTGGAGCATAATGTACATGGAAGATCTATAATTGGATGCAAAGTAACTTGGGAAAGTGGATAGAAATAAATGTGTTCTGTTTGCATTCAAATGCAAAAGGCAACTATTTAAGACAAATGCCCTACTACAAATTGCACACAAGCAAGGCACTGCATTCCTGTTTGGAAAGGGAAATTTCTGTGCTTTTATAGCACTGCCTGCCAGAGCTGGGCAATTACACAGCAGCTCACCACCCACCCCAGAGTCCTCCTTCTGAGAGCTTGAGCATGCAATTGAAAAAGCCACAAGTACATTGAAGAGCCACCTGTTTCCTCTTAGGATTATGTAAGGATGTAAATACCTCTCTTCAGAAAATCTTAAGAATAGATGCAAGTATTTGCTGATCCATGAACAGTTTATCTCCAGGGTTACCTACCCTGTGCAGCACTCTTTCTAAAACACAATGTAAAATAGTTTGTAAGCACCATGGAAGCCTCAGAAGCCACAGTGGCTCTCACTGTGGAGCATCTTCTGTGTTCCAGCTCCACACAGACATTTGTTTTGGGATATGGCTCAGGGTGCACCTTGTAGAGTAGGGTTATTGGCTGGACTTGCTGATACTGAGCTTCTTTTCTAACCTGAATGTTTCTGTGATTCTGTGACTTTGTTACCCAGGTTTTCCTCATTGCATATTAAAATCTATAATGATTTGAAATGCCTTAAGGGTCCAGATTGATCTGGAGAGCAATCAGAATAAACTGCATCAATACAGCTTGAGAGGTGATTTGCTGGAGAGCAGCCCTGTGGAGAGGGACCTGGGAGTGCTGGTGGATAACATCCATGGCACAGCAATGTGCCCTTGTGGCCAGGAAGGCCAGTGGGATCCTGGGTTACATAAAGAATGTGTCCAGCAAATCAAGGGAGATTCTCCTCCCCCTGTACTCTGCCCTAGTGAGACCTCATCTTGAGTACTGCATGGAGTTTTGGGCTCCCCAGTTGAAGAGGGATAAGGATTTGCTGAAGAGAGTCCCAGCAGAGGGCTACAAGGATGGTTAGGGGACTGGAACACTGCCAGATGAGGAGAGGCTGAGGGACCTGGGGCTGCTTAGTCTGGAGAAGAGAAGACTGAGAGGGGATTTAATAAATGTTTATAAATCTCTGAGGGCTGGGGGTCAGGAGTGGGGGACAGGCTCTGCTCACTGCTCCCTGGGATAAGACAAGGATCAATGGATGTAAGTTGCAGCACAGGAGGTTCCAGCTCAACACAAGAGGGAACTTCTTTACTGTAAGGGTCCCAGAGCACTGGAACAGGCTCCCTATAGAGATTGTGGAGTCTCCTTCTCTGGAGCTTTTCTAGGCCTGTCTGGATGTGTTCCTGTGTGATCTGAGCTAGATTGTGTGGCCCTGCTCTGGCAGGGAGTTGGACTGGATGATCTCTTTGGGTCCCTTCTAAACCCTAAGATCCTGTGATCCCGTCAGTGAAGGCTGCTGGAGCTGCACGCAATCAACTTTCATTTTGTTGTGAGCATTCTAAACTACAGTGGTTGCCCTTTGAACTTGGGGGTCAGTGTGCTTTTGGTGTCAGCTACTGAAAAATGGAAATGAGCAGCTATTATGGAAGGAGTTGGTCTGAAAATGATGTACTACATCTGTGCTGAAGGGTGCACTTCGCAGTTCTGGCAGGTGAAACCATTGCGCTTCTTTGAGCAACACTTTGAGCTTCCCCATCCTGTTAGAACCACTTGAGATTTGAAATAGGTCAGCACAGCAACACCCATCACTATCAGCTGACAAAGGCATTACCTCTAAGGGGCAAAATAACATCTGAATACAAAGCTCAGACCTGTTTATGAAGACAAGGGCAAGTGTAAGGTCCTGCACTTGGAAGAATAACTCTCTGCACTGGTACAGGTGAGGTACTGACCTGCTGGAAAGCAGCCCTGGGGAGGAGGACCTTAAGAGTGTTGGTGGACAAGTTCACCCTGATCCAGCAATGATACTGCCCTTGTCTTCATAAACTGGACAAGAAGGCAAATGGTGTCTTGGGGTGCATTAATAAGAATGTGATC
This sequence comes from Pogoniulus pusillus, assembly GCF_015220805.1. Classification (NCBI taxonomy): domain Eukaryota; kingdom Metazoa; phylum Chordata; class Aves; order Piciformes; family Lybiidae; genus Pogoniulus; species Pogoniulus pusillus. The sequence continues at coordinate 4,533,665 of NC_087292.1, forward strand.
AGTAGGTCAAAGAAGGTTTGCCTGCTTCTCTTCTACTCTGTCCTAGTGAGAATAGATCTGGAGTATTGGGTCCAGTTTTTGGCTGTACAGGTCAAGAGACACAGAGAACTGTTGGAGAGATTCCAGCAGAGGCTACAAAGGTGCAGAGGGGCGTGGGGCATCTCTGTGATGAGGAAAGGCTGAGACATGTGGGGCTGCTTAGCATGCAAAAGAGCAGCCTGAGAGGGGATCTTTTCAGTCAAGCTGATGAGAAAGAGTTAGGCTCAGATGAGTGAGAAACAGGCATAGCTGCTGCCTAGGTCAAGTACAGACCAAGGGAAAAGGCAGCAATTTGGGCAGATCCAAGCTCACAGCTACCACCTGCTGGGACCTGGCCCAGGGTAGCTGAGCTCCAACAAAGCACTGGGAGAAGAGGAGTGTCACCTTCACTTGCTACGCAGGATTTCATTCATAAAAGTAGCCCCTAGAGAGGTGACATCAGAGGGAGACTCCAAATAGCAATGTCTGTTCATGTTTATGGTTTCTGTCTGGGTAGAGGGCTTCTGTTGCCTTTCATCAGTGTGACACTCATCAAAGCAAACTTCCTCTGCTTTCCATTTGATTACTATTGCAGATTTGGGCTAGAAAATGGAAGTCTAGAGTTAAAAGCAGCCTGTCACTAGTGAAAGTGAGGTTTTCTCCCTCTGTCTCTGGTTGGCTATAGATAGATCTCTGTAGGTATTGATACTCAAGTGACAAATTCAATGCACAGGCCAGATTTGTTCTGTCATCTCATGCTCTGGGACACAACTCTCGTGGCAGAAGTTCATGTTCATGAGCTGGCCCCAGAGGCTTTATTGATAGAGTAGCTGAGGCAGAATCCTCATCTCTTGCATGGTTTTGGGCCTGGAAAAGGAGCACATTTTTAGAGGTAATCAGAAAATTGTCAGGGCTGGAAGGTACCTCAGGGATCATCTATCTCCAGCTCCCTTGCCACTAGATCAAGTTGCTCAGAGCCACATCCAACCTGGTCTGAAAAACTTGCAGGGATGGGGCTCCTGCCAGCACCCTGGCAACCTGTTCCAGTGTCCATTCCTTCTGATTCAGCAGCAGGATTTTCCTAAACAGTCTGACCTTTTTTACAAGAACCTTAGATGAAACAGAAATGTCACCAAGTTACGGCAGTCTTGATGTCAGAGTAAGTTGGGAGCTTCCAAGCATAAACCAGAATGTCTGTCTCTAATACAGTGATTGCAGTATTTATTGTGTCCAAAGGCCAAACCTTTCTTCCTGCTCAATCTGAGGAATATTTTTTTTTTCCTTGATGGATATAGGTAAAAATTGGAATCTGAGGCCACTTAAATGTTCCCTTTTTGCATGTCAGGATCACGTAGGGCCAGTGATGGATAGTAGACTGAACTATTCTACTTAAAACAGTACTATAGTAAGAAATTCTGGATATTAAAAAAAATAGAGGCCTTCTGTCTTACTCTGCTTCAAGAATGAGATCTCTTCTTCAGACCTTCAGCTTCTGAGCATGGAGTCTCCATCAATATCTCCTCAGGTACAATGCTGTACAGATGATTTGGTGTGGTTTATTGCTTTTGAAGCATTAGGCACAAAGAAGGAGGGGGAAAAAGGCAGTTATGGACCTTTTTAGCAAGTGTATTAGAGCTCACATGCCCCTATTCAAAGCAGAGACATCAAGTTGCTTAGTTCCTTTTGCCACAGTCTGTGCGCTGTAGGCAAAAATCCAGAGGCTTGCCCTCTTCAAAGGGTAGTTCTAGTCTCATCCTAATGACAACAGTTATCTTCCCAGGAAAACTCCTATCATATTTGAGTCATAGAATCAACCAAGTTGGAAGAGACCTCCAAGTTCACCCAGTCCAACCTAGCACCCAGCCCTGGCCAATCAACCAGACCATGGCACTAAGTGCCTCATCTAATCTTTGCTTGAATACCTTCAGGGACAGTGACTCCACCACCTCCCTGGGCAGCCCATTCCAATGCCAGTCACTCTCTTTGGGAGAACTTCCTCCTAACATCCAGCCTAGACCTCCCCTGCCACAACTTGAGACTGTGTCCCCTTGTCCTATCACTGGTTGCCTGGGAGAAGAGACCAACCCCACCTGTCTACAACTTCCCTTCAGGTAGCTGTAGATAGGAATGAGGTCACCCCTGAGCCTCCTCTTCTGCAGACTGCACACCCCCAGCTCCCTCAGCCTCTCCTCATAGGGTTTGTGTTCCAGGCCCCTCACCAGCTTTGTTGCCCTTCTTTAGACATCTTCCAGCACCTCAGCATCTCTTGAATTGAGGAGTCCAGAGCTGGACACAGCACTCAGTATGCGGCCTGACCAGTGCTGAGTACAGGGGCAGAATAACCTCCCTTGTCCTACTGGCCACACTGTTCCTGATCCAGGCCAGGATGCCATTGGCTCTCTTGGCCACCTGGGCACACTGCTGGCTCACCTTCAGTTACTATCTTCTTGCACCCCCAGGTCCCTTTCTTCTTAGCTGTTCTCCAGCCACTTTGTCCCCAGCCTGTAGCACTGTTGGGGTTGTTGTGGACAAAGTGCAGAACCCAGCACTTGGCCTTGTTCAATCTCATCCCATTGGCCTCTGCCCACCCATCCAGCCTGGCCAGGTCCTTCTGCAGGGCTCTCCTACCCTCCAACAGAATATTCCAATGAACCTTAAGCCACCACAATAGTTTTAGAAATGGCATCAAACTTAATTCAGGGTAACTGCTCCTTCTCCTTCCCAGCTCTGAAGATGGGATGGCACCGAGAGCCCTGAGCAGAGGCAGCTCCCTGCCTGCCACTGACTCTGGCTCCGAGCAGCTGGATGCCAGCTCCACTTCTGCATTTCCACCCTTCCCGATTAGCAGGCCAGGATTAGGTGACAAGGCTGGCTTTGTATCACAGTGAAGTGTGAGATTGGAAATGCCAAAAGTGTATTCTTATGTAAAGGCTGGTATTTCAGCTGATGAGCTAAGTAAGACTGATTTATGGTGATTCCTACCTGGGTATTAATTTCTGCTTATAATAGAAGCACCAGACATGTGCTGTCCACTGCAGCTGAATGCAGCTTTATTTCATGTTGCAAAGCCATCTCTAGGAAGTTGGATTTGTCACATTTTGGATGGGAGGATTATCAGCCCAAGAATATTAACTCTCTCACTGAAAATTTTGGGTTCTTTATTTCTGGGTTTTCATTTTCTCCACTAATTTTCTAGCTGATGAGCTGCGAGTCTGAAGTGCAGTGAGTTGTGGTTTGTTGGTTTGCCTTTATTTCCTCTTTGGTGCTGTTGTCTGCTGTTCGAGCTGTGCTCAAGTTAGTTTTAAACTGTAGGCAGAGAATTCAGGATTCAGGAGGAGAAAAGAGGTCTGTATGCTTTGGATTTATTGGATGGCATTTGTAGCTTAAATGGAGCTTCAGTGGCTGCACTACTAAGTATGTTCAGTCCCTACATTTTAAAGCTCTGGTGCTGTAAGTAGGTAAGCATACTCGAGAGGTGACAAGCATGTTCCTTTGCACCCTTATTCCCAGGGATATAAGGGCTCCTTCCTCAGAAAGGAGGCAACCTTTCCTAACAAGCATACAGATGTATGTGTGCTCTGACAGTGTGGTATGTGGTGACATGAGGAAATTCTTCCCTGCTTTGTCACTTCTCCAGCTTGTCACCAAAGAGTGCTGCTTCCTTTTCACGCCACTTTGCTTTAGACAGAAATGGATTAAGCAGTAACATTAACTGAAATGTTTTATGCAGGGCCTTGTAAAAGAGGATTTCACACATAGCAGCAATATTTCTTGTACCTCATCCAGCACAATGACCTCTTTGCTGAGTGGGGTTGCAGGTTTATCTTTTTGGCACTAGGAAGTTCCTGGCTTTATTAAGCTGAGAGCTGTAGCCCCTATCATTGACAACTGTGAGGGATTTATCCCAGTGGTAGACCCTGAAAAGGTCTTTGCTTTGCTCTTTGCTCTCAGGCTGACACCCTGGGAGCCATAGCTGGTTGCATTGCCTCTAATGAGGCAGGCTGTTAAGTGGTTGGAAGTTATTCAGACTGACTCAGATGAATTTATTCCAATCAACTGTGAGTCGTGTTGCAGTCAGACTTCTGACAAAAGCTCAAGTTTTAAATGTGAACTGCTCTGAGTTGGTATTGAAATCTCCTTATGCTGCTGCCTGCATAATAATATTACCTTTTTGGGGGGCATACTTCTGTAGCAGTTGCTATGGAAGTGTATGGAGAGATTAGTACTGTATGGGTAATCTATAACTTAGCCTGCTCTCATGGGTTTGTAGTCTGCATTAACCCTTATGTGACAAGCTGGCTCACTATTAAATACACACTGCTGGAATCACCTTCATCACACCCAGGCAATGTAGTTGTTGGTACCAAGTGTGGTATGAGAACAACAGAACTGTGGGGGGTTAGGAACTCCCCCCTCCCCAGTTAAAATGTACCAGACCAACTCAGACAACTTTGAAATAAGCTAAAGCAGGATTTTACAGCAAGATTAAAATGTCAAGCATATATGCAAAATATACTTAGATGTATTTACAGTTATGTACAGCATAAATACAGACATCCAATCTTCCCCCCACCAGACAGAGAAAGCCCAGAAGGGGCCAATGCCACTGTCCCCAGATAGAAAACCACCAGCAAATCTCATGTGTGATCTGCTTGCCCAAGGTGGGCTAGAGAGAGAAGAAAACAGAACCAGTGCCAAAGAGCCAGCAAGAGGGAATTGTTTATACATTAACATTTTATACCTTTTGGCAAACCAATGAATGATGGAGACTTCATCAGTATTTTCTTTTTGCAACCAATCCCCTAATTTACTTAGACTCTGCCCTGTACTTTCAGGGAAGTAGGCACTTCTCTTATTAGAGTATTCCAGTAAGCCTTGAGCTGCTGCAAAAGCATTCAGAAAGATGTCCAGCAAAACTGAAATGATGGTGCAGTCACTGAACTTTTATTTATAGACATAGTGCTTCAGTTTTGAACTTGAGTCCAGATGTAAATATATTCCATCTTCAGCTTAATGCATGTTCTCTGCAACTCATGATCACATCATGGTTACTGCGTGAGAAAGCAGCAGAATAGGCAGTGTCTGGCACAGTTACTTAACAAAACTCAGCCTGAGCCTCTTCTGTGTCAGTACAATGGCAAAAGTCATCTGAGCAAAATGCATAACGTTTCAGTTCCCATTTGAAACAAGTGTCTCGAGTCTGAAGGTTTCCTCGTTGGTATATATGGGGATAGGAGCCTCTGTGTTCTGTTTGTGGGTTTTGCAGAAGCTTTCAGCCAGCAGTACCACAGCTCACTGCAAACACAAAGCAGCATCCTCATGTGGAGCAAGAAAACAGGAAAAAAATAATTGGAGCTGTGATGGTTTGTGTGTTCCCTGCCCCCCATACTTTAAAAATCATCCAGACTAGACTCAGCCAGCTCTGGAAATATGAATGAAGCTTGTATTTACAGCTAGCACAGTACACAAGCAGATATTTACAGTATATACAGTTATAGACAGAAATATACAAGGTAAAAGGGAATACAGAAACACAACTCCCCTCCTAGAAACCTGAGTCCCCAGGAGGGGCTCTCAACCACCCCTGCACCTTCCCCCTGCCCCTCTCAACCTTACCCTAGACCCAAGGAAGAATGGAGGTTTGGCCAGGGGGTTAAGGAGCAAAGTGGATTAGTCCCAAAAATGGAGGGTGAGATTAGAGAATAAGATGCAGCCCATCCAGCAGCCCCAGTGAGAGTGGTTATCTGTGTTTTTATTTCTTGTTCCTGTACATCTCAGCAAGCCTATGAGTGAAGTAGACATCACCATTGTTTTCACAGCCTGTAATCTAGTTCTTCTCACCAAAACATTCTAGCTAGCTTCAAACTAGCACAGGAGCTTAGCTCACACAAAAGAGCTGAGCTCTGCCTGGTGAGTCTGCTCGGAATTGTAACTTCCTTCAACCTGTGTCCTCGGGTTTCTTTAAACATTTTTTATTGCAATTCATATAATTGGAAGTAGTCTTTGATGCTATCAAGCCTCAGTGCTTCGTATTGCTACCCATTATTATGTAAAATCATTTTTGCATACAGTTAATGAAGTCTGCTTCAGAAACTGAGTTTGTATTTATTCAGTTTTAGCTGCACTTAAATCAGAAGACTCTTTCTCCTGGCATTTGGAAATAGTCTACTTTTGTACCTTACTGGCTCTTGTTGTTTCAATGGAAGTATGAAATTAAAGGTGAATATCTCTTCATCCATCAGCCATCTTCCCCCAAGACCAGATCACTGGATCCTTTCATCATCTTTGCTTTTAGATGAGATGCTTCACCCACAGTGGCTGATCAGGGTTAATTTATATCAGCTAAAATTGTGAGAGTGTTAGGGAAAGAAATGAAGTTGGCCTCTTGATCCTGATTTGACCCATTTTACTGTCTGTCCTTTACACATGAGGTACCATCACTATTCTCTGACTACAGGGAAAATGAATCTTTCCTCACTGGCATGGCTGAAAGACAGAACAAATGAAAGACCATAAGACAAGGACCATACTGGAGATGATGGGCAGTATGCTTTGTGGTAAATTATTGGAGGGAGCTTACTGAGTTGATTGCTGGTGTATAACATCAGTGCTATATATCAGGACTTGCCAACTATCCAGATGAGTACAAGTAATCTAGTGAACGTTAAATATGCTTAGTGTTGGGATAATAGGATGCCAGACTCTAGACTCTAATTTTCTTCAGGACAGAATCTGCCATGCCACTTGTGTGAGTCAAACCAGCTCAGAAGGATGCTCCAGAGCAGGATTTCTAAGTGAGGAAACCAGGGTTTGCCTCCATGCATTTGGGAAGTGAGCTGTGAAAAGAGCACAGCACCCAAAATACCAATCCAATATGTGCCTGTGGACAGACTGCAGTTGGCACATACTGCATTTGCCCCTTGCACCTGCTGCATACCCAGCTAGAGAGTTACTGTTGAGGCACCCAGTGCTGCATGTGCATGCCTGAAAACATTCCAGGCACTGTTTGTAGGGCAGATCACACTTGAAAATCTCAAACCTTGTTCTGCCCCACACACAAAAACCAACCCCAAATGTTCTGCAGTTCGTCATCCTGTGTTTCTGCTTCACATAGTGTGTTGCTTCTTATTTCACCAGAAAGCCTGTTTATTCCCTTAAGTTACAGCCTAAAGTTACTCTACATTTTACTGTTTTCTCTGCACATAATTTCTGAGGAAAAGAATTCATTTTGGCTGATTGATTCAGGACTTTGGCTGTCACATCCAAGTGCATGACATTTGAAAACGCATACTAATGGCCTTTAAATGTGTTGCTCTAAGTTTAAAAGTGTTTCTCTTTTTTTCCCTTTTTAGTGTTGAGGTGGAGCACTAATATCTGCTTGGGTAAAATCTGTTGCCTCTAGAAACAATATTTTAAAGTTCAGTAATATTCATGACTATTTTTCCCCTCATAATTATACCACTAAAAGAAAACCAATGTGCTTTATGGGCTGCCCTTACCTGAAACAGCTTTGCTACGACCTGATTTTTACAGAAGTAGGTTGCAAAAGATGCAGACAGTGCCAGAGCAGATGAATAACTCAAAGGCAGTGAAAATCCAGCTGCACCAGTATGGAACTATGGTGTTCAACATTTGCAAGGTCTCAGAGTGGGGAGAGAACTCTGTGCACCAGTACAGGTTAATGATTGACCATCTGAAAAGAAGCTCTATAGAGAAGGACCTGGGGGTGCTGATGGGCAAGTTCACGATGAGCCAGCAATGTGCTCTCATGGCCAAGTAGGCCAATACTATTTTGGGTATGGCTATCAGGTCAAGGGAAGTCTTCTTCCACCTCTACTTTGTCTTAGTGAGGACACGCCTGGACTATTCTGTCCAGTTCTGGGCCCCCCAGCTCAGGAGAGAGGGAGAATGCCTGGAGGGAGTCCAGCAGAAGCTATGAAGATGCTGAGGGGCCTGGAGCACCTCTGTAAGGAGAAAAGGCTGAGAGCCCAGGAGCTGTTTGACCTGGAGAAAAGCAGCCTGAGAGGGGATCTGAGCAATGCTGATCAATAGTTGAAGAGTTGGAGGCAAGAGGATAGGGCCAGACTCTTTTCAGTGGTGCTCAATGACAAGACCAAGGGCACAAACTTTAACACAGGAAGTTCCACCTAAACACGAAGTAAAGAAAATCTTTCCTTTAAGGCTCTTGGAGCCCTGGAGCAGGCTGCCCAGAGAGGTTGTGGGGTCTCCTTCTCTGGAGAGACTCCAAACCTGCCTGAGCATTTCAATCCTGTGCAAGCTGATGTGGCTGAGCTGCCTTACTGAGCAATAGGTGTTATAAAATGGATAATTCCTTTTAGAGCTGAGGAGATTTGGTTTTCTTTGTCAAAAGTGCAAATTGCAGCACAAAAGTATCTATGTAACCTCACCATATTACTGCATATCCACCTCTACCAAAACTCACAGTCATGCTGTTGGTGGCTGTGGGGCTGCTACTGAGGTCATCAGTCTGATGGGCTTTGTAACTGAGAGGTGTGATCACTGAGGGTACCACTTGCAAGCTGAACTGTGAGTGCAATGTCTCTGTGACACAAAACCCAAGAACACTTCTCCTAATGAACTATTCATTATGAAACCATCCCATTGGAGTTTGGAGTGTGTGGATTTTCGTATCTGAGGGACCAAAGGCAGTTCTGAGGGCTGCACAGCAAAGCTCACCTCGTGCAAATGAAACAGAGCACTCATCAACTCCTTGTTATATGCACCTCACAAACAGGCCAGCAAGATCCTGACTCCAGGTGCTGCATGGCTGTGATGTGCACAGCAAGATGACAGTGCTGTGAGTCTGTTTCCCACAGTGAGAACAGAGGGTGGGCAATTAAGAATATCTAACTTTGTTCTTTCAAGCAGAGCATGAAAAGCTTTTTAGTGAAGAATGAATGCAGAGTGGCAAAATGACATTTCATGGTCTCTTGACCACCACCATGCTTTAAGCTCTTCAGCTGCAGTACAGGTTAGCAATGGGAGTTGTGCTGTGTTTGTAAGTGGTGATAAATTGCTGATCATATCCACAATTAGCAAGCAGCTCATCTGGTAAAAGCAGATGTGGTCAGGTAGCTTCTGCAGGCTGTCACTTGCTCAAGGACAAATGTACCTTATAGGAAATATGCTGGCTTCAGCCAGGGTGATTAGAGGAAATGTAGATGAGTTGTCTGACGGAGTTCCCCTCCACACTTGCTCTCAGAGGGCTCCCTTGAACATTGGATCTGTAATGGATATTATGCAGATTTGAAGGAAAAAATGAAACATGTGACTTTTTCGTCTGCTTTTGATGTTGCATTCAGCTGCTTTCATCTCAGAGGATAAAAGTAATTGAACAATAATCCCAGGGAGAGTCAAATATACAAATCAATAAACTGCTCTCACAGGAGAATTTATTTTGATGAGGATGTTGGCACCTAACGCCTTCCTGAGCTGTTAGGTTTCCATTAGGTGGTCTTGTGCTCCTTAATACAGACAGCCATGTTTAGATTGGGGAACATCAGCAGTGAGTAAAGTAGATTACACTCTAAGTTATCACCAACCCAGAACAGCTTCTTCCCTCCTTGGATGGACACCCTACATCTTAACTGAGTACTGAGAGCCAGGTAGTATTGCCTTATTTTTGTATTCTTTGGGAAGTTTAATGCAAGCCAAGGGCCAGAGCTTCCATTAGGTGTCACAGTAATGCAGCAGTGCTCAGGCAAGCTGCTTCTGCTAGGTGTTTCCACATCTTGGCTGTGATGTGCAGGGGAATTTGGAGTCCTCTGTAATCCTTTCCTCTGCTGTATTTTGGAGCGATCTTGGATTTCACAGAGAGAGTGATCGGTGTTGGAATGGGCTGCCCAGGGAGGTGGTGGAGTCACTGTCCCTGGAGGTGTTCAAGCAAAGCCTGGATGAGGCACTTGATGCCATGGTCTAGCTGACTGGATAGGGCTGGGTGCTAGGTTGGACTGGATGATCTTGGAGGTCTCTTCCAACCTGGTTGATTCTGTGATTCTGTGATGATTCTTAGATTGTTTGCTAATCTATTATTTGTTGACAGTTTTATATGTGTTCTTGAATAACTATTTTTATGCATCCCCTCCTCTTATTAGATGCAACGACAGGCACATAGAGAAAGGCAATCTGTAGAGTAGAGAAGGCTGCACAGAGAGCTCAGAGCAACCTTCTGCTACCTGAAGGGGGCCTACAGGAATGATGGAGAGAGATTGCTTACAAAAGCCTGCAGTGATAGGACAAGAGACAATGGCTTCAAACTAAAGAGCAGAATTAGACTGGATGTTAGGAACAAGTTTGTTACAATGAGGGTAATGGAATAATGGAACAGGTTGCCCAGGGATGTGGTTGGGGCCCCATCCCTGGTGATATTCAAGGTGAGGCTCTGGGCAACCTGATCTAATTGAGCATGTCCTTGCTGACTGCAGAGGGGGTTGAACTAGATGAACTTTGGAGGTCTCTTCCAACACAGACCATTCTATGATCCTACAAGTCTATATTCCAGATTCTTAAAGTGTAAATGTCAATTGAACATCAGTTTCTTGTATATAGGTTTGACTACACAGGCAAGCTTGTCTCAGAATATAGTTTAAGCTTCTTTCCATGCCCAGAGTGTGATGCAAAGAGGAAATAACAGGAAGAAAGGGCTGGAGGTGGAGCAGGTGGGTACTATCTGTTGCATGGAAATTTCTGTAGTCCTGTGTCAGGACTGTCTCTTCAGGGCCTGCCAGAATTAGTACTTGGGGCTGAAAATCTTAAAGGTAAGCAGACCCCAGCATAATGAATGCTTCAGAAATCATGTTCAAGATTAGTCATTTTTTTTAATGCTTTAGCCTAAATCTTTTGGGGGAGGCCAATGATACATCTCTGAGACAAGTGTGGGGAGTTTTTTTAGGGACTTGTTTGGAGATTTTTGTTCTTCTTTGTTTTTCCTTCTGTCAACATGAAAACCCACCCCAATCTGTCTGTCTGAATTGGATGGAGCTTGTAGTCCTTGTGTAGGCAGCAGAAAGTTCACAGATTAATCTCTCAATTTTCAGAAGACTTCAGTTGCCCTAAGTTGTTCTTGTCCTGTCCAAGGTTAAGTTTGATATTAGAAGTAAAAGGATCCTTAATCCTCTAGTGAAAATGGTTTCCCTACTGTGCTCAGTCAGCCTAGAGGAGAAATCGGCTGATGAACTTGCACAGAACGATGATGAGATGTGTTGGCAGAAGGGAAATGGGAAAGTGAGTTTAGAGAGGAATTGGGAGAAGAAGATGGGAAAGGTGATTGTGTAAGGGCAGCAGGGCATGAAGAGCTAGAGAGGCAGCTGGCCTGTCTTTTAAGGGTGAAGGAGGAACATACGAGCAAGACCTGTGACTGAGACCCAGTGCCTACAAAGATAGGAACCCGTCGTAATGAGGAGCTGCAGTCTCTGAAGCAGACTGGATCAGGATGGACTGGCAACTCAGACTGGAATAAGAAGTCCTAGGAACAGATATAGTTTAGGACACTGAGTATGGAATGAGCACTGGAGTGGAGAAAAAACTGCTGAGGTAGGCAGGAGAAACAGTGATGGTGGGAGGGTGCAGAGCAAGGAAAAGTGAAGGTATAGAAGAATAAGCAACTGGTGGAAAATGTCTTCAACCATAGCCAAAATTAAGTCCTAGAATCAGACTGATTTGGTTTGGAAGGGACCTTTAAAGGTCAGCTAGTCCCAACCCTCCTGAAGTTAGCAGGGACATCTGTAACTAGAGCAGGTTGCTCAGAGCACCAAACAACCTGACCTGGGATGGTTCCAAGGATGGGGCACTTCCCACCTCACTGGGCAGCCTGAGTCAATGTCTCACTATTCATCTTACGGTTCATTTGTTGCCCACTGTCAGAACTGAAGACACAACAGGGATACAATCTACTGGTATCTGGGGATTAGGCTGTCATTGAGGTGACTGAACTGACAGGGTGTGTGGACATCTGCATCTGTTTACCATAGTTACAGAGGATGCTTCACAGGAGGCTTTGTGAATGTTAGGAAGGAAGAGAAAGTGGTGAGCTATCTAAATCTTGGAGAGTAGAGCTGGGCAGACACCAGCTGGAAGTCCCTGATGCTTCTAATCTTCTGCTTCTTGAGATAAACACTAACCATCTTGGGAGCAAAAGCTAACACACCTCTCGTAGGAATATTGTTATTTCAATAGCAAAGCCCTCTGCTCTGAATAGAAGGAAACCCTTATCAGTTGGAGGACAGTAACAAAGCCTCAAACTGACTTTTTCAGCACTTGTTCTAGGTAGGAATATTAGAGGAAAATGGGATTAGGAATACAGTATTTTCTTTATACCGACTCAGTGGCATAGTAAATGAACAGAAATCGTGTCTCACCATAAATGCTGGTGCCACTTTGCAGACCTGTGGTGCTCAAGCTGTGTCAGGAGTTGCTGGAATGTTTCAGTGACATATTAACTGCCCTTTTCTTAGAAACTCTTCACTTGCCTTAACACACTTGCAGCAAATGGATTTCCAATAAGCGTCTACCTCTTCTCTCCTCTTTCCATTGCAAAACAAACCCTTTCAGGGCACAGTGGTGCATTTGTGTAGAAATGGGCTTTGCTGAGGGATTGAAAGGCAGGATCTGGATCAGTTCCCTGCACGAGCTTTCCAATATCCCTGAAAAGTGCCATGATCTGTATTTGGCGCCCAGAGCACTGCTTAAGCTAGCGGGGGGAAAACTAATCTCTTGCGCTTTCGTTGGCAGGGCTGTCTCAGACTGATCCTAATGGGGTGGAAATGAGCTCAGCTGCCTAATTCTGTTAAAAACATAGGCTTTTTTTTCACACATGAATGCCCATCTACTTCCTTCTAGCCTTGCTGCTAAAGCCATGGCAGCAAAGAATCAAGCCACAGTTGCTGAAAACAAACCACGCTGCTTTTTTTTTTCCACTTCAGTTCTTCTTTCCTTTTTATTTCAATGTGCAGTGAGAAACGACCAAAGCAAGGACTCAATTCACCCAGAAATAAACATTCTAAAGGATAAAGATCTTGACTGCACAAATGAGCTTTTCCCTTGACTTTTAGGGCATGACTAACTAACTTGCTCATTAGCATTGTAATGTTAAGTAGTGCTGTAAACTTTATTTTGCTGTCCATGTTTCAGAGCTCAAAAATGAGGGCAGTGCACCCCCAGCACCAGATGTAGCTCTTGGCAACCCAGCTCCACGTCAGCTGTGATCCACATGCCTGCAGATCATCAGCCTGGGATCTTCTATGGGCTGTCGTGGTTGGGTGTCAGAGTTGTGTGGTGTAGTAAGGGTGAATCTAAGTTTCTAACTAGTAAGGAACCTGTTGCTATGAGAGATGAAGAAAGTAAGCAGGGTTGTAAATCTGCCTCTGCATCTCTCCATGCCTGTAATGAGGACATGACCATTTCCTGTCTCTTAAACAGTCCAGAGCTATATCTATACCTTTAGGTCCATTAAGGTTGACCTTCCTGAGCTCATTAAAACCAAACCAGGACTCAGTTTTTCAGTCCTAAGATAAATGTATTGGTGTAGGGAAGCTGAAAACTGAAACACCTATTTGCTTTGCTTGGGTACTGGTCTTCATTAGGTCATGATTTTCCCTTCTGAAGACTGCAGAAAGTTTTCTTGTGTCACAGTCTGGTGCTGTTCTCTGTGGGAGCTGTAGATGTTACTCAAGCAGAACTGGCTGTGTGGCTGGAGCATGTCTTCACGGGTGTGGGTGCATGCACAAGTTCATGCAAGGATCTCCCTTGTGAGTGACTTCCATGACTGCTAATAATTACCTTGTGGTAATACTCTTGTAAAACTGATTTCTAATTACTTGCTTGGCTGTGGAAATGAGCTGAGAAGTGGTTTAAAGTCTGTGTGTCTGGGCCTACGTGGCAAATAGGGGTTAGAGAATTGTGAAGTTACAGCTTCATATGAAGCAGAAAAGTGAATGACAGTTACTTGATATTCTTTGGTGGAGAATCCTGCTTCTTGGAAGTTGATCTGTGTGTTTGAAGGGCTGCTGCTTTTGTTGTTCTAAACAACCCAAACAACAAACTGAGAAGCTCCTCAAACCTCACAAAGCAAGCAGTCTGAAGTTCCTCTTGGTGCATTTCCCTAAATCTAATGAGCTCTTCCTTGAGCCTAGCATGGACCCCACCGAGTACTTACAACCTTCCTGCCAGAACAGTACCTTGGCTGTTGTGGATTCACGTCCCCTGCAGCAGGTGGGGAGTATGGAAGAGTGAACAAACCTTGAACATGTCTGATCATGTGCAGTGGGGAGATGACAGGTATTAGGGACAAGTTGGAATTGTTCAGCATTGAGTAATTTTTAGAGCAGGGAATTAACCCAGATGTATTTAAAGACAAAGGAGGCTGCTTGGGCTGACAGACAGCTTAGATTTCAGTGAGGCTTTTAATACATGCATCAGGAGTATTAACCAGGCTGCTGTAATCCTGACTCTATGGTCTGAGCATTCAGATCACACAGCAGTCTGACCTGTGTTAGAAGCTATGCTCAGAATCACAGAGTTAACCAGGTTGAAAAAGACCTCTGAGATCGAGTCCAACCTAACACCTTCTGATTAATTAAACTGTGGCACTAAGTGCCTCATTCAGCCTCCTCTTAAACATTGCCAGGGATGGTGACACCACCACCTCCCTGGGCAGCCCATTCCAATGCCAGATGCTTGTGCCGATCACTTTTGCTGTGAAGAAATTTTTCCTAGCATCCAGCCTAAACCTGTACTGGCACTACTTGAGGCTGTGTCCTCTTATTCTGTCCCTGGGTGCCTGGGAGAAGAGACCAAGACCAGCCCCACCTGGCCACAACCTCCCTTCAAGTCTTTTTAGACAGCAATGAGCTCTGCCCTGAGCCTCCTCTTCTGCAGGCTGCACACCCCCAGCTCCCTCAGCCTCTGCTCACAGGGCTGTGCTCCAGGCCCCTCACCAGCCTTGCTGCCCTTCTCTGGACACCTTCCAGCACCTCAACATCTCTCTCAAATTGAGGGGCCCAGAGCTGGGCACAGTAATCAAGGTGTTGTCTAACCAGTGCTGAGTATAGGGGCAGAATGACTTCCCTGTTCCTGATGGCCACACTGTTCCTGGTCTAGGCCAGGATGCTATTGGCCTTCTTGGCCACCTGGGCACACTGCTGGCTCATGTTCACTTGTCTGTCAACCAGTACCCCTAGGTCCAGTTTCTGAAGAACTGATTTATCTGTGTTGTAAAATCTGCCTATATTGAAATTCTTCAGTGGTGTTTCCTTAGTATCACACTTGAAGAAGTGCTGGACCTGCCCCTCACACTCCACTCTCCTCACACTTTACTCTGGCGTGAAGTTATTCTGTTTTATTTTTGTGTGAGCTAAAAGTGCAGCCATATCTTAGGAAAAGGGTTTGAATGTGGTACACTGGTTTTGTTCAGAGGAAGCTTTTATCTGTCCTCTGTTATCCCAAAGGCCATCTCTGGAGCTTGGAAAGGAACATTTATCCAAATATGTACATTAACATCCGAGCTAAGCAGCCATGGCATTAATGGCATCGCATTGCTGGCTGCAACACCCTGCTGCAAGGAGGACATGAGCACGAAATTGGAATTAAACAGCTGGTCATAAATTGTATCTAGAGCCCTTTTCAAACTGTGTTTCTGGAATACACTGCTACCAGTAGTTGACAGAGAATTTGCAAGTGTATTGGTCTAGTTAAGGGAACAACAAAGAGAAGGAACTTGTTGACATAGGTTACAGTTTCTGTCCTGTTTTCTGCTACCTGAATTTCCAATCACCTGCTCCTGAGGACTTCCCATTTGTTAAATCCTAAAATTAATAATACTAACCTTTAATGAAAAGAAGTCTGTTGGAGTGGATCCAGAGTAGGCCATGGGAATGTTCTGAGGGCTGGAATGCTTCTGCTGTGATAAGACAGGGGTAATTGGGATTGTTCATCCTGCAGGTGCCGGTTTTAGACTGAAGAGGGAGATTTAGATGGGATACAAGGAATGAACTTTTATGCTGGGGGTAGTGAGACACTGGCCCAGGTTGTCCAGAGCTAGTAGATGCCCCATGCCTGGAATCCTTCCAGGGTAAGTTGTCTGGGACTCTGAGTAACTTGCTCTAATTGCAGATGTCCTGCTAACTGTAGGGGGGAGTTGGACTAGCTGAACTTTAAAGGTCTCTTCCAGCCCAAACCAGTCTGTGAATCTATGATTATGGTTGTGGTGCATGCTGCTTTGTGCTAATTATCCACTCTTGGCCTTGTTAGCAATTGCTTTGGTGTTTTGGTTAATTTTTCTTCTGCTGTAGCATGCTGTGGAGAGAGAATGTCTGGGGATGTCAGGGCATCAGTTAGTCTCCATCATAGATTGATTGATTCCCCATGCATGACTACACCCATGGCTGATGAGAAGAGCAGTTGCTGCTGCTCCTGGATCTTGAGAAAATTTCAGTTGGTCTGGGGTGGTTGTGGTGTTTCAGTAGTGCTCACACAGCCCATGTTTGATCAGCTGGTAGCTCCTCTGCTCCATCTACAAGTAGGGATGCAAATATTTTACTTTTCTGGGTTTAATTTTTGGATTGGAGAGACAGGATTCTGCAAGAGCAGGGAGAATTTCTCCAGTAGATTGCACAGCCATGAAAAGAAGCCACAGTTTCAAGCAACAGCGTGCCTTGGTGCTCAGAATCATTCAACAGACCCATCGCTGGTTGGAGGAAACCTCTCTTATCTACTGTTTTGATCAGCTTAGTTGTATTTTTTTCATAGAGATAATGTATGTTTTGTCAGGAACTAACTTCTATGTTAGTCTCATCTTTTCCACTCATTCCATTTGAAAGTACCAGCAGAAGCACACAGGAGGAGAGGCAACGCAAATAAACACCCTTCCGTGCCGGTTAAATCAAGTGTTGGATTTCCATCTAATGAAATGTGTGGGGATCACAAACTTACTTCTGCTGGATAAAACCCAAGTGGTTTACCTGCTTTGTGATCTTGCCTTTATTAGCATATTAGATTATGCTTTTGTATTTGAACATCCAAAGGCTTAATGCTGTACGTGTTGTTCCCAGCCGTGGTTTGCTAGTGCTCTGTGTGCATCCACGAGAGATGTCTTTGTTAGACCCAGTAATTACCCTTCCTTGTTGAGTTGGATGATTGTTTTTCAGTTTGTTAGGGAACAATAGCTTTAGGTGTAAAAAGAAGAAAGCATTAATTTTAGTATTGAAAAAATGTAATAGAAAGAAAAAAATTAATGCATTTAAGCAGATGTTAATTTACCTCTTTTAAAAAGGTAGTGTTTAATTATCTTGAAGTTGTTTACATGTGGAGGTTTGGAAGCTCTGTTCTGGTGTAAACTGGGGCAGGCATTGGTAACCCTCTGCAGTCTGTGGTCCTGCTTGGCACAAGCAGTCCAGATGGCCAAAAGAGTCAGTGGCATCCTGGCTTGTATCAGGAACGGTGTGACTAGTAGGATGAGGGATGTTGTTCTTCCCATGTACTTAACACTGGTCAGGACACACCTTGAGTACTGTGTCCACTTCTGGGCTCCTCAATTCAAGAGAGATGCTGAGGTGCTGGAAGGTGTCCAGAGAAGGGCAACAAAGCTGGTGAGAGGCCTGGAACACAAACCCTATGAGGAGAGGCTGAGGGAGCTGGGATTGTTTAGCCTGGAGAAGAGGAGGCTCAGGGCAGAGCTCATTGCTGTCTACAACTACCTGAAAGGAGGCTGTAACCAGGTGGGGTTGGTCTCCTCTCCCAGGCACCCAGCAACAGAACAAGGGGACACAGCCCCAATCTGTGCCAAAGGAGGTCTAGGCTGGATGTTAGGAGGAAGTTGTCAGAGAGAGTGATTGGCATTGGAATGGGCTGCCCAGGGAGGTGGTGGTGTCTCCGTCCTTGGAGATGTTTAAGAGAGGCCTGGATGAGGCACTTAGTGCCATGGTCTGGTTGACTGGCAAGGGCTGGGTGCTATCAAAAAATAAAGCTGTGCTGTGAAGGGAAGGAAAGCGATTGCATGAACTGTTGTGAGAGCTCAGTCCCTGGCCTGTCTAAGCACATACTCCATTATCTAACTTATTTCATCTTCCTTTTATAATGGATTCATCTGTGTGGCAGATCTCCTCCTTCATTGCTCAGAGTACACCATAAACCAGCCTATTTTAGTTCATCAGCTGTAATGACACCTATTTCTTTGTGTGTGGCTTGGGATTTAGTTGATTGTAGGTGTCTCGACAAACAGATTGTTTGTTCTGTGGGGATTTCATTGTATCAGTCCCAATCCTTTTTTCCCCTCTTTTCTCTTGCGAGTCTTCTCTCGACAAATGCCTCTCTGTGTAATTGCCTCCTTTGTCTGCACTCTGGACCAGGCATGATACCCAAACTGGATAAAATAAATAGGATCCAAATATTAGGGAGATGGTCTTTTTGCAGAAAAGGGCAAAGCCCAAACACTTCTACAGTCTTGAAAGGCTGGGGAGCTCTGTTTCATCACTGGGTTTTGTCTGCCGTGTCTGAAAAGGCTTTCATGCCACATTCAGGCATGGTGATGTGAAGGGCACCAGCGCTGTGAGTTGTGCCACTCGGCAAAGGAGCTCTGTCCCCAGAAGATGGTCTTTGCTTCAGGAGTGGCAGAGTTGTCATTATGCCCAATGACAGCACAAGAGGCCATGGGTGGAAGCTGAGGCATAGGAAGTTTCATGTAAACACAAGGAGTAATTTCTTCACTGTGAGGGTGACAGAACCCTGGAACAGGCTGCCCAGGAGTGTTGTGGACTCTCCTTCTCTGGAGATATTCAAAGCCCATCTCCCTGTGAGGAGAGGCTGAGGGATCTGGGGTTGTTTAGCCTGCAGAAGAGGAGTCTCAGGGCAGACCTCATTGCTGTCTACAGCTACCTGAGGGGAGGTTGCAGCCAGGTGGGGGTTGGTCTCTTCTCCCAGGCAACCAGCAACAGAACAAGGGGACAGAGTCTCAAGTTGTGCCAGGGGAGGTCTAGGCTGGATGTTAGGAGGAAGTTGTTGGCAGAGAGAGTGATTGGCATTGGAATGGGCTGCCCAGGGAGGTGGTGGAGTCACCGTCCCTTGAGGTGTTCAAGGAAAGCCTGGATGAGGCACTTAGTGCCATAGTCTGGTTGACTGGATGGGGCTGGGTGCTAGGTTGGGCTGGATGAACTTGGAGGTCTCTTCCAACCTGGTTGATTCTATGATTCTATGTGTTCTTGTGTGACCTGTTAATAGTGATCCTGCTCTGCAGGAGGATTGGTGTGGCTGAGCTTTCGAGGTCACTTCCAGCCCCTGACATTCTGTGACTCTGAAATGTCTGTGTGCAGGACATCCACGTGGAAGGTGTTTGTGGAGCAATTCATCTGTCAGGATCTTTCTGAAGGGCTGAGCAACATGCTCTGTAGAACTGGTGCTTTATCCTGGACAAGTACTTCAATTGTGTATTTAGGGCATACCTCTGGAATGCTTTTTTTGTTCTGTTTATCTTGCTCTGTGTTGTGACAGGAGATGTGTGTCACTTGTGGAAATTTAAGGCTGGAGAAGAGCAGGAAATAAAGATGAGGCAGATTGATAGTTGAGGGTGAAATGAAAATGCAGAACTTGCACAGTGAAATCCCAGAGACTGCAGTTTGCTATACATGGGTTCAAGAGTGATGTTAACACATGGGTGAAAGCCATTTCGTTGTTCCTGCCTCTTCAGAACCTCCTTTGTGTTTTCCAAGGTCTCAGGGCACTTAGAAAAATCTACTTGGGTTTACATGTGTTACACCAATGTCTTTTATAGATCATCTCTTATTCAGCTGGGGTTCATTGGTTTCTGCCTTGCTTTAGTAGGTATTTCTGTGCAGCTGAAGCTGAGACCCATATTGGAAGCTTTTCTTATACCAGCCAAGTGCAAGATTAATAATTTTCAAGTTTCTTTCTTGTGTTATTTGGAAGTTCTAATTCCAAGAGTACAGAAATGGACAAGTTTGGCTCAGATATTCACCAGTCCTAGGGGACTGTAGATAAGTTATAAATGTTTTTGGTACTCTTGTTTCTTCTGGGGGGATATAAGTCATCCATTAAAAGTGAGTGATATTAGGCAGTACTGTCCCAGGGCTGGGTATTCCAGACCTCTTGAGATTGTATCCTTACAGAGTTAAAAAGTGGAAGGAATTTAATGGAGAAGGCAGTAGGACCACTGTGCTTTAAAAAACAAGAGTACAGAAATCTCATCTTGGGAAATGAGTTTCAGTAGTCGATGCTGCAGAGGAAATCAGTGTGGAACAGGAAAACATTTTCAAAATTACATAGTCTCAGTTTCAATCTCCTTTTTCTGAACATGGAGAGAAGGGGGGCAGGGAGAATGTAAAGCTTTCCAGGGCCAGTTTTGGGTGATTTCATTTCAGTTTGTTTTTTTCCTCTCTGAACCTCAAGTTTAAATAGTTTTTTACTTATTTGTGTTTATACTTTGCTCTGGAATCTAGAAGGCCATGACATGCCAAATCTCTACAAGACTCTTTGGGCTGTGTTTCTGAAACCTGTGTCTCTGTCCTCCTGTCACTGGGAAGTGGACATCATAGAATCACAGAATGGCTTGATTTGGAAGGGACCTCAAAGATCATCTACTCCAACCTCCCTGCCATGGGCAGGGAAGCATCTTGACTAATCTCAATTGCTCAAGGCCTCATCCAGCCTAGCTTTGAGCATCCCCAGGGAGGAGGCAACCACAGCCTCTCTGGGCAGCCTATTTCAGAGTCTTACCCACCTTGTACTTGAATTTCTTCTTCAAATCCAGTCTAAACCTACTTTCCCTCGGCTTAAACCATTGCCCTTTGTCCTATCTGTAGATGGATGTGATGGTTTGGGTGTTACCCACCCCACTCCCCTTTTGGAAATCACCCAGACTAGACTCAACCAGCTCTGGAAATTGAATGAAGCTTATATTTACAGCTTAGCAGAATATACAAGCAGATAGTTACAGTATATACAGTTATAGACAGAAATATACAAGGTAAAAGGTAATACAGAAACACAACTCCCCTCCCAGAAACCTGAGTCCCCAGGAGGGGCTCCCAACTGCCCCTTCACCTTCCCCCTGCCCCTCTCAACCTTACGCCAGTCCCAGGGTAGAATGGAGGTTTGGCCAGGGGGGTTAGGAAGCAAAGTGGATTAATCAGAGAAACAGAGGGTGCAGTTAGAGAGAGAGAGAGACAGAGGGAGATGCAGTTGGGAGCTTGCAGCAGCAGAAGTGCTTATCTGTGTTTCTATTTCTTATACATCTCAGTAAGCCTATGAGGGAAGTAGCCATCACCATTGTTTTCCCTCCACAGCCTGTAATTTAGTTCTTCTCACCAAAACATCCTAGCTAGCTTCAAACTAGCACAACACACTTACAAAAGGTCCATCTGCAGCCTTCCTGTAGGATCCCTTCAGATACTGGAATGCAATGTAATGGTCCCCCCAGAGTCTTCTGTAGGTCGAATGCACTCAGCTGTTCACTGTGCAGAAGAGCAGCCCTAGAGAGGATCTTCTCAGTGCTGATCTTACCACTGGCACCTTGGGATAAAAGGACAAAGGGTGTAAACTGCAGCACAGGAAGTTCCACCTCAATGTGAGGAAGAACTTCTTTAATGTGAGAGTCACAAAGCACTGGAACAGGCTTCCCTGAGAGGTTGTGGAGTCTCCTTCTCGGGAGGCTTTCAAGGCCTGTCTGGATGTGTTCCTGTGCGATGTACGTGAGGTTCGATGGTTCTGCTCTGGCAGGGGGGTTGGCCTCAAAGATCTCCAGATGTCCCTTCTGATCCCTAACACCCTGTGATCAACAGGCAGAAACCCAGGAAGCACCACCTAAAAAACCCTTTTTCTTTGCTTTGAGAGGGAGTGCAGCAGGCTGTCTAGAGAGGCTGAGGAGTCTCCTTCTCTGGAGAGATTTCAAACATGCCTGGACATTGTGCCCCTGGGTGACCCTCCTTAGGAGTGTGGTTGGACTGGATGTTCTATGAGGAGAGGCTGAGGGAGCTGGGGTTGTTTAGCCTGGAGAAGAGGAGGCTCAGGGGTGACCTTATTGCTGTCTACAACTACCTGAAGGGACATTGTCGCCAGGTGGGGTTGGCCTCTTCTCCCAGACAACCAGCAATGGAACAGGGGGACACAGTCTAAAGTTGTGCTGGGGTAGGTCTAGGCTGGATGTTAGGAAGAAGTTGTTGTCAGAGAGAGTGATTGGCATTGGAATGGGCTGCCCAGGGAGGTGGTGGAGGCGCTGTCCCTTGAGGTCTTCAAGAAAAGACTGGATGAGGCACTTGGTGCCATGGTCTAGTTGACTGGATAGGGCTGGGTGCTAGGTTGGACTGGATGATTCTTGGAGGTCTCTTCCAACCTGGTTGATTCTGCGATTCTCCAGAGGCTGGAGTTCTGCAATGCAAACCATATTTGTGTGTATATATATGCATACAACTTTATTTTTTACACATGGTACTAAGGAATTTCATTCAAGAGGTTGTTCCTTTTTTTTTCTGGATGCTAAGGGTTTGTCATGACTTCTATGGAATTCTAAACCAGCTGCTAGCTTTAAATCCTTGTTCCTTTAATATCCATCCTATTTCCAAAGTGGCTGTGTGTATGTGTAGCTATATAAAGACTTGAGAACAGTTCAATTCAGAAGGAGCTATTTTCCTGTTGCTAGTCACTGGGTTTTTATAGAAGGAATTTGTTAGTTCTTAGGGTGTATTTTCAGCTGATGGACTGAAGTCAGTTACGGTTGGTGTGCACTTTACATTCAGTGACTACTAGATGGCTTTTTCTCTTCTTTAATTATCTTTCCAAGAAGCACAACTAGCATTCAGGAGTCCTTGTGATTTCTTTTATTTTTTTCTGTGCCCATGAAAATGTTCTGTTCCTTTTAGAGGCTGAAATCCTGAGAGAACATGGCAAGTGGGCGAAACCCTAAGTACGTGCTATAAATCAAGGCGCTGTATGGGAAATGATGTATTCTCTAATTACCTTGCTTAGGTATATATTAAGCAAAAAAGCAAACAAGCCACACAAGCTGAAGAAATGTCAGATAAACAAAGTGTGACATGTGTAGTGTTGTTGCCATCTGACTTACCTCAAGCAGTGATTTTTCTCACTCATCCTTGGTTCTTTATATCCGCGTGTCTAGCGGGGCGTGCATTTATATTTCATATGAAGGGCAGAGTCTGCAGTCAGAGCTTTTGAGTTATGCTGTTAAAAATAAATTAGGGAACAGCAGGTGAGAATGATTTCTACACATGAATATTCAAACTGTACCTCGGCTGGATAATGTAAAAAGAATAATAAAGAGCAATGAAACTTTGGCGGGGTCGAGGCGTTGAGACGATCTGACATCAAAGTTTTGCTGGCGCAAAGTTGAGGGGACTCAGGAAACTTCCTCAAGGAGCAGCAAGATCTGCTCCTGGCCCCACTGCCAAGGCTTTTCAGAGTGCAAAAACTGAAAGGGGCGGTAGCACTGGGGTGTTGGGAAGCTAACAGGCAGACTCTTGGCCTCAATTCTTACACTCTCATGCTGTAGTCTGAGCAGAGTGGAATTAGGGTGTAGGGGCTACGGAGTTAAACTGGAAGTTGAGAGATTTGAGTCCGTTCCTGCTCTGGCAGCCGTTTCCCACGGAGATCACCACTTAGGGCTGAACTCACCAAGGTATTTAGGCACTTTTCAACTACTTTTCAATCTTAGCAACAATAAAGGAAAGAAAGAACAGCTTTCATGCAACTGAGCTGGTGCTGTTGTTGGATGCAGTGAGCTTTCAAAAATCAGAAGTGTCACCACTGTTCAAGGCTCTGTGATGGGGGACAGGACAAGGGGCAATGGGCAGAAACTGAGGCATAGGAAGTTCCCTGGAAACCTGAGGAAGAGTTTTTCACTGTGAGGGTGACAGAACACTGGAACATGCTGCCCAGGGGAGTTGTGGAGCCTCCCTCTTTGGAGATACTCAAGGCCTGCCTCGATGCATTCCCCTCTGTGATCTCATGGAGGTCATACTGCTCTGGCAGGGGGGTTGGACTGGATGATCTGTTAAGGTCCCTTGCAGCCCCTGACATTCTGTGATTTCAGGGAGCACTCAGGAGCCAGAATGTTGTGTGGATCTGACATTCATTTCTCTCTCACTCATACCCCATGAAGACAAGAACATTCAGGGCAGTGAAATACACTGGCAATGCAGAAGGAAGCATGTTAATGGATGACTGGCTGCTTTAAATGTCAGATGGTTACTTTTTTCACTTCTCTTACTTCACAGACCCTGTCCACGGACCACAGAACGTAGAAGTTGTTGATATTCGCTCCCGGCAGCTGACGCTGCAGTGGGAGCCCTTTGGTTACGCAGTGACTCGCTGCCACAGCTACAATCTCACGGTCCAGTACCAGTATGTGTTCAACCAGCAGAAGTTTGAGGCAGAGGAGCTCATCCAAACTTCTTCCCACTACACCTTGCGAGGTCTTCGACCCTTCATGACCATCAGGCTGAGGTTAGCCCTCTCTAACCCGGAGGGCAAAATGGAAAGTGAGGAGTTGGTTGTGCAGACAGAGGAAGATGGTAAGTGAATCTGCAATTGCTTGCTTGGTTTTGGGGGAAGACTCATATTTTAAAGTTACAAGTAGTGATGCTCTGTCCTATGAGACTTAGGGATAGCTTCCTGGGCAGCGTATTTAGTGCAAGTGAAATGTGTAGGCATAAGTAATTTCCTTTTTACAACCATGTTCTTGCAAGGGTAAGGATTCCTGAAGTGCTTGGTAGTGACAGACCCCAATCTGAACAGTTACTGAACAGCACTAGGTTTAATTCTATAGAAGTTAACTTCTGAACTACCCAGGGCCCACAAAGAGGATTCCTTTATTGATGGGCAAACACAGTCCTGGCATTTACTGATTTTAGTTGTGCCTTCCCACCACTGTCCCAAGGAAGAGTGTAATTTCTTTCTTCACAGAGTCTAACTTTTCTTAATACTGATCTTCTATGTTTAACATTTTATAGACTCATAGAGCTGTTTTGGTTGGAGGAGACCTTGGAAATCACTGAATCCAAACATTAACCCAGCACTGCCAGGTCACTACTAAACAGTGTCCCTCAGCACCACATCTACATAGCTTTTCAACCTTTCCAGGGATGAGAACTCCACTATTGTCCTAGGAAGCCTGTTACAGGACTTGACAACCATTTCAGTGAAGAAATTGTTCCTCATATCTAACCTAAACCTTCCCTGGTGCAACTTGAGGTTGTCTCTTGTCCTATTGCTTGCTACTTCAGAGAAGAGACCAATCCCTATCTGCCTTCATCCACCTTTCAGGTAGTTGTAGAGAGCCAGAAAGTCTCCCCTCACCCTCTTTTCCTTCTGGCTGAACATCCCCAGTTTTCTCAGCTGCTTCTCACAAGACCTTTTCTTCAGACCCTTCACCAGCTTCATTGTTGTTATGCCTCAGCAGCTGACTCTTCTGCTCTTGATAGACAAGACCTGTTCTCTAGATCTATTGATGGAAAGCTTTAGAGTGTTGTTATCCCATCTGAGCTATTCTACACCAAGGACTCTAGCAGACCACCAGCCTCCACTCTGTCTAATGTGTCAGAGGAACATTCTTCTTCTGCCAGAGCTGTGAGGAGTTGCTGGCCTAAGTTTCTTTCAGCTGAAAGTGACTCTTGCAGCCCAGTATATCATATGAGGGGACATAAGAGGGTGGCAGATCTCTCAGAAAAATGAAGAAGGCTTTTATCAGACAGGCTTGGGAGTGCATTTACTTATTTTCCACAGCATTGCAATTTTGCTTGAGTAGGTGGATTTTTAGTTGGCCTTGTAGCCGTAATGAAGTATAAATCTTTGCTTGTGCTTCCTAAAGAAGCAATCCTTCATATTGATAAAGGCGTGCAGCTCAGTAGCCTCTTTATGCCAAGGTGCAATCTGGCTCTTCAGGTGGAAGGAACTTTGCTGTTGTGTAGGTGGAGAAGGACAAATCAAATTCCCTGCTGCTGCTGTGCTGGAATAAGGGAATTATGAAACTGGCTTCATATTTTCATGGGCTCTGATTTTATTTATCTCAGTGGTGTTATTGGAACCAAAGGTTGAGAACAGGCCTTTCATATTAATAGTACCTTGGGAATAGCAATACTTGAGGAGTTCTGCTTTTTTTAAGCGTTCAGAACTTTCTGTTTGGCCTCTTGATGTCTTCTGATGTGTCTGTAACTGGAGCTGGTGGGAGCTTCTAAGACAGTTTCTTGTTGTTTTTCATTCCTGTAGTTCCTGGACCAGTTCCCTTGGAATCCATCCAGGGAGGACCTTTTGAAGAGAAGATCTATGTTCAGTGGAAGCCTCCAAATGAGACAAATGGCATCATTACACTCTATGAGGTGAGGAGAACAGATTGTTGTCAAGGAATGCATGCTACAAGGCCTTTTTTATATGTGTTTAAGCCAATCCTTAGCTCTGAGAGATTTCGGTAGGTGCTAAAAGAAGCCTGATTAAAATAGATAAGAAATTCCAAGATGGAGCTGCTGCTACCACTGAAAAAGTTTTCTAGGTCAAAAAAGAGAAGAGATTTCTGTACCAATATTGGTGAGAAATGGAGAGCTACACATTCCTCCATGTCTCAGGTCTTCAGTTCCTGCCCTTTTCCCTTCTGCAGTATCTCCAAGGTCAGTTTTCTTCATTCCCTTTTTTCCCGTTGAGGTAAACTTCTGTAAGTTTTTATACCTACTGCAACTGATTCCTTTCTGCTTTTCCAATTCCAATTTGTCTCTGCCCTTCCATCACATTTTTTCAAGCTCAGCAGAACAGAGCCATTTAGTCTCATCTCCCAGAGTTCTTACTAAGCCTCTCCATGACACATGTGTCTAGCCCAACCACTTTCCCCACTGCCTAACAGAATGGACAGCAAGTTATAGGATGATGCTGACCATTCTGTGTTGGATGAAAATTATACCTAATGTGGCTCTAGAGTGTATCAGTGTTGCTGTTGTCCTGTGCTTCTGGTGAGGCTGTAGCCATGAAGTGATGTACTGTCAGATATACAGAAAAGGAACATAGAAGCAGGACTACTTTAGATGATGAACCAAGTCTACTTGAGAGGTGTCCTTGTCCATGGCAGAGAGGTTGGAGTAGATGATCTCTAAGGTCCCTTCCAACTTAAGCCATTCTATGAGTATCATATGAAATGACAATCCTGCAAAGAAGGAACAGACACTTTGATTCAACAGTGGAAATGGTGCACTGGTGCTGATTGAGTGTGCTTCAGTTTATAGACTCAGCATTTACCACAGTGAGATTGGAAGAATAGTGAAGGGACATAGGGTAGTGGCTTCAAACTGGGAGATGACCTTTATAGATCCTTTCCAGCCTGGACAACTTTGCTTCTAGAACTAGCCCTTGTAATATAGTGGTTTTAGAAGGTGTGTTATAGGCTGTCTTGTGTCTGTGTAAAGAATGCTGCAATAAAGCTGTCTGTATTTTCAAGGAATTAATCAGAATAGGATCAGTAACAAATTGATTATTTATCTGGCAAGGCAGGTGGCCTGCTTAAATGGAACACATTTTCAAATAATCCAAATCAAATGATGCAAAAAAACCCCTCCTTTTAATTTTTAAAGAGGCATTTTCCTACTAAAATATTGCCTTGGGCTCAGCTCATCAGAAGGATTTAGCAATCTGAGTAGCTTTTCTGGCTGAGCAGCTTCGTGGAGATAGTTGAATGCCTCCAGGGTAGCAATGCAACCTTTGTCTCTGCTGGTGTAATTTTAAGATTTCATGCCATGTGCCTAGGACCAGAGTAATTCCTCAGTAGTAATGACCTCCAAAGTGTTGTTTCAGACAGGGTTCAGCTACTTCTCAGTGGCCTTACGCTGCTTTAACAGAGTTCAGCTGACCTATTGGTCAGAGAGGACAAGATGCAGCTAGTGGTTAGTCTCTGGTAGGTTTGCAGTTCTTTCCTGTGGCCTACAGTACCCATCCAGGTAGAAGCAGAAGACTTTTAACCACAACAGAAGAGAAAGGTCAAGCGATGAACTAGTGCAGCACTGCCTTAGTGCGTTCTCTCTCGCTTCTGGAGCCCAGCTGTGCAGTCCAGCACCACTGGTGCTGCTCTGTCACCCCAGGAGGCACAGCAGTGTACAAGAAGACTGCAGCTATGCAGAAACTCTGCCCTTGAGTTGCTGTCATTAGGGAGAAACAAACCCAACGACCTACCATTTATGAAAGAACAATTCCCTGTGAGCAGGGATCAGGAAACATCCCTACATGAATGCGAGTTGGTGGCATCAAGTCCTGCCTTGTGGCTGGCTAGATTCACATGGAGGTATCATGCAAGTGACAGCTTCTCAAACTGCCTTGGCCACAAACCCTTCTAATGGAAAAAATCAAACCCCTCTCTTTTTCCCTCTAAGTAATAATAGCCTCCTAAACATCAATGCCGATCAGCAGCTAAAGGGTGCAGGAGTAGGATATGGAGGCAGACTCTTTACAGTGATGGGACAAGGGACAACGAGCACAAGCTGGAACCCAGGAGGTTCCATCTGAACACGAGGAAAAATGTATCCGGTGTGAGTGTGTTGGAGCCCCGGAGCAGGGTGCCCAGAGAGGTTGTGGAGTTGCCTTCTCTGGAGAGATTCCAAACCTGCCTGGACATTGCAATCTTGGGCAAGATGCTGTGGTGGTCCATGCTTTGAAGTAGATGATCTCTAGAGGTCCCCTCCAACCCTCACCGTGCTGGAATTCTGGTTGTGATTCTGGGATCACCATCACAGTCTGATTCATTGTGTCTGGAGGCTGTATTTTCTCTCTGGTTTTGTTAAGACTTCTGTTGTTGTAAGCTTCTAAGATGCTTCCAAATATTTGCACTGTCTCTTCTACTTACATCCCGTTTGCTTTTCCTTGGGACAGATTTCCTTCCCAGATCCCTAATCACCCCTGCAGCTCCCTGCCAGGCAGACCTCCACATGATGCAAATTGCCATTGCAGCTTGCACGCAGGCTGCTTACAAGCCAACTGGGCTGAAATTCAGCACACAACCTTCAGCAAGTCATTTGGCAGCCAGAATCACTAATTCCATAATGACCGAACGCTTCTAAAGAGCCTGAACAAAATGGAAGGGCCTTAATGAACCTTCTTGACTTATGCAAGTCTCCTCTGATTGATATTTATCCTTCAAAATGCTATTGTACTCTTTTAATAAAGGCAGCAATAGCTTTGCATTTAAAACTGGTTTAAACCCCCCCCCCGTGTGCAGATGGGGGATTAATATCTACATTGGGTATAGCTACAGCTGGATTTTTGAACAAAGGAACCTTCTGGATCCCCAAATCACTATGTAATTGCAGTCTGTTTCTAGGGAGTAGAAACCTCTTGTTCAAGAGAACTTGGGAAGCTCTGGGAATTACAAGTCGGTTAATCAGCATGCTGCAAAGATCAGGGTAGGAGCTGTGTAGGAAGCAAGGGATGGCACAGTTCAGTCTGGGTGTGTGAGTAGCACAGCAAAGCAGTTCATAACAGGAGCAAATGGTGTGAGGGGCTGTCAGTTGATCTGAATGGACAAGTCAGCCTTTAAGGAGATGCATAGGCTGTTGGCACAAGCAACTCGTGCAATGAAGATAAGGCTCAGGAGCGCTGGTTGAGTGCCCAGGGGTGCAGGTAACTTAGGAGAGGAGGAGATCACTCTCTGTTTGGAAGCAGAGCTCAACAGAAATAATAGATTTTGCTGGTGCACTGGTTTGGATAGGATGGCCTACAGAAATGGTTTTGCATGTGACATCCATGACAGAAGTGTCATGTCAGCAATGGCAGAATCAAGTAATATTTTCCTAGACTCTGTCCCCTTTGAGGCTCCTGGCAGGCTGAAAGTACCACAGCTTGGGGAATTAGTTTTTAGCAGCCCTGAAAACTTCTTTGCTTTAACTTAGATGCTCCATGTTGTGCTTATACCTTGTGGGAATGTCTAAGGGGGTTAGAATTTTTCATGGGGAGAAAGTTCTATGGTGTGAGTGGAATAGAGCCCTGGAAGAGGCTGTCCAGGAGGTTTTGGAGCCTCTTTCTCTGAAGAGATTCCAAACCTACCTAAGTATTGCAGTACATAGTTTAGTCTTTATATTCTGTCACCTGCACCACTTTGTTTCTTTGGGGTGTCCTTCTACTCTCTAAAGCTTTGTTTCCTTGAGGTGCTGGAGTAGGTCCAGAGAAGGGCAATGAAGCTGGTGAATGGCCTGGAGGTCTGGTGAGGAGCAGCTGAGGGAATTGAGGTGGTTCAGTCCAAAGAAAAGGAGACTGAGGGCAGACCTCATTGCTTTCCATAACTTTGTGAAAGGAGGTGGGAGTCAGGTGGGGGTTGATCTCATCTTCCTGACATCAGATGATAGAATAGGAGGAAATGGCCTCTAGTTGCACTAGGGGAAGTTTAGTTTGCATATTAGGAAAGCTTTCTTTCCTGCAAGAGTGGTCAGGCATTGGGACAGGCTGTCCAAGGGGGTAGTGGAACCAAAGGCCCTGGAGGTGTACAAAAAACATGTGCACATGGCACTTCAGTGCATGGTTTAGTGGCTGTGGTGGTGTTGAGTTGATGGTTGGACTTGGAGATCTCAGAGTTCTTTTCCAACCAAGATAGTTCTATGATTGTGGGCAACCTGCTGTGGGTGACCCTGCTTTTAGCAGGGTGGTTGGACTAGGTGATCACCAGAGGTCCTTTCCAACCCCCACCATGCTGGGTTTGAGCTTTAAAGCCTTTGTGTACAAACCCACTCAACAAAGGTATTTTTCTCCATGTGGAATTCTGTATCCTAGTGACATTGAACTGTGTCATTTGGGGACATGCTTTAATGGCCACAGTGATGTTAGGCCAATGAATGGACTCAATCTTAGAGGCCTTTTCCAACTGAAACCATTCAATGATTCTACTGTGTCTAAAAACAAATCACCACCAAACAGCAAAAAGATCTATGCTGGCACTGGATTGCAGTCTAACTTAAGATCCTGGACCTTTGGCATTTAAATTCTCCTGCTTTTAGATGACATGAGTTTGTTTCAAGCATTTGCTCCAAAATCCCTATTTGAAGTGCTTCAGATGTGAGTGAGTGAGAACCCAGATATTTTGTGCAAACTTGCATCTTGGAAATGTAAATAAACCTTAATTATAGCTGCACTTCAGTGTTTGGGCAGCTGGAACCTTTTGGGTGTACTCAGTCAGTGATGTTGGCTTTCCCCATTGTAAACACATTTTTTGTGTGTTATCAATTTCTCAGCATTGTCAGGCTTTAGAATATTTTTCCTTAAAGGGGAAGAAGGGAAAAAAAAAATCCCTAGCATTCCTGCTTGAAATCGACAAGCAACTGGATATGAGCCAGCAGTGTGCCCAGGTGGCACAGAAAGCCAATGGCATCCTGCCTTGGATTAGAAATGCTGTGTCTAGCAGGAGCAGGGAGGTGATTGTGCCCTTGTGCTCTGCTCTGGTGAGGCCACACCTTGAATATTGTGTTCAGTTTTGGGCACTTCAATACAAGAGGGATGTGGAGGTGCTGGAGCCAGTGCAGAGAAGGGCAAGGAAAATGTGCAGGGCCTGGAGAATAAATCTTATGAAGAGCAACTGAAGGAGTTGGAGGTGGTTATTTTGAAGAAGAGGCTAGGGGGAGACCTCATCACTGTCTTACAGCTACCTGAAAGGAGGTTGTGGAGAGGTTGGTGCTGGTCTCTGTTCAGAGGTAAATAGTGATAGAACAAGAGGGAAGGGCCCCAAGCTGCCACTGGGTAGGTTCAGACTGGATATTAAGAAAGATTTTTTTTTTTTCCCCATCAAGAAACTGGCCAAGCATTGGAATGAGCTGCCCAGGGAGGTGGTGGAGACACCAACCCTGGAGGTGTTTAGAAGTCGTTTGGATGTGGTGCTTGGGGGTATGGTTTAGGGTGAACCTTGTAGAGTAGGGTTGTTGGACTTGGTGATCCTGAGGGGCTTTTCCCAGCTGAATATTGCTGTGTTTCTGTGAAAATGATAGCCACACACCTGGGGGAAGGCATGGTTACAAGATATTTCAATCCTGGAAGCATTTAAAGGGTGGTTACAGTACATTGAGGTCCTTGTCTGGAAATTGGTACTCAGGCTGTTGAAGTCCTTTCAGTGAGCCATGCCTAAAGGCAGTGCTTGAACAGCAAGCTGTCTTTTTAAACATTGTAAGGTGTAGTCTTGTAATCATTTATGTTCTTATCTTTACGATTAGTAGGTCCCATGTGGGTTGCACATGGGTCTGTGGAAAAAATAAGGATGCATTTGCAGCTTCTAACTAGCTAGTTTTCTCAGCCACTGTTTCTGACATGCTGCAAATCTCTTATTTAGATGCCAGGAATAATAATGGAAGGAACTTTCATACACGATTTCAGCTCTTTAATGGGATGCTTGAAGCCTCGTTCCTCTAATCCCAGTGGATCTGAGTTTAAATTGCACTTCAGAGGTTACAGATCCTCTTAGTTGCCATGTAAAATTGCAGTCTGCCCTTCATCATCTCTTCAGTTGCCAGTCTGCCATTTCTTCTCGATCATATCCTTCACTTTTTCTCTGCAGGAGAGATCATTACATGGAAACTGCTTCTTGGAGGGGTTATGCATAAGGTCAATATTTGTGGGATGCACTGACTGCATTTACAGTAGGGTAGAAGCAAATTTCTTCCCCCTTCTGACCCTTGAAAGTGCATACTTATTGTAAGACAAAGCTTGATTATCTGGTGCCGTAGCCCCCACCTCCCCCATGGCTATGTGTGAACTTCTGTTCATAGCCCATTTATAAGCCGTTCATGAAACCTCACATTTTTAGCAGAAAATCTTCCCTGCTGAAAGGTGCAGCAAAAATGTTTCCTGGAAAAGTGAAAAAGGTTGAGAACTCAACTTGGCTTCCTCGTTTGTTTGTTTAAAGGTGTTGTGGTGGGTTTTTCCCTCCCTTTCTTTGGTTAAGAGGAGTGAAAAATGGCTCCCACCAGAAGGAAAGCAGCAACCACAAAATGTTGGAGCCAATTTCTATAAAGCTCTGCGGTGGAAATGGTAGAAAGATGACAATTCTTGGAAATTGCCTTCAGTGAGAAGTGACTTTGAATGTTCCCATGAAAAATCAATCATGTTACAGCTTCTCAATTGCATTCTGTGGATGCAGGATACTCCCGGGACGCAGCTTTCTCGCTTACTCTAAGTGTGCACTGAAGGAAGTCCCTGACACTCGCAGCTGGCTGCTGCATTTAGCTGAACATGAAGGGGACATTAAGGAGACAATCTTAAGTGCTCAAAACCAAAATGAAAGATCAATTAAGGGTCTGGGTTAACTTTATCACTCCTCTGTAGGGGCATTCACCAACGCAGTGTTCATGCAGGCGGGCACTGCCCTGCTCAGCTGCGGCACGAAGGGTGTTTTGCTTTGGCACAGGATTTATGCCATGCCTGGTACTGCAGTAACTTGCTGGTCCAGAGTCCATCAAAGTCAATTAGAGGAAGAATGAGTGTTTTACTGAGTCTGAGCTCTGCTGAATTAGAGCTCCTTAGTGCTCTAAGCTAACAATGAAACTGTGTGGCTATGGATAATGTGTTTAAATTTGAAGCCATGTCAGCTCCAGAGTAGATTGTGTCATCCTCTCGGTGACATGTAAGGAAAGCTGTGCACATAGACCTGGTTAAATTAGAATAACAGCACCGTTTGGTTAGAAAAGGTCTTTAAGATCATCAGGTCCAACCATTCTCTAATTCTTCAGCTCCACATCTCTGCTTCTTTGAAACACTTCCAGGGATGGGGATTCATTCATCTCCCCAGGCAGGCTGTGCCAGTGCTTGAGAACTTTTTCAGTGGAAATGTTAGTGAAATTACTTCTGTAGTTAATGGCTTTTTGTGCAGAATTGTACTGGGAGAGGGCTGGGCTGGCTGAAGAGCTCGATTGCTGTGTAGTTGCTGACTGTAGCATTGACTGAGCACTTGGACAGGTGATTAGGCACTGCCAATGTACTGAGCCACTCTCAGTCTGGATTCAGGCCAGGATTTGGGAAATGAGTGGTGTGGATTGCACTGCTTGCTTTTGTATGTATATATATTTTTCCCCTTGGGCACTTGAGAAGGGCTGTAAATCCTAGCATTGCTCATTTTCTAGTACATTGGGATGCTGTATCAGCCTCAGACTCTGTTCTGCTTCTGGGACAAGGCAGGGCTTGTTGTGACAGCTTTCTGCTGAAGTTCGAGGCACACAAGATGTCTGTTTTCTTTCAGTCACCAGGATCTCAGAGAGCCCTTCCCCCTCCTTACATGCTGTTTAATGAAGTGAATATGGCTTATAAGTTCCGCGTCAGCCCTAGAATTCCAGTACGTGCTTGCTTGAGCCCCTTGCTGCACACAGAGGACATTTCAGGTGGCTTCTCTGATGCAGCAAGGAAAACCTCATTTCCCAGTGCAGCTGTAATGCAGAGCTGACACATGGAGCTGTTGACACAGAGATAGATTTCCTTCATGTTTGGAAACACAGATTGCAGTGGCAGCACTGAAATCAGTCAGAGATGAGTTAATTGTAGGCTGATATGGGGAGATCACTGGAGGTTGCCATCCCTGGAGGTGTTTGAAAGGAGAGTGGATGTGGTGCTTGAGGCTACGGTCTAGTGATGAAGGATGCTGAGATGAAGGTTGGACTGGATGATCCTAGTGGTCCTTTCTGACTGTAGCCATTCATAGTGATTAGATGTTGTGCTGAGGGATTCGGTTTAGTCAAGGACTTGTCAGTGTGAAACTAATGATTGGATTTGATGGTCTTGAAGGTCTTTTCCAATCTAAGCAATTCTGTCATTTGGCTCTGCTCTGTCTGATACATCCTAGGACAGTGGCTGTGGGGGCTCTTGCCATCTGAGGAGGGCAGGAGCTGAGCATCTCCCGTAGAGGAGCCTGTTGTGCCTTTCTTAATGCTGTCGCCACCCGGTCCCATTTCAACAGCCTTACAGTTAGGAAATGATTTCTGAATCCGGAAGGTTTTTTTGAATAAACACCTTAAAAAGCTTTTGAATAAACTTGCTCCTGTTCTTTAGGGTTGTTAATTGTGTGCTGCTCGCTCACAGTTACTTGCAAGATGCACTTAACTCCAAAGCATTCGTTAATGACGCTCCTTTAAATCTTGTGGCTTCCAGTAACATCTTGATGAGAAAATGAGTGAGTTTGTTGAGAAACTCAGGTGTCAGGGGTTTTTAAATGTATGACAACCTCCAGGTAAAGAGAGTACTTGTGTTATAAATAGCATAAATCACCTGTTAAAAAAAAAACTTGCTTGATCAAGCTTTCCAGAAATAAAAGCATAATAAGGTCCCTTGAGCACAACAATTTCTTTGATTGCCTTTTTATTGTTCTTTTGAAGCCAGTAGACTTGCAGCAATATAAATCCAATGCAAATGAGAGAAGAGATTTGGCTGCAACAAAACCTTTTATTTTAGGATTTTGTAATTTATTTTTTTTTTAGGAAGACAACTGAATTGTTTTCCTCTGAGTTTAGTGCTTGTTGGACTATTTCTAATCTGAGCTGCAGACAGCACCAAGTTGGGAATGTGTGTTGATTTGTTAGAGGGCAGGAGGGCTCTGCAGAGGGACCTGGACAAGCTGGATAGATGGGCACAGCCCAATGCCATGAGTTTCGACAAGGCCAAGTGCAGGGTTCTGCACTTCAGCCACAACCCCAAGCAGTGCTACAGGCTGGGGACAGAGTGGCTGAGAGTAGTCAGGCAGAGAGGGACCTGGGAGTACAGGTCAACAGCAGCTGAACATGAGCCAGGAGGGTGCCTAGGTGGCCAAGAAGGCCAATGACGTCCTGGTCTGGATCAGGAACAGTGTGGTCAGCAGGATCTGGGAAATCCTTCTGCCCTTGTACTCAGCACTGGTTAGGCCACACCTTGAGTGCTGTGTCCAGTTCTGAGTTCCTCCATTTAAGAAAGATTTTGAGGTGCTTGAACACATCCAGAAAATGGCAATGAGGCTGGTGAGCCCTGTGAGGAGAGGCTGAGGGAGCAGGGGTTGTTTAGCCTGGAGAAGAGGGGGCTCAGGGCAGAGCTCATTGCTGTCTAAAATTACTTTAAGGGAGGCTGTAGCCAGGTGGGGTTGGGCTCTTCTGCCAGGCACCCAGTGACAGAACAAGAGGACACAGCCTCAAACTACACCAGGGGCACGTTTAGGCTGGAGATCAGGAACAAATTCTTCCCAGAGAGAGTGATTGGCATTGGAATGGGCTGCCCAGGGAGGTGGTGGAGTCCCCATCCCTGGAGGCATTTAAAAG
This sequence comes from Pogoniulus pusillus, assembly GCF_015220805.1. NCBI lineage: Eukaryota > Metazoa > Chordata > Aves > Piciformes > Lybiidae > Pogoniulus > Pogoniulus pusillus. Next base: position 4,569,931 of record NC_087292.1, read on the forward strand.
GAGACTGGATGAGGCACTTAGTGCCAGGGTTTAATTAATTAGAAGAGTTAAGTGATAAGTTGGACTCAATGATCTGGAAGGTCTTTTCTAACCTGGTCAATTCTGTGAACTAAGTAAATAAGAGCTGAGAAAAAAACCAAACACAAACCAAACCAAGACCTCACAGCTTTCTTGCAACAAAGTAAAAAAAATAATAACCTTCTTGTGGCTGTGTGCACACCTTGGTTTTCTGCCTTCCAACTCTTTCTTTGCTAGCAGAACTGCAGTTTGGGTTAGTTGTTCCTTTATTCTGACACGCTGCTTTTCTTTATTGCTCATGCAGGGGAGCAACTGATTCTTAAGCCCATTTCTCCCATCTAATCCTTTCAAGTACACTTATCTGATCTAGACAAGCTCTTGAACAGTTCCATATTCAGATTGTACAGTATTGTTACTTAGCAAAATACAGTAGTTAACTAAGTTGAAAGCAAACTAGACATGTGTGTCCTTCCTTCTAGGTGGTTATTTCTCTTTCACCTTAAGCAGTGCCTAATTTTGCAAAGAGATGGAATTAGGAGTTCCAGAAGCTGTGGCTTCGTTGTATGAAGTGCTGCCTTTGTCCTGTGAGGTGGTGCAACTGAGGAGCTATACAAAAAGGAAATAGGAGAATCCAGTCAAGGTGACCTCCTCACCACCTTTAAAGCAGCGCTATGGTTCCTCTTGGGAAATCACTTTTACTGCTCCGTAGTCCATAACTCTGATTCTGCCAGCCAGTGGACAGGATGAGTCTGGGGTTAGTTTCCTGTGCCCTGCTCTTGTTACCAATCTCTCTCATTCTGAGTCCCTTGCTTCCCTTTATGCCTTCTGCTTTTGCCTTCCCTGTGTATTCCTGCTTTTTCCTGATCTCTCTCCTCAGGTGCTCTCTCTGACAGGAAGCATGAGACAGCTTTGAGGAGGATGCAGGCACCTGTGAGGGTTTAGCACAGCGAGGACACCTGGATTCTTCACTCTTCCTTTTGTTTCTATTTCAACCTCTTTTGTCAGAAATGGTTAAAAGCAGCACAGAGTGAGGCAGAGACTCGAGATGGAGGCTAAGCACAAATGGACAGCATAAGATACAAGAGACTAAAATATGTAATCTTACAATTACCAGCTTCAGTAGTAGCTAGGGCTGATATTTCACCTGTAAATGTAGCAAAGCCATTTCATATCTTCACAGCTTTATGGTTGTTTTACGGTGTAGAGCGAGCACAGCAGCTGTACATGATGATGTTAGTAGTCCACTGCGTTGGGCTGGGGATTTTGTTCATTGCTCACAGCCTTTGCTATGCCCAGTGTAGCACAGCAGTGCAGCTAGGAGATGTATTAAGCAGGACTTTCAGCATCAAGAACTGAGGAGCAAGTACAGAGAATGAATAACTGCCTCAGTGCTGTAGTCCTATCAAAGCAATTTCTATAGTTGTCATTTTCTGCTATTAAACTGAACAATGAGGCTCTCCAATAAAATCACATGAAATAACAGCTCATTAAAAACTCTCTTTAATATATATAGCATGCTAATTAATGTCAGTGGGGTGCAAGCTTGAATGGCAGAACAGACTATAATGTTTAGGAAGCAGGTAAAATAAGAGAAGATATTTTATCATTAATGACCTTTTAGTAAACCTAATGAAATCCTTAATGGCCTGAATACATTACTGAGGTGCTCCCAATTGCTTTGTTACCTACTTCATTTGGCCTCCCTTCCTCATAGACATGAAATCTGGTTTTATTTATAGAAAACAAAAAGCAATCAAGTTCCAAAGAAATATGAGCAGGAAGGAGGAGTGTGAGGAAGGAGGAGTGTAGGTGAGACATTTTAGCCCTGCTGTCCTTGTTCCTGGTCAAGAGAAAGGCTGGGTACAGGTCTGTGTTCTGTCCTGTCTTGTGTGTATGTTGCCTGGGTTCACGTTCAGATTTAATGGACTCTCAGTACAAAGGGTAGGGAGCAAACCAGCTTCTCTTATTCACAGGTCTTCCTAGATTAACCATCATACTCATTCCTAGAGCTGCACTACGCCTTTTTGTGCTGCTACCAACCCTGCTGTGCTTGTGCTATGACTAAATTAAGGGATTTTGTTCTTCAGGGCTTTTGGTCTATCATGTGACTCTAGCTTTAAATATAATTAGCACAGTGCTATTTAACTCTCAACCTTATTCCAGAAGAAATAGTACAAGAACAGAAAAATTAAAGGCCTTTGCTTCCATGAAATTCAGTGGGCTAAGAAGGGACGCAAGTAGCAAAAATGGTCTGGATTAAAGTGAGTTTTAAGATGGAAAATTCACTCAATCATCTGGTCATAAACCATATTCTTTAGTGATGAAGCCCAGTGCTGCAGAAGGGATTGGTCACTAACCTGTTTGCTAACTCTTTCCTCTTAAGGAGAAGATAACTTTCTTCAAATTGTGCTTTTTGTGTAACACTTGGTGCTAGTAACTTCAGTCTGAGAATGGTATTAGGTTGGAAGAGACCTCAAGGATCAGTTCCAACCTCCTGCCATAAGCAGGGACATTGCCCACTAAAATAAGTTACTCAAGGCCTCATCCAATCTGGCGTTGAACACCTCCAGGGAGGAGCAGCCACAACCTCCCTGGGCAACCTGTGCCAGTGTCTCACCACCCTCATTGGAAATAACTCTTTTCTAACATCTAGTTTGAATCCTTCCTCTTCCATTACCCCTTGTCCTGTTGTTACAAGACCTTGTAAGGTCTTCAGCCTTCCTGCAGGCTCCCTTCAGATACTGGAAGGATGCTCCAGGGTCTTCTCAAAGCTTTCTCTTCTCCGGGCTGCATAGCCCCAGCTCTTGTATCCTGTCCTCATAGCAGAGCTGCTACAGCCCTCTAAGCATCTTTGTGGCCCTCCATGGGCTCATTCAAACAGTTCCATGTCCTCCTTGTGTTGGGGGCTCTAGAACTGGTCACAGCCTTGCAACCCAAATGTCTGAAACTTTCTGATAAGGTGGAAACTGCTGTCCCTCCCAGCTGCAGTCCAAAGTCACCCCCAGTAGTGATTGTTCCTCAGCAGCATGGGTGGTCCGCCAGCCTTAGCAAAAGGAGCCTGTGGCTTGCTGTGTAATCATGTTCCAAACAGCTTTGTAGAACTGTGAAACTGATTGCCCCTCTGATGTACCTCACACTTGGGAGCAGATCCTCTAAGCAAGTTAATTCCTTCAAGCACACAGAGACCTTTTGTTCCTTCCCCTTCTCTTCTGACAAACCAAGGAGGGAGAGGAGCACAAATTGCTCTGAAATATAAATTTGAGAGTACAGCAGCCAGCCTTGTTTTGTTTTCTTAATCATCTGGTGAAAAGCATGGTGATGTAGGAGAAGGATGCCCAGGCTCTTGGGTACATACAAGGGAGCTTGGATGAATGACAAAACCAGCAGTGGTGATGACCAAGTAGTCGAAGAGCTATAGGAATCATAAGTGACAGAAAGGAGTGCTGAGCAAATGTCTCCTTGATGTGATGTGTCCTCTTTGATGTTGGAGTGTCTTCTCTTCTGGAACTGAAAAGAAAGGGGGATGCAGTCTGGAGGCAATGAAGGACATTGATCCTCAGGTACCTGCAAAGCAGGTCTGGCCCTGTCTTCATAAAATGTATTTCTGTTTCAGACTCCCTTATTACAGGGATAGTTTGGTCTTTAAACATAAATGAAATGCCATTCAAAATAAATCCCAAGTCAACCCACCAGTGAAAATTCCAGAAGCTCCTTCTTAACCTCAGTCCTGTCCCTGGAAGCTTTAACATTGTCCAGTAATGTTTGTGTTGAAGTCTTCCCAGTTCAGAATTGCTGTTCAGTCCAAAATGCTTCTGCTGCTGGAAGTGGTTCTTTAGGTTCCAAGATTTTATGGGCTAACTTAAATGCTCAGAGGAAGGAATCAAGAAAGTAAGACCGTTGGTGTCATCTTGTAAGGCTCATAGCTTGGATGGAAAGTCTGAAGGAGGACACAAATTAGAAAGTCTATTTTCAAACCAACCCAAAATCCCTGGCTGAAACAGCAAAGGATGCTTCTAAGCAGATTTCTGTTGCCTTTCAGAATGAGCAACCTTTCTCTAAGCTTTGTCTTAGTGACTTTTCCAGAGTTCCCCCAAAGTGCTGGGCAAGTTCAGGTCTTTTCTTCTCTATGAGCTCCTGCACAGGGCTGCTCCCACAGGTGAACGCTGGCTACTCCAGCCTGCAGCCCTTAGCGACCCCTGTAGCTTAAACACTGGCAGCAGAGGAGAGGGATGCTGCAGGATGTCTTTGTTCTCTTTGGCACAAGTCACTAATTATTAGTTTATTATTGGAAGAGGAGAAATAAGAAGGCAAGGAAGGCAAATCAAGCAGACAGAACTCCTGCTTGTTATTGTCTGGGATGTTTTTTTCTTCCTTTCAGTGCCCGGTTCCTTTTTCCATAGAGCCAAAAACGATTTTCTAAGCTATTTATCTGTCTCTGTGACAGCATTAAACTGGTATTAAAATTCGAGGAAAACAAAATAACCCCTGCAAGTTAACTTGCCATTTTCTTACCGAGGATACTAACAGATTAGAAAATATTCAGGTTATCCAGACAAAAGTTATGTCCTCACCTAGCTCTCACCCTTTTTAAGGATGAGCCTTGTGAGCTCACCATGCTGCTGCTGAGCAAGCAACACTGCCTGGCTCATGTAGCTCAATCCTCTTCTTGGCCACTGCAATCTTTCTCTCCCATTATATTTCATAAGATATGTCAGGTAATGGTCCATGTTTCAGGAACACTCTCTCTTCTTTCCAAAGTTCTCTACGGAGTAGAGCAGGTTTTCCAGCTAAATAAAAGCAGAGCTTCCACCTTCAGAGGAATGCCAGCAAGAGACAAGTATGTTGCTCAGCTGACACTGAAGTTGGAACAACCTTGGCTTGGGCAGGAGTAATGAGACACAGCCTTGGGCTATAAATTGCATTGAGTTGGAAAGGAGGAGAATTCATTCTGCTTTGCCTCAGGCAAAGGTCTGCTGTGCTGTCAGCTGAGTTTCTGAGACTCTGTGTTTCCTCTGTCATGGTAATAAGTACCCAGAAAGCTACTTATGAAAGAGTTTTGGGGAAATCCCTTGTTACCTGCTACTAGTTGAACTTGTGTAATCTGAGCAGCAGAAGGCCATCTATTTCTAGCTGCTTTTTTGACAGATTTAAATAGACAGTGGACTTTTTGGACCTTTGGAATGGCCTTTCTGGACCATGAGAGATTCTTTGAAGCTACTGTGGTTTGCTAATAGTTGGCATGTGAATAAATGGGATTAAGTTGCAGTTCCCTTTGCAGTGTGGAAACCTTGGTGTTTTCCATTGATACTTTGAGCTTTGCAGTGGCACAAGAAGAAAACTATGGCAATGTTTGATGTTCCTACTAGAGGAAATGTGGAAGCAATGGGGTGTTTGTGGTTTTATTTGGTTCTTCCACCTCCAAACACCCAGCAGTGCTACAGGCTAGGGATAGAATGGCTGGAGAGCAGCCAGGCAGAAACGAACCAGGGGTGCACTGGTAGATAGTAGCTGAATGTGAGCTAGCAGTGTGCCCAGGATATCAGGAACAGTGTGGCCAGCAGGATGCATTCCTCCTCTGTACTCAAGACTGGTCATGCCACACCTTGAGTGCTGTGTCCAGTTCTGGGCTCCTCCATTCGAGAGAGATGTTGCTGGAACATGTCCAGAGAAGGGTGACAAAGCTGGTGAGGGGTCTGGAGCACAGCCCTGTGAGGAGGGGCTGAGGGAGCTGGGGGTGTGCAGACTTTAGAAGAGGAGGCTCAGGGGTTACCTCATTGCTGTCTACAACTACGTGAAGGGAGGTTGTAGCCAGGTGGGGTTGGGCTCTTCTGCCAGGCAACCAGCAACAGAAGAAGGGGACACAGTCTCAAGTTGTGCCAGGGGAGGTCTAGGCTGGATGTTAGGAGGAAGTTGTTGTCAGAGAGAGTGACTGGCATTGGAATGGGCTGCCCAGGGAGGTGGTGGAGTCGCTGTCCCTGGAGGTGCTGAAGCAAAGCCTGGATGAGGCACTTAGTGCCATGGTCTGGTTGATAGGTTGGACTGGATGATCTTGGAGATCTCTTCCAACCTGGTTGGTTCCATTATTCTGTGAAATAGATCCAAGATAAGGAGGAAGCCCTGGTGAAGTTTTCATGCCTAGGAAGAATCAAGAAGTGCAGCTTACCCTCTGTTTTGTCATGTCTTCACATAATTGTTTTAGCAGCTTTACTTCTCAAGGGCTTCACACACATCTCAGTGACCACGTTATTTGCTGGGATTTAACACAGTGCTGTCTAAACAGAGTATCTGTGAGCATAATCCTTAACGATATGCTAGGGGCACATGCTGCTTGTGGCAGCCTGGCCTGTGATTAATCAATTACAAATAAGATAAACCCACCAGTGGCTCCTCTGTGTGGGTAGATGATTGGAAGCATGCTGAAGCTGAACGTGCATCTGTACCTGTTTGCAGCTCCCCATTGGATTGTCAGTGTTGTCTCAAATTAGCTAAAGGGATGAAATACTCTGCTGACTGTTGCTGTGCACAGCAGGTGCTTCAAGAGTGACAGCATCTGTGTTTTGGAGAAAGCCTTCTTCTGGTACCAGTAATAGTATTTATGGGACAGCCTGGGGCAGCAATGTTTCTGCACTCTTACCAAACTGTGTGTAGGTGGTAAGAGAATGCTTTGTGTTTGCTGGCCTCTTTGTGTTACTGGGCTCTTTGCATGGTGTGTCCTGGATAAGATGGGCTGCTCAGGAGATCTGTGAGAGGTCTTTTCTCATCTTAGGTGCTGTGTCAGTGTAGATGAGAAAAAGACAAGAAACTCTTCACTAATGAAGTGTTGCTGTGGTACTGCATTGATCTTAGGTTGTGCTGGGTTGTCCTCACAGCAACGTGGGCAGACATGTCCCTAAAGATTCAAGTCTTGGCTTCATAGAATCATTAAGGTTGGAGAAGACTTTAAAGATCATTGAGGCCAGTTGTAGCCCAACATGTGCAATGTCAGCCTCTTACTTCTCTCCCCAAATAAGCAGAGTGAAAGAAAAGAATTGCAAAATCAATTAGAAGCTTAGGCTTATGCTCCATATCAACTGCTGGAAAAGCAAGGTGGTGTGTCTGAAGAGTGTTTTATTGTCCAATCAGTTACCTTCAGAAAATGTGGGAGATCCTGCTGATTCCTGGGTATCCATGCTAGAATAGGGTGAGTGTGAATTTATGGGAAGAGTGCTTTGCTCTGCATGCTGTTCTGTCCTGAGGGGCTGCAGGAGCTGGGCAGCATGCTCTGCGATGTGGTTAGTACAGCTTTCAGCAACATGTCACTCTCTGAATTTACAGTTTATAAATATTTCTGCATATAAACTGCTCATTATAAATATTGCCAGCAGCTAAGCACACTGCAGTCTGCTACAGCACATTCAGCCATGTCCATCCCTCAGAGCCACTATTTCCTTGAGGAAGGTGACAGAGATCTTCTCTGAGGTGGCACTTGGGTTTTTTCCTGCCTATTACCCTGGACTTGAATATAGAGGAAGATGTGTTGCTTTCTGTTGAACAGCTTTTGCTTTCCACACTAGAATCCCTAGAGACAAGTATGCTTCAATGGATGAGACTATTGCTGGGTACCATTGCAGTCTTTTCCATTGTATGAATGCCACATCACCGCCAACACCCTGCAATGTTAAGGAGCCAATGTCGTGAGGAAGGAATGAGAGACCACTGCTGAAGAGCTGAGGGGTGCCAAGACCTTGCAATGTTAAGGAGCCAATGTCATGAGGAAGGAATGAGGGATCAAAGCTGAAGAGCTGAGGGCTAGGGGTCCTGCCTTCTTTTAACAATGTGGAAGCTCAGCTGATAACTAGATGCAGTTTTGCAGCTCAAAAACATGAATCTCTTTTCAGATATCTGCACAAAAAAACTATCTAAATCAGACCTGAGTCTGGCTTGGAAAGTTTTCTGGGGTTATCACTGTCATTCAGAACAGAAATACCATAAAAACAGCTGTAGCTGTTGAGGTTTTGGATATGCCTACATCTGAGCTCTAAATAATTCTGATATAGATTAATCTCATACCAGCAGCCTTGGGGTTTGATTATTGATTTTGCCTGGCCCTTAACCAAAACTGGCTTTTCTTCCCTTATTTCCTGACTTGTGGCTGTGGTGTCTGGCCAGTAACGTTCCTTGGAAAAGTTAACATTTCTCTTGGGGGTAGCAAATACTGCAAAGGGTGAGTCAGTGCAAGGGACTTTGTCTCTAGCATAAGTGTTTTCAGAGGTCATTGATTTTTGTCAGTATGATGGCAAAGATAAAAATACCTGTGCTTGAAGAGTGAGAAAGGTGTTTGGAAAGCCCCCATACCTGCCAGCATCCAAAACAGAGCAGATCCTCATTGCTTTGCAAGTGGAAGGAGTGCTCTCTCTGCAGATGAGTTTTGTGAGACATCACAGACTGTAAAATAATGACTTTGTGTCAGAGTGTAGCTTGTGTTCTTGTTCTTGCATCACTTCTCTTCCCACTTCAGAGTACTCTCTACCATGCTTCTGACGTGATAAACATACCTGGCATGAAAATGCTTAGCTGTGTCCTATTTATAGGTGCACTGTTTCTTATTTGGGGAGGAATCCTGAGGTTATGTTGACATGCTGGCTGGATGCAGAGTGGTGCTTTGCTGAAGAGATTCTGTAGAGTAATTGTGCCTGGTCTTGCTCTCGTGGATGATGTCAGCATTTTGGGGTCAGTCTGCTTCCATGATGGATATGTTTTTGTGTTGCATCTTGACTCACGCAGTGCTGGCTTAGAATGCTGTGATTAGATCTCTCTCCCCCTCCTCATTCTAACAGTCACCTGAATATTCGTTAGGACCTACATAATGTGTGTTATGAATAGTAGCTCTCTGTGAAGCTATCAGTGACAGTAAGTAGCCTGTAGATATCAAGCAGATGCTGGCTGGAAAGGTGGATGCAGTTTGGAGAAATGTCTGTGTCTAATCTTTTTGGAGGGAGTAGGCCTGTCTTGGTCAGGGAGATTTTGCCTTGAAGTTGTGAGGAGTGAACACTTAAGCTGCTAGTCTTACACCACTGGTGCTCTCCAGCAGTGTGCTGTGCTTTCCCATGGGTCTTCATCATGTACTGGTCACGTTGTGTTTGTGGCACTCAACTCAGAGAAACAGGGTTTGAAAAAGTACTTGTGGGTCACATTTGGTCTGAAAGAGCCAGCATTAGTGAGAACTGAGAAGGGTTTGACCTAGGGTGGAACTTAGAATCATAGAATCAACCAGGATGGAACAACCAGGTTGGAAGAGACCTCCAAGATCATCCAGTCCAACCTATCAACCAGACCATGGCACTAAGTGCCTCATCCAGGCTTTGCTTCAACACCTCCAGGGATGGTAACTCCACCTCCCCAGACAGCCCATTCCAATGCCAACCACTCTCTCTGCCAACAACTTCCTCTTAACATCCAGCCTAGACTCTCCCTGGCACAACTTGAGACTGTCCCCCCTTCTTCTGTTGCTGGTTGCCTGGGAGAAGAGACCAACCCCACCTGGCTACAACCTCCCTTCAGGTAGTTGTAGACAGCAATGAGGTCTGCTCTGAACCTTCTCTTCTGCAGGCTGCACACCCCCAGCTCCCTCAGCCTCTTCTCACAGGGCTGTGCTCCAGGCCCCTCAACATCTTCATCACCTTCCTCTGGACACCTTCCAGTACCTCAACATCTCTCTTGAATTGAGGAGCCCAGAGCTGGGCACAGCACTCAAGGTGTGTCCTGACCAGTGTTGAGTACAGGGGAAGAATGTATCCTGCTGGCCACACTGTTCCTGAGCCAGGCCTGGATGCCATTGGCTCTCCTGGCCACCTGGGCACACTGCTGGTTCATGTTGAGCTGGTATTTACTAGTGCACCCCCAGGTCTCTCTCTGCCTGGCTGCTCTCAGCCATACTGTCCCCAGTCTGTAGTACTGCTTGGGGTCGTTGTGGCCAAAGTGTAGAACTCTACACTTGGCCTTGTTCAATCTCATCCCATTGACCTCTGCCCACCCATCCAGCCTGTCCCTCTACTGGGCTCTCTATCCTCCAACAGATCCACACCTGCTCCTAGCTTGGTGTCATCTGCAAACTTACTGATGCTCAGTCCCTTCATCCAGATCATCAATACAGATATTGAACAGGACTGTGCCCAGCACTGATTCTTAGTGTGACAAGCAAATTGGTAAGGCTGACAGCTGGAGAGGTTTGTGCTGTTATCTGCACAGCTACCTGCGCCTACAAACAGTCTGCCTCTCTGACACCAACTTCAGCAAGTTCTACCTCTTTCCTTTGGCTCAGTATATTCTCTGCCAGCTCCACTGCAATTTTTTTCATGAAATCCAAGCCATTAAGGGTTCAAGTCTGCAACACACTTCTAATTTTTAAAAATTGCTTAAAAATAGGATCATAATTAGATCAGTAGGAGGCAATTTGGGGGAAATTTATTACACCATGAAAACTAATAGAAACTTGATGCAGAAATCAAAGTGCCTGGGTCTGGCTTAAGTTATGCCAGTTTGCTCCAGAAATGGCCCATAAAGAATTTTAGTATTTTTAGAGCTTTAATTAGCTAAGTATGCAAACTAAAATAAATTTGAGTTTTGGAGACACTCAGAGAGGAAGAAAAGACAATATCATGCTCATTTAAATGCTTATTTATTTGAACAGTAATTATTTCCTTTGCTGCTAAATCACCTTTCCCTGCTCCTCACTCGACCCATGATTTTTTCCCATGTTAACAGAACCTTGAGATTTTATTCCCAAGACTTTGGCCCTGCCATTGAGCTTTATTAAACTGGCAGTTTGTTTGGACACTTGAGTTACTCCTTAAATTTTACACTTTTCTCTGGCTGTATTAATCCTTTTGACAAACTGGGAACTTAAATGATCCCTTTGCCAGCCGCACTGTGCAAGAACTTGGCTCTGTAAGAGGTTCCTCAGCATCTCATGCAGCTTTCCCAGTCATGTAGTAAGTGGTGTTGGTTTTTTTCCCTTCACTGTAAGGTTTACACTGGATCCTGCTTTTTACTGTCTCTTTTTCATGGAGCAATTCCCCCAAAAGTCAGATTTTCCTAAAGCTAACATTTTTGTTTGTGTGCTTCTCTGGTATGAAACTGTGTCTATGCAAACTGATGAGATGCTCACCATGAGCCAGCAGTGAGCTCATGCAGCCCAGAAAGTAAATTGTAGCCTAGGCTGCATCAAGAGGAGTGTGGACAGCAGGTCAAGAGAGGCGATTCTACCCTTTTACTCTGTTCTTGTGAGACCCCCACATGGAATACTGCATCCAGTTCTGGTGTTCCCATCATAAGGAAGGCACAGAGCTGTTGGGGCGAGTCCAGAGGAGTGCCACAAAAGGGCTGGAACACCTCTGCTATGAGGATAGGCTGAGGGAGGTGAGGGTGTTCAACCTGCAGAAGAGAAGACTCTTGGGAGACCTTAGACCTGCCTTCTAGTACCTAAAGGGATTCTACAGCAAGGCTGCAAAAGGACTTTTCCTGAGGGTGTGTACAGACAAGACAAGGGGGAATGGTTTGAAAGCAAGGGAGAGCAGGGTTAGAGTGGATCTTAGGATGAAGCTATTCAGTATGAGGGTGGTGAGTCTCTGAAATTGACTGTCCAGGGAGGTTGTGGATGCCTCCTGGCTGAAGGTATCCAAGACCAGGTTGGATGAGGCCTTAAGCAATTGAGTCTAGTTGTGAGATGTCCCTGCCCATGTCAGGGAGGTTGGAATAGATGATCTTTGAGGTCACTTCCAACCTAAGTCATGAAATGGCAAAATGCAAACTTAAAAGCCCCTTCAAACATGGCTGAGGGGGAGGCTAATTGCTTCTATCAAATCCTTGAGCATTCAGAGCATGAACACAGATAAAATCTGCCTTCAGTTCCCTGTGAAGATGTAGCTTAATGGGCTCAGTAACTTACCTGCATGCCCTATAAGCTGCACAAATAGCCAGGTCATGGAGACTAAATTCCTGATCAACCTGTGTGTGGTCTGACAGCTGTAACAACAGTGAGGAAAGGTGATGTGGGCAGTGTGGTGCATTGTGCCTTTATTTTGGAGCTTTGTACTTCCTTCATAGCAATTTTTAATCATAACATGGATATTTTGCAGTGAAGGGCTCCAGGAGAAATAGGCTTGTTTTCTCAAGAGCCAGGGAAGGGAATCCAGGGTTCCAGGAGCTGCATCATAGGAGTTGATGGCAGTTCCTGAGATCCTTGTTTCTTGCTATGGCTGAGAAATAAGAGGAAAGAAATGCTGGTGATGTCATCAGTATCAGGCCTATTTGTCAAACTTGTACTCTAGTTGAATCCTAATATTTGAAGTCTATGGCACTATCCCTGTAACATGCTGTAGAGGAACACTGGCACTGAAAAGGAGGCAGAGCATTTAGGTTAGGAAATGTTGGTGTGCTCTTACATTGAGATGCATGTGAGTGCCCCAAAGGTTCTCTGAGACTGCTGTAGTTTCTTTGGCATCATAATTTGTCCAGCAGCACAACTCTTTGTTGTTGAAAATTCAAATCTAGGTTTGAGAAACCCCAAACTTAGAAGACTTGAGCTTGCCCAGAAGCAACAGGCTTCCCTTGGCAAATGTGTTTTGTCTAGAAAACACCAATATTAGAAGAAACTTCTTGACTGAAAGTGCTCTCAAACAGTGGAACAGGCTCCCCAGGTAGGTGATTGAATCCTCAGTCCCTAAAGGGATTTAAAAGAGGCAAAGATGTGGTGCTGAAGGACATGGTTAAGCACCAGGCTTGGTAGAGTTGCATAAAGACTGGATTTGGTGATCTTAAAGATCTTTTCCAGCCAAAAGGATTCTATAATTCCATGATATTTTCAAAACTGAGACCTACACTCAGATGCTCTCTGTGGCAAACTAATCTGCTTGGGGTAGTTCAGATTGGGTGTGCATTTCCCAGGAGCTGTGCATCAAAACCCTTAAATACAAGGACAAGGAGTCCTGGCATTCAGTGAAGCTGTAGGACCGTTAGGTTTCATTGCTTGGGAGATAGTGTGGATAAGAATGACCAAGCTACCTGAGATGTTAACCAGGGGAGAGCCTCTCATGTAGTGCCTGAGAATTGCTCAGAACAAAGTCCTCTGACCAGCTGGCTTTGACTTGCTGGCCCATCAGAAGCTGCAAAGCAGGACTGCCAGTCAGTTCCTTCTGTAGGAGAGCTGCACCCAACAGTCTGTGTGTGTATGTGTGCAATATCTTCAAACACACTTAAGGCTGTGATGTCTTTCATGTAAATCATTGCTGCTTTTTTTCCCCCCCAATAAATTACCCTTAATTTGAGTCAATAAAAAAATCTGCCTTTGCATTACTGTCTGATGACTCTCTTGGACTCCCTTGTGAATTTGTAAATCTGTTTCACTTTCAAGCCTCCAAATTCTTTTAATAAGAAACAGGCAGAAGCAGCATAAAGGAAGTTTTCTGGCTGACTTTTCAGGACCAGGTGTCTGCACTGTAATTTGCCACATTTTGCTGCTACTCTGCTCATGTTTTAGACTTAGGAGCCTAAGCTGAGTCTCATTCAAGTTCTTGTTATTACTATTCAGAGTCTGAATGCGTGTTGGTAAAAGACACTAATATTGCAGTAAGCCCAGGAGCAGCTGCTGAGTCTCTTTGAATCACACTTTATAGCAAGCTCAAAATGTTAATACAAAATCTTTCTTCCATAAAATGCCCTGTTTTTTTTTCCTTAATATTTTTTAAGGATAGATTTGGACAAAAACCACCTGAAGGTATCTTCTTTACCTTTTCAGTATGGCATTTGCTTTTGCTCCTCTCTCTTGAAACCTGTTGCTACTTCCTCACATGAAATTGGGCTGTGAAGATAATTAGGGAGTTAGAACATCTCTCTTATGAAGAAAGGCTGAGGGCTTTGGGACTTTTTAGCCTAGAGAAGAGAATACAGAGGGGGGGATCTTATCAGTGCTTATCAATACTTAACAGATAGGTGTCAGGAGGATGGGGTCACTCTTCTTTTAGTGGTGCCCAGTGATAGGACAAGAGGTAATGAACATGAACTTGAACATAGTAAGTTCCATCTAAACACAAGGAGGAATTTCTTTGCTTTGAGGGTTTGTTGAGCACCAGACCAGAACACCCAGAGAGGTGGTGGAGTCTCCATCTCTGGAGTCATTCAGAAGCTGCCTGGCTGCCATCCTGTCTAACCTGTGCTAGATGACCCTGCTCTGATAGTGAGGTTGGACTCAATCTCCAGAGGTCCTTTCTAATCCCTATCATTCTGTGATCCTGCAACTGATAATACGGATTGAGAGAATTCATACAAAAGGTCTTGTACAATCTTGAAATGAGCCTAGAAGAACCTGTCAGAAAATGCTGTATTCACAGCTCTGATATGTCCAATTACAGGCAATTATTTTTGTGCTCTTCGGAGCTGAACTGCTCTAGGCTTAGAGGTTGAAACTGTGAATCACTTGAAACTATCAGAAAATACAGACCTGCACTAATCAAGGGCTGCTTTGTTGAAGTTGCTGCTCAGGCTTGACCACCAACAGACTTATCTGTTCTGAAGCTGTTGTTTCGATTTGTAAAGCCTTTTCTTGTGTGAGTCTCACAGGAACGTGGGCCTATTCTACCCATTTTGGACTACTGTTTTCCCCTGTTTGTTGGTTGGTTGTTTGGACTTTTATGTTTGGCTTTTATGCAGGTTCTGATCTGCTGTACAGAAAATTAAACTACCCTGGCTAACAGATTGGTTTTAGTCACCTTTGAAATAGCCTGCAGGGTGTCAGGCATCCAGAGAAAAAACAAGAGGGATTTGGAAAGCATACTCTGGATGGATGGAAGGGAGGGCAACACCAGAAGGGTCTGCTGCATGAATCACTGTGATTAAGTGTCCTTTATATGATTAAGTGCCTGAGGTTGCAAAAGACTGAATTCAGGGCCTGAGGGGTTCTTCCTGCCTTTTGCTCCCAATGCTCTGCTGTAGTCATCTGACAGTGCAGAGGGTATGGCTTAGGGTTACAGTTTTGGGGAATATGGGATAGTGTGGGAGGAATGCTAAAGGAAATGTCTTAAAGAGGGAGAAAATATTGTCATCTTCATCAGAGAGAATATTCACTGCTGCTTGGTCTGTGGTCCTCTAATTTCTCTTGATGATTAAAGTACATTTTGAGAAGTGCCTGAGCCTTTCAGCTCTAGTTTTATTTGGTGACTCCTGGCATGCACAGTCTAAGTCTACGACTGCAGCAATTAACCTTGTTGACCTTCTCACCATGACAAGTTAAAAGCTTTTGGCTTCCTCTGGTTGCTCATCCAGGTGCTGCTGCTCTGCCTCTCTGTCACCCACTCCAGTGCCATGTCCAGACATTGCCACAACATTGGTGTTGGCAGTGTGGCTTGATGTCAGGAGTTAGGACCAAGGGGCATCAAACAGGATAGATCTAGTGCAAGTTCCCACTAGGTGCTCATTGAGCTCAGGAAAGATCCTTGCCAAGGTGGAGAGCTCTAATGGAGGGACCAAAGAGTTGAGGTATAGTTTGTGTGGACATTTAACTTCTTATTTACAGAGCAGTGACAGAGCTGGTCAGACTCACCAGCCAGACAGCTTGGTGCTTCATTTTACAGCTCAGTGGTGAAAGGAAAAGAAGCAGCAGAGCTGGATTATCCTAAAGGGGAGCTGGAACATTAAGCTGAACTGTTTAAACTTTGTCTTTTAACTGTGATGCGTTTTAATGCTACTAAACCAATTCAAAGAATATTTGGAGCATCCCAAAAAAAAAAATGGTGATAAAGAAAGAGGGGGAAGTGAAGACAGCTTGGAATGTCACTGCTAGTGTGGGGAACAAAGAAAAGGAGATTGAGCCAAATTTATGGATTGCCCATTGGCTATATTCCTGCAGAGGATGTAAAAGGAAAATCCAACAGACCATTGAAAAAAGGAACAGAAATGTATCTTTCCCCACTCTGTTTCAAGCTCAAGGGCAGGCAAATGTAATGGAGTACAGAAAGTGTATTGCAGCAAGAGTTTTGCAAACCATTTTAGAAGTGCACTGGAAGTGTTTTCATGTGGATTAGAAGTTGATTACAGGACCATAAATGCAGAATTGGAGTTAAGAGGTGTCTGGAGATCTTAACAGTTCACTTTTCATTTATGTGGTCTGTACAATGTGCATTCAAAAAGCAGAATAATACAGTTGAAAAAACCCACCAACCCTTACAACCTAAAATATACTCCAGCTCACATTATGCAGTTATTCTTGTGCTAGGCAGTGCTTGAGTGAATGCCCATATTTCCTCAAATTGAATAAAAACAGAAAATCAATGTAGCATTGGGTCTAAAGCTGCATTTAGTTTGTCCCTGCACGAACGGAATGAATCAGGCTTTGCTGATAGTGCTTTGTGTGCAGACATGGGTCCTGAAGTTCTCAGACTTGCCCCTTGGGACACATTGCCCATTGGAACAGTGACACTGACCCAGGTTGCCCAGAGAGGTGGTGGGTGCCACTTCACTGAAGCCATGACAGGTCAGATAGTTTGGGGCTCTGAGCAACCTTCTGTAGCTGTATGCTGGAAAGGGACTGTTTCTGTTGCCCCTCACCCTATCTGTACAGGCCTCTGGTTTGAAGGGGGAGAAGGGTGATTTGGTGTTGGATGTTAGAATCATAGAATTACCCAGGCTAGAAGAGACCTCCAAGCTCATCCAGTCCAACCTAACACCCAGCCCTATCCAGTCAACCAGACCATGGCACTAAGTGCCCCATCCAGTTTTCTTGAACACTTCCAGGGACAGTGACTCCACCACCTCCCTGGACAGCCCATTCCAATGCCAATCACTCTCTCTGCCAACAACTTCCTCCTAACATCCAGCTTAGACCTCCCCTGGCACAACTTGTGACTGTGTCCCCTTGTTCTTTGCTGGTTGCCTGGCAGGAGAGATCAACCCCACCTGGCTACAGCCTCCATTCAGGTAGTCATAGACAGCAATGAGGTCAGCCCTGAGCCTCCTCTTCTGTAGGGAGGAGTTCTTTACTCTGAGTGTAGTGGAACACTGGAACAGGTTGTCCCAGGAGGTAGTTGAGGACCCATACCTTGAGATACTCAAGGTGGGGCTTAACAAGGCTCTGAGCAACCTGATCTAGTGGGGGATGTCCTTGCTTACTGCCAGAGGACTGGGTCTTGGGAAGTCCCTTCCAACCCAAACCTGTCTGTGATTGTATGTTCTGTGCCCTGCTCTCTTGATCAGTCAGTTAAGTCTCAAGAAAACAGTACTGCAGCACTGGAGAACAAAGTGGCTTTGTTTGCTCTGTTGAAGTTTCTCACTTCAGGGGGGATCTCATTGCTGTCTACAACTACCTGAAGGGAAGCTGTAGCCAGGTGGGGTTGGTCTCTTCTCCCAGGCAACCAGCAACAGAACAAGGGGACACAGCCTCAAGTTGTGCTGGGGGAAGTATAGGCTGGATGTTAGGAGGAAGTTGTTGTCAGAGAGAGTGATTGGCATTGGAATGGGCTGCCCAGGGAGGTGGTGGAGTCACCATCCCTGGAGGTGTTGAAGCAAAGCCTGGATGAGGCACTTAGTGCCATGGTCTGGTTGAGTGGATAGGGCTGGGTGCTAAGTTGGACTGGATGAT
Organism: Pogoniulus pusillus; assembly: GCF_015220805.1. Taxonomy (NCBI): domain Eukaryota; kingdom Metazoa; phylum Chordata; class Aves; order Piciformes; family Lybiidae; genus Pogoniulus; species Pogoniulus pusillus. The sequence goes on from NC_087292.1 coordinate 4,587,557, forward strand.
GTTGGAGGTCTCTTCCAACCTGATGGATTCTGTGACATTCTATGATATTCACTGGAGTTGTCATCCTTGTGCAGCAATGAGCAGAGGCTACACAAAGCTTCAAAGTAAATCCAGGATCCTAGCTCAGTAACTTGGAGTGGGTGAGAGACCAGCACTCAGGAGAGCCAGGCTGGCATCTGTGATGGGGAAGAGAAGTATGTGGGCAGGGTTTTTCTGTTGACTGTCTGATGGCAGTAGAGACACCGGGAACAAGTGTTTCTGCCTGGAAAAAAGCAGCTACCGGCAGAGAATCAGAGAGAGAGGTGAGTCCTGGTGCTGTTTTTCCCAGGTGTTTGGGCGGGTGTTCCAGTTTGGGCTGGGAGCAGAGCTGGTTGTGGGGAGCGGAGCTGGTTGTGGGGAGCAGAGCTGGTTCTGGGGAGCGGAGCTGGTTCTGGGGAGCAGAGCTGGTTCTGGGGAGCAGAGCTGACTCAGCCCTTTTCAGGGGTGACAGTGAGGACACAGCATACTGATGGGCAGTTGAAAGAGAAAGCCCATCTACAAGAGCATGTATTCAGAAGGCAAGCAGGCAGAGTAAGTACAAGACTCTCTTGGCCCGAACTGGCCTTCTGGAATCCTCCGTCCCACCCTCAGTCGGCCTGAGGGGAGGCGGAAATTGCCCTCCCCAGCTGGGGCCTGCGAGGCCTCAGTGGGCCGCGTGGAGCAGCTCAGCTCCCTGCCTGCCGTCTCCCTCAGGAACCAGGAGGTAAGAACATGCTGCTCCTGAGGAGAGGTGAGGGGGTGGAAGGCAGGGAGGAGAAGGGAAAGGGATCAGTCAGGCACCAGGTTTTGAGCTAGGAAGCTGAACCTGCCCCCGCCCCAGCTGGGCCTACAAGGCCTCAGTGGCTCAACTCCCTCACGAGCCGTGAGACAAGAGTGCATTGCTCGGAGCAGCGGACAGCAGAAAGGCAGGGAAGAGAAGGGGGAGAGGTCAAGTCAGGCACTGTCTTTTAAGTTGTGATACTAGGTAAGGAATACAATAACACTAGTACAACGTCCTTGAGTACTGTGTCCAGTTCTGGGCTCCTCAATTCAAGAGAGATGTTGAGGTGCTGGAAGGTGTCCAGAGAAGGGCAACAAAGCTGGGGAGGGGCCTGGAGCACAAACCCTATAGGGAGAGGCTGAGGGAGCTGGGGGTGTGCAGCCTGGAGAAGAGGAGGCTCAGGGGTGATCTTATTACTGTCTACAACTACTTGAAGGGACATTGTAGCCAGGTGGGGTTGGCCTCTTCTCCCAGGCAACCAGCAATAGAACAAGGGGACACAGTCTCAAGTTGTGCCAGGGTAGGTATAGGCTGGATGTTAGGAGGGAGTTGTTGGCAGGGAGAGTGATTGGCATTGGAATGGACTGCCCAGGGAGGTGGTGGAGGCACCGTCCCTGCGGGTCTTCAAGAAAAGACTGATGAGGCACTTAGTGCCATGGTCTGGTTGATTGGTTAGGGCTGGGTGATAGTTTGGACTGGATGATGTTGGAGGTCTCTTCCAACCTGGTTGATTCTATGATCCTGGGATGAGCAGGTCCATCGCCCAGGGGGAGGCCTCTATCCCTGTGGTGTCGTTTAACAGACCTGGGACCCCTCAAGCTACCACAATGGGCAAGGGGTTGGTGGGCAGCTGTTCTTTAGGCCTTATCTTCTGACCCAGGCTGCACGGCCAGCGTGTCCCCGTGTCCCGAGCACAGGGTGGAATGGGCTCACTGCCACTGCAGCACCGCGAAGAGCTGAGGGGGGGTGTTGCATTCCCTGCACTGCTGCGCCCAGGCTGTGGCAGGTTTTCCCCTCTGGGAAGGGCATTTAGCTGTGCAGTGAGAAACGTCCCACTCCCAGCTAACGAATGGCTCAGAGGCACCTTTGTGTGGGAAGTCAGGTAAAAACAATGGGAATAACTTTGTTGGTAGGAATTTGTAAGGTCCTTTCTACCCTGTGCGTTTTACAGCCTCTGGCTTGCAGGAAAATATAGTTCAGGTGAATAAAGCAGAAATGTGACTGCTGCAGCCCTGACTGGAGATGACCTCTTCTGTGAGAGTAATAGGATTTTATTCATGTAGTACCTAAAGTATCTGCAAAAAACCTTCAGCATCTCAGGTATTTACTCTAAAACAGTTATGTCCTGAGGACCAAGGGATGTTGTTTTTCCAAGGTGATGGAGGATTTCCAGCTCCGTTCTGACTTTGCACTCTCCTCAGGACATTAAGAACTCATGCTCAGGATTTATTCAAGAGGAAAGCACCAATTGTGCCTTTGGTTTTTTTTGTTTTGTTTTCAGCAGAAGTCATAAACATCCTGTGCACAAATGAAAGCCCTCGGGCTGGAGATACTGCAAAGTCTCTCTGACGCATCAGGCACCAGATTTGTTCTTTGTGGTGAAATACTTTGATTAGGGAGGAAAGCAAAATCCCAGTGTATGTCTCATGCCCCTGAGTGGGTAAGGGACCAGAGGGTAAAGGAGTGGGTAAAGGAGCAGAGTCTTGTACCTGGGAAGGAATAATAAACTGCAACAGCAGAGGTTGGGAGGTGATCTGCTGGAGAGGGACCTGGGGGCCTGGCAGATACCAAGTTAACTATGGGACAGCAATGTGCCCTTGTGGCTAATAAAGGCAATGGGTGTATTAAGAAGTGTGTCCACCAGATCAAGGGAGGTTCTGCTTCCCTTCTGCTCTGCCCCAGTGAGACCCCATCTTGAATATTGTGTTGAGTTTTGGGCTCCTCAGTTTAAGAGGGACAGGAATCTGCTGGAGAGGGTCCAGCAGAGAGCTACAAGGATGATTAGGAGACTGGAGCACTGCCTGATGAGGAGAGGCTGAGGGATCTGGGGCTGCTTAGTCTGGAGAAGAGAAGACTGAGATGGGATTTTATAAATGTTTATAAGCATCTGAGAGCTGGGGGTTGTCTTGGGTTAAAATGCAGGTTCCCAGAGACTCTAATAAATTTAATAGACCCAATGACAATTTATAGAATTTATAGAGTGCCCTCCCCTCTTCCCCCCTCCTTTCCCAAAAGACAGGGAGAGAGAAAGGTAGGGACACCCAAATAAATCAATCTCACTCGATTTGGAAGTTAAAAAGGAAAAGTTTAACAATAACTTAGAAAAGGTATTGGAGGTAGGGGAGTTTACACAAGATAAGGGAAAACAGCAAAATACAAAAAGGTGTGGATACAACCTGAGTAATGTGATGGTGTCTCTGCCTCGTGGCTGCCACGTGGTGTGCTGGTATGCAGTATGAGTGTGTGGGTCAAGAGGGAGTCAAGGCAAAAGAGGATGAGGAGCAGGAAGTGCTCCTCTTTTATACAGGAAGTGGGGGGAGTGGGCTAACCATCACCTGGAGTGTGGCCCACCCCTGGGGAGGGGCCAAGACCCCTAGGGTCAGGTTCAGGGTTACTCCCCCAGGAGTGTTAACCCTATACAGGGGTCAGGAAGGAGGGGACAGGCTCTGCTCACTGCTCCCTGGGATAGTACAAAGGAGCAATGGGTGTAAGTTACACCACAAGAGGTTCCACCTCCACACAAAGAGGAACTTCTCAACTGTAAGGGTCCCAGAGCACAGGTTTCCCCAAAAGGTTATGGAGTCTCCTTCTCTGGAGTCTTTCAAGGCCTGTCTGGATGTGTTCCTCTGTGATCTATGCTAGATTATGTGGTTCTGCTTTGGCAGGGGAGATGGACTCAATGATCTCTTTGGGTCCCTTCCAACCCCTAATATCCTGTGATCTGTGAACCTGACAGCAAGGGCTGGAAGGAGGAGGATGCTATGTGAAGATTAGGAATTTGTGGATTTAGGGGAGCTGAAAGGCTTTTTCAAATGAAACCATAGGATTTAGATGACGAGAAATGTCTTAGAGCTGAGATGTAGAAAAACTGTCAGAGATGACTTTTAGGGCATGAAGGGTGGTAGCTGTTTATCTTCCAGACTGGGCTTGTGCACTGCTCTGCAATAGTATTTGTGTCATGGTGTGGTAGAGTGGGATGGGCTGAACCTGTCTCCTACAGAGGCAGTGGTGTGGCATGGCCTGGTCATCCCACCCTGCTGGTGCTGTGGAGTGTGCTGCTGTTATGATAGTGTTTGGCAAAGCATGGAGGCACTTTGCACCCAGGCCTGGGGAGATGCCTCAGCCATAGTGGTGTTTGTTGTTCATGCAGTGCAGAGTTTCTAGATGCTCTTCCTGACATAGCTATCACGAGCTCTGTAGTGGTTTAAGGCTTATAGGAAATACTAATAAGAGAAACAGGCACTTTCCCAAAAGTACAGTGCAGAATCTAAGTAAATTAGGGGATGGTTGTAAAAAGAAAGTACTGATCAAGTTTCTCTCATTCAGTGGTTTGTGAAAAGGTATAAAAAGCCAATGTATAAACAATTCCTTCTTGCTGGCCTGGGGGCCCTGGCTCTCTTCTCTCTCTAACGAACCTTGGCTGAACAGTTCACATGTGAGCTTTGCTGGTGGTTTTCTCTCTGTGGGACAGAGGGTGATGTTGGTCCCTTTTGGGATTTCATTGTCCAAGGGGAAAGACTGGATGTCTATTACTGCTAAATTGTACATGTAAGTCTATTTTGTATATATGCTTGTAAATTTAGCCTTGCTGTAAGATATAGCTCTAGCTTACTTCCAAGCCATCTGAGGTGGTCTGGTAAATTTTAATTTGGGGTGAAGAGGGAAGTTCCCAAGCCACCACAAGCTTTTTGACTCAGAGGCGTTCCCATTTTGGGCTCTTCCCTGCCATTCAGGGAAGAAGATATTAGAAAGAGGGATGTGTGTGCTCCCAGTGTAACCCTCCTGTGGTATCAACCATATCAGGGTCTGTCCTCTTCTCCATTTCCCAAAACCCTCCCTTGAGAGGTGAGCCTGGCTCCTGGACCTTTTATCACACTGGCAGGATGGGACCAGCAGTCATCTTCACATCCCAGCAACATGGATGGCTGAAGAATATTCATGAGACCTTTGGCTGTGGCTACCTTAGCAAAGCTGCTCAGGAGAATGTGTTCTATCTTGCTATAAATACTGACATGCAAGACAGCATCTTATCCACTAAATTCCAACCCAATGTTTTGTGTATACAATTTTATTTTCTTTACTGTTATCTGCAGAGTGCAAAGCTGACCATTTTCTGCTAGAATAGTGCAGAAGCAGCTTGGCTTTTTTTGCTGGTTGAAGCAGTTCAGGTGGATTTATTTGCTGTTAGAACATTGAAACAAGGATTTTTGCACTGGCTTCTAGGAAGAATTTCTTGCCCTCAAATGTGCATTATAATAGAGGAGCTGGGCTGGCTTCCTTTCTGTTTTGTGAGCCTGAATTAGACTTGCAGAGGTTTTCGAAGTCTTTGCAATTGGCCAGCCTGTATTTGGGGGAGTTCAGTTAGACAGGAGGAATTGAAAGTATTCATTTAAAAAAGCTGAAAATTAGGTTTTGGAAACTGCACAGCCTATTTGCTTCATTTCCCTGTAGCTGCTTTTTAATCTTTTGGGTGAGAAGAATCCAAATTTGGGACAACTTGAAGGCCTAAATTGAGAAACAGCTATAAAAAAACCTGTAGTCAGAGGTGTTATTGTAATAGGTTGTGCCTTTCTGGCATGCTGTGGCAAGCACACCTTAGTGCATGAAGAGCAAAGACGTCCAGATTATGTGATGATTAGCAACATATGATCATTCTTAGCCATTTTATTTGTGGGAATTTGATGTTTGGGATGCCAATACTGCCGAGTCTGAGAGATCAGAGATCCAGGCAAAAAGAAAGGACCAGAGAAATCAGCTTCTAAGAGTAAAGTTTGATTTAGTGATTCTTGTGCAGAAGAGGGAAGATAGGCCAAACATTTGAGTCCTGGGTTGTGTCAGAACTGACTGGGGAGTGAGTTCTCATCCTGAGTGCTTTGTGATTCCTCCTTTCCAGATGAATTTTTAATTTTTGGTGTGAGTTCTCACAGGTTACTCTTAGGATAAGAACAAAGCTCAGGGCTTGATTCACTTATCCTCTGCTTTGGAGATGAGCTTGTAGACATGCACTTACAATTCCCTTGGCAGTAAAGGAAGCTAAATGTGTGTCTGAGTGGTTTGCTGGGCATAACACATTTGCTTAGGTGCTTCCAGTTGGTGTGCTGAATAAAATATTCTTCCCACTAGTAATACCTGGCTGGTGTCTATTCAGCTGTGTAGCCAGGTCTCTCATGAATTCTGTTCCTCATGAATATCAAGACCTTTATAAGACTTTCCACATGGCCTGGTTTGGGATTTAAGCTGTGGTCCTTCCACTCCATGCTGCTTTTGTTTCTGTGTTAGTCATCTTCTGTCTGTTGTGGGGATGAAAGCCGTGAATGCCTGTGGTCACAAAAAACCAGAGTCCTCTCTCTGCTGTGCAAAGCCAGTGAACACACTGAGCTGAGGTGTTTGCTTTGTTTCAGTTCTGTAGAATCAGGTGCTAGGTGATAAATCACTTCCAGCCCCTGTGAGCTCAAACAGCAGCAGTTTATATACAGTGCAAATCACAAAGACACTGGATAGGATTGGTGATGTCATTTTAAGTCCATTAGTCTTTGTGTGCAGGCTCTATCCATTACCTAATTCATCACACTGAGGTGGTCCTACAAGGACATTGCTAATTCTTCTCCTCTTTATTACTAAAAAGCCCACATATTTTGGAGGGGTAACATCTTAATGGTGTCTTTGATCCAAATCTGATCCATGATCTATGTCCCAGTCTGTCTCTGGTTTATGTAAAGAAGCTAGATGAGGCAAGAACTACAAAAGCTGATAGAGTTTTACTCTCTTTAGATACTGTTCTTAATTACTGTGTCTTGTTTCTGGTCATTTTAACCTTTGAGGTCATCTCATGGACCTTCCATTCATGTTTTCCTGGTTCCAGACCATGTAATTGTAAGCCTATTCAGATAGTTAAGTGTTTTATCCTTACAGAGAGGGTGAGGAGACACTGGAACAGGTTCCCCGGGGAGGTTGTGGATGCTCCCTCCCTGGAGATCTTCAGGATCAGGTTGGAAGAGGCCTTGAGCAACCTGGGCTAGTGGAAGATGTCTCTGGTCATGGTGTGCTTGGTGAAACACTTTCACTTGTACACCTTCTGAAAACCCTGAGTCCAGGAAGATGTTTCTTGGAGACATCATGAACTAGGGCGGGTTTCCTCCCGCCATAAAAAGTCATTTGCATGGTTGACTCGCATTGCAGATGGCTTCTTAACACCTGGCTTGGGGACCACTGCATCCCTGAGGCAGCAACTCAGGAAATGTTTGGATAACTTTGAGTTCAAGGGTACTTCTGTCAGACTTCAATGCATCAGTTATTTCTGTTTGGTTTTGGAAAATGAGAGGAAATGAAGTTTTCTTGTAGGCTTTATTAGAGTGTGGAGTGGAATATGTAAAGCAAGATTAAAAACTAAATAGCCTGTTGTTTCCCAATGTGTTTTTGGTTGTGAAGCCTTCCAGTTGGTTCCCCCTTGCCTCTGTCTGCAGTGCTGAAGCCTGTGGAACACAGCCAGTGTGCTCCACAGATACCTGAATCCTCCTCTCTGCACTCTTAGGAGTTTAGCTAAGGAAACATCATACTTTGCCCATCACTAACATCTTTCTCCTCCCTTTGTGAAGTTTGGTGCCCATCCTGTTGTGGAATGGAAGTGGGATTTCCTGTTCTCTGTAGCCTGGAGGTGCTGGGCAGGCCAGACCACAGCCCAATGGAGATGTTCTGCTTCCTGTTGGAGTAGTGATGCGCTGGCTCCAGACAGCTGAGTTTTGGGGACTTCTAAACCTCCACTAAGTAGGTTTCAAATACCACTAAGTCAGGCCTGTGCACCACTGAGTCTGCCTGGTTGTCTTCTGGTTAAGTAGAAGTGATTCTGATTCAAGAGAGGTTTATGCAGTTGGGGAGTAGCAACATCTCTCCAGTTAAGTGGCTTACAAAATGAGGAGCTTCTTTTAAAAAGAGAGAACTCGAAGCTGTGACTGCTCTGTGGGTTTCATTTTCTTGGATGGCAGCAGCTTTATTTTCTTCTTTCAGTAGTTTTGATGCATCTTTTCCACAAGCTGGAGGTAGGATTGGTGGGGTGCAGTGGTGGCAGCAGGTCTCGTGAGGTAGAGGACAGACAAGCCCAGCCTGGTGTGGGGTGTGACTCCACCTCACAGGCTGTTCTGGTTGGCTGGGCAGGCTGCCCTCCTCACCATCCATTTGCCTAGCAGCACTGGAGGAGACACCACTTATGACAGTCATCAGGGAGCCTCATTCCCAGATCCCTTCTGCAGACAGAATGATATGATAAGAACCAATGAATAAAACCAACAAGTCTTAATTCCAGGTCTTGCCCCACAAGACAGGAGTGAGTTCAAAAAACAGCAATAAGTCAGAGTTCTTTTTCCTTCTAGCTCGCTAAAGTGAAGGACATTGCAGGGTGTCCCTGCAGATCCAGCTTCTGACCTGGGCACATGGTTGTGTCATGTTTCTGGTTCTGGCACCTCTCTTGTCCATAGCAAGAACTGTTTTCAGTCTTGAGACATTATTAATTGAAAAGGGAGAAAAAATGATATGCATATTGCAGCTACCTGTCTGAAAGCCACCTGTCCACCAAAGCATCCTCTAAAGTTAGCGACTACACATTGTACGAGGGGTGTGGAGAGGCAGAATAGGCTGGTTTATAAAGACAGAGACATAAAACATCAGTAGGAATGTAGGGAATAATGTAATGGATTTACAGGTTTCAAATGCCTCCCTCAAACTGCTCTGCAGGCTGTCACTAAAATGGAAAATTGATATAAGGTTGGGTAATACATCTCCAAAGTAGTGTTTGATTTAACAGCAGCACTTACCATTTGCATTGGAACAGGCTGCAACTGCTGGAATCAGAAGGGATGCTTCGAGTACTAATGTCTGACGGTGAATATGGTTGCAGAGAGCAGAATTCTGCTCACCACGCTTGATTAATTCTGTATGACAAAAGATGTAAGATAAAGTGGTGTGGATACTGGGATCAATTGCTGTGGGAAGAAACTAAGGAGTGTTGTTTTTTTCCCTTTTTTTTGCCTTGACTGGCAAGCTCTCAATCCTGAGACATTAGAGTTTGCTGCCCTCCATTTTCAGGTTATGAACACATGAAATCCTGACAGCTCCATTATTCGTCAGCCTGGATGCTTACTCAAAGGGATCAAATGTATGGGGTGGCTAAGTGGATACGTCAGCCCTCATCCGAGTGCAATGTTCTGTCTTCTTAATTTATTTATTTAAGAGGACTAAAGAGACTCTGCACAGCTTTCCTGGGTTCCCAAAGGGTTTGATAGTGGAGGGCAAGAAGGACCATTTCAGTGAAGGGATGAGATCTTTATCACAGGTAGTTCTTTTATGAATTTTAAGGTCTTATGGTTGTCCATAATGCATTCTTCCAAAGGAATGTTTGAACCCTGAGGTAATTCATCATGTCACTTGACAGCCTTTTCACTTTTTAATTATCACATTTTTTAACAATCTGTACCCTTTCTTTCTGCACAGCTTTTATATTTCAACCTCCCCTTTTCAACTGTGCTTACTGATATTTTTATTTAAAAGAGCAAAAGATGAAGTCCTGCCCTGTTCCCACCATGTAAAGGTAGAGTAAAATTCACCCAACTTCCAATTTTGGTTGGAAAACACCTTTCAGACCATTAAGTTCAACCATTGGCCAGGCACTGCTAGTTAACCACTAAATCATGGTCTTCTGTATCACACCTCCATGCCTTTGCACGCCTACTCTCTGTACTTGCTACCCATGGTTGAGAAATCCCACTGTGGTGGTTGCTGATCTTTTTCTTCCAGGTAACAAGTAATAGAACAAGATGATCTTGGAGGTCCCTTCCAACCTGGTTGATTCTATGAAGAAGCAGCAGCCTCAGGTTGTGTCAGGGGAGGTTTAGGTTGGGCATTAGGAAAATTTTCTTCCTCAAAAGGGTTATTAAGCCCTGGAATAGGCTGTCTGAAGCAGTGGTGGAGTCCTCATCCCTGGGGGATTAGATGTACAAAGCCATGTAGGTGTGGTGCAGAGGACCACAGTTTAGTAGTGAACTGGCAGTGCTGGGTTAAAGTTGGGCTACACAAAATCAGAGCATTAGGGATTGGAGGGAACCTCAAAAGATTGAGTACAACCTCTTTTTCAGAGCAGGGCCACCTAGAGCAGCTCACACAGGAACATGTCCAGACAGGTTTTGAATGTCTCCAGTTAAGGGAACTCCACAACCTCTCCAAGCAGCCTGCTCCAGGGCTCTGTCATCCTCACAGTGAAAAGGTTTTTCCTTATGTTCACATGTAACCTTCTATGCTCCAGCTTGCACCCATTGCCCCTTGTCCTATCACTGGACATCAATGAGCAGAGCCTGACTCTGTCCTCCTGACACTGTCCTTGACATCTTCATCAACATTAATAAGGTCACCTCTCAGTCTCTTCTCCAAGCTAAAGAGCCCCAGCCCCTCATCCTTCCCTCATGATGGTGATCTCAAATGTCTTGTCCAACCAAAATGATTGTCTGATTCAGTGAGTAGGTGGGCACTGGACACAGGGTTGCTGCCAAAGTGTGGAGGGTGAACAGCTGAATGTTCATTCAACTTCTTAAGCAGGTTGTAAAGTCCTTGCAGAGTTTGTGCTCTGGTCCATGGCCAATACTCAGGCTGAACAGACAGATTCATGATGTGGCTCCTCAAGCATAATAGGTTGTCTGCTAATAGACATATTCTATATTAGAGAGATTCAAATATATATATAAATACTCTATATAATGTATCACTTGTGAAGAAAGATTTGCTGTTGAGAATAGCCTTGGGCTTCGAGTTGAGTTAATACTTCTGTTATGGTCTTCCCCCTCCCACTGCAAGTTTTATAGGTCCTGGTGTAGCAATAGAAGCTTTACAGTCACAGATGATGACAGTTAGCAAAGTGTTCCCATTTCCCTGGAAAATTGTGTTAAATTAGGCTCTGGGAAGGAGAAAGGAGCTGTGCTTATGCTCTCAGTATTACATCTTCATCTCTGTGGTTGTTAACATAGTCTTAGCTTGGTGATTTCAAGGAATTGATATTCTGAACTTTTAAAATGGATCAAAGAGAGGGGAGGATGGAGTAAGAGGTGCAGCTTCTGGTTAATGGGGACTGAGAGTGCACTAGCATAGGTTGAAGTCTGCTTAAATAACAAGGACTGAACTCAGTGTCTCATTCCTTATGCTGATCTGTTCTTACTTTATTCCCCATAGTCTATCACAGCAATTATATGTCACTGAACACATGGAAGTTAATACGTGAAGACCTTTTTGGGTAGTTTCCAGTGGAATTTGGCTTATACTGCTGACCACTTTTACATTTTACACAGAATTTGGACTCCTGTAGCCAAATTGTGCATAGCTGACCAGGGCCCTGAGTTGCCTGCCAGCTCCTGAGTAAAGCATGAGAGTGAATGTAGGATCAGGGTTTCATCACTCTTGTTTTGCTGGGAATGTGGTTGTTCTTCACCCTTGTGAGTTCCTACACTGTCTGGCCTTCTGGTTACTGCAAATTTTCTGCTGGCTTTGCTTCAGCGAGGACCATTTCATTCATGGAAGGAAGGAGGTTCTAAAGAAGGTTAAAGATTCATTGATATCTGTTTCTTGGGCTTGCTCTAATTTAGCCTTTGTACTGTGATTAGAACCACAGCAATGCTGACCACCAAGACTTCATTTCATGAGAGCAAGTCTTAGGAGAAGCAGCTGAAGGAATTAGACTTGTTTAGCCTGGAGAAGGAGGAGGCTGAGGGGAGACCTCATTGCTCTTTGCAACTCCCCAAAAGGAGGTTGTAGCAAGGCGAGGGCTGGTGTCTTCTCTCAAGTAACTAGCAATAGGAGAAGAGGAAATGGCCTCAAGTTGAGCCAGGGGAGGTTTAGGTTAGATATTAGGGAAAAATTCTTTCCTGAAAGAATGGTCAGATATTGGAACAGGGAGGTGGTGGAGTTCCTAGCCCTGGAGGTGTTAAAGAAAAGGTGGATGCGGTTTAATGACCATGGCAGCATTAGGTTGACAGTTGGACTTGATGATCTTAGACATCTTTTCCAACCTTAATGCTTCTATGATCAACTTACCCCAGAGCCACTGTATAAGCTCCACATTACATAAGCAAACTCAGAACTGCCATTTCAGTTTGCAGAGGAAAGACAACTCTCAACTGGTGACATCTGCCTGCTGTGCAGGAGATAACCCAGGAGCTGGTTCAGTTAGAGAGCTTCAGCCTTGTGAGGAATTTCCTTGCCTTGGTATTTGCTTGTGTTTTGCATCAGAACAAAGTCAAATATTTTCAATTGGACTGAAATTCTTAAATAAGTTTTTGAGTGATTTCTTGGTTGGTTTCTGTCTAAACCTTTAAATATTTAAATGAATATTATTGTTCCTCCTTTTTTTTTTTACACGTTAGGGAAGTATTATATGATATGGCTTGTCTTTAAACCAGATTATTTTAAAACAATTTAGAACAGCTGCTCTCTGGTGATTGAGTCATCTTGTTTTCTCCATTAGAATCTCTTGTTTGTTTTGTAATGAAGTGGTTTGACATTGGAACAAGAAATTGAGATAAATACTCCGCATATCAACTAGAAGAGCAGGTGGTTTTGTTTAGCTGTTTTCTTCACCATGCTTCTTATTCAAGGGAAGTGCAATATTTCTTCTCCAGACATGTTTCTGTGCATTGAGAAATTACTCTGGAGTTGGAAATGTCCATAGTTTCTTCCTGATTTTTTTCCAGTGTCTAATTTCTCAAATTTCTTCTGCTTCAGAACTTTTGGGTTAAGTCAGTTAAGAAGAATGGCAGCTGCTTAGTGTCTACACCTGTCTGTAATGTGATTCATGGTACATTTTGACATGAAAAGCAACATAGAAGTTTGTAGAATGGTCTGGGTTGGAGAGGATCTTAAAGATCATCTGGTTCCAACAGCCCTTCTGTGGGCAGGGACACCCTCCAGATACATTGCAGTGCCCTTTCTGTCTATAGGAGAAGTCTCCTGGCACACATACACAAATGCATGCAGTGTAGCACATCCCACACACCCAGTGAGGAAATAGTAACAACTCTAGTAAATAGAGATGATCCTTGCTCTGAGAGTCCCTAGCTGGAAGAGCTGTCCGTGTACTGTTCCGCACTGCACTGCCTAGTCCTCACTTAAGGACAAGAAGCAAGTGTAAAGATTTCTCCTCCTCATATTTAATTTCTTTCTCCTTCCCACATTTAGTTTCTTTGTTTTAATGACCATTGTGTAAGGGCTTCTGCTCTTTCTCAGGTTTCTGGCAAGTAATAAAACATTAAAAGCAGGTTGTAATTCCTAGATAAATTAGTAGCTTTCCAATGAAATCACCTGCAAGCTGTTCAATTCTACATCCTTTATGAGCTCTGCTTCTGTAACTGCTTGCTGCTCTGTTGGCCTAGGTGTAATTCCCAGCTCTTCCCTGTTCTGCTGCCTCATCCTGGGTGTCTGCTTCTCAAAATCATTCTTCTGTCCAAATTAGAGCATTCACACACTCATACCCTTCTGTGGTGTCAGCTGCAGTGCTCTGTCTCGTATTTATCCTGTTTCTATTAAAGCCCCTTTTTCTAAACATTGTGCATTTATTTTTCCTCAAAACACAACATTTTCTTCCTGTCATAAAGCAGGCAACTTAAAAATGTTCAAAGGCTCTTTCAGCAAAGCTGGGAATTAGATTCTGGTGGAGTTCATAAAAAATTGAAGACTTCATGTATTAACATACATTGATTTATTCATAGTGTTTCATTACAAATAAGCGAAGATTCTCTAATATCAGGAAAGGTTAGGAGAGCAGGGGAACATGTTACATTCTATTGACAGCTCCGTTGAAATTGAGCTGCCTGTGGATTGAATTTGGAAGGCAGGCAAGGAATTGGCTGGTAAATAAGTCATGAGTTTTACCTGCAAGTGTCTGTATATCAACAGGGTTGCCATGGGTAAGTGTAATGGAGCAGGAGCAGGATTTCAAAGGTGTGCTTTCAGCTTGGGTTCCCCTAGAGGTGTGTTAGCAGCAGCAGGGTGTATTGGTGAGCAGCTCTCTGGCTCTGTAACCTGCTGGCTTATTCTCTCAGGCAAAAGCAGACACAGGTACCCTGTGAGGCTGCATCTTGAATATTGGGCTCACTTTTGGACACTCAGTGCAAAAAAAGGCATTGAGGTGCTGGAACGTGTCCAGTCAAAGGCAACAAAGCTTATGAAGGATCTGGAGAAAAGGTCTGGTGAGGAGCAGCTGAGAGAATTGGAGTTCTTCAGCCTGGAGAAAAGGAGGCTGAGGGGAGACTTTCTCACTCTCTACATCTACCGGAAAAGAAGTTAGAGTGAGGTGGGGGGCCAAACTCTGAAGTTACTAGCAACTGGGCAAGAGCAAACAGCCTCAAATTGTGCCAGGGTGGTTTGGCACATTAGGGAAAAAATCTTTACTGAGAGTAGTTAAGCATTGGAACAGTCTGCCCAGTAAAGTGGCGGAGTCACCAACCCTGGAGCATTCAGAAAGCACTTGGGGGCATGGTTTAGTGGCCATGGTGGCATTGGATTGAATTGGATGGTATTAGATGTCTTTTCCAACCATAATGATTCTATGCAAACCTGCAAATGGGGAGTAGAAAGAGAGGAAGAAAAATGGTATCAGCAGCTTACAGGCTCAGAGAGAAGGGCTTTTGTCTGAAGACTTGACGATATTTATTTCATTTAAATACACCATTTCCTTTCAACATTTCATTTCAGTCTATTCTCTTCAGTGCTTCCAAAGCCTTTGTTATCTGTAAAGGGCTCCCATTGTTTTCAGTGGCCTTTGGAGAAGACTATTTGGCAGAAGGAGGAAATACTTGATGGAGAACGTGTCCATGTTTGCACCAAAAGTTTGTGTGCTGTGGGAGATCATCTGGGAAATTCTTATGATAATCCTCTGGGTCCTGCTGTATTCTCTGGTTTGGCCACAGAAGTTCTGAGCACTGGAACAAAAAGCAGTTCTTGGTATCTTTTGTTCTAAATTAGCACATGCTGAGGTTGTAGTGGAGGGGAAAAAAAACCAGTTTTTTTCCTGAGTAAAGCCTTTGCAAGATTGTCATGTTTGTTTGACAGCATCCAAATACAGAGCAGATCCTGAAATAATATCTGTCCTTGTGTTTGCAGTGTCTAGTCTCAAGAAACAGAGAGGCAGAGAAAGCAAGGTGTAGAAGGCCCCCTTATCACCATACTTTCCTTGTTCTTCATTTGCAGATTACATACAAGGCCGTTGGGTCTCTGGATCCCAGTGCTGACCTCTCCAGCCAAAGAGGGAAAGTCTTCAAGCTAAGGAATGAAACACATCACCTCTTTGTAGGATTATACCCAGGGACTACGTATTCATTCACCATCAAAGCCAGCACAGTGAAGGGCTTTGGGCCCCCCATCACAACACGGATTGCAACTAAGATTTCAGGTACTGCTTTGGAGAAGAGGGAAAAAGAACTTTCTAGGGCTTTGTTCTTTAGACCTGCAGCTGATGCATAAAACAAGAAAAAAAGGCATTCAGCTTAGTGTCTCTGTGAGTTTCTCAGGGCACATGTTTAAATCAGCCACAATCCAGGATCTCTCTGTGTGTGTGTTCAGGTTACAAATGCAGTGGTTAATTTGTGGATATCTTAAATATCCATGAAATCTTTGTGGAGCGTTTTAAATGAGAACCTTCATTAGTTCTACAAATGAACTATCCCTGTAATAATTGCGAGGAGCTGGGGAAGCTCCTTCCTTAATGTGGCTTTTATTCTCAGAATGGACCAAAATGGATGTAATGAAATAATTGAATTAATAGTGCAAGGAGACTAAACATAGAGGAGGACAGCTGGGTTTATGCTTTCTTTCTGAGTAAGGGCAAAGGACTTGATGTAGGCAGACAAGTAAGGGCACTAAAATCAGGAGGCACTGCAAAAAGAAGGAATGTCTGTCCCTGGGGGGGGGAAGGGAAAAGTGGGCTAACAATCCCAAAAAATGTATGGATAAAGGACTGGTAGAGATGATATTGGGCAGACATACATAGACCTTAACGTGTAATTGATCACACTAAAATAGGCTCTCCAATGGAGCTTAGAATTGTCAGGCTTTTGAATACCTTAACTGTGTTTTTTCAGTAAAGCCAAAATAAACATTTGGGACATTCAGGACACTTGTAAAGCTTGTAATTATGGCTGGGTGCCATGGAAAAGAGTGCACAGCAGTGCTTCTTTCCATTGCCCTCTTTCAAAGCTGGTTAATAAAAGTAAGTTGTTAGCAGTAAGTGGCAGTGTAAATTTTAAGGAAGTAAAATGTATCTGCTCCCTCCACTATCCATCAGCAGGGTTTCAGCCCTTGACACTTAGTGCCAGGCCTGTGTCTCAACCACCTGGAGTAAAGCAATGAGCTGTAGTGGCAGCTCTGGGCCTGTTAGGGTTTTGGCAGCCGTGCTGTGGAGGGGGAGGTGCAGGATAGACTTCAGTCACTTGTGACCAGGGAAATAAATCAGCTTGGTATAGGCGTTGCTGCTGCTTCTGATACAGTTTCTTGGTATTTATTGTTCACTGGATGCTCAAATTATGTCAGAAGGCTGTGTGATGATTAACTGCATGCACACTTGTCTCCTTTATTGTCTCTTTGCCCATGTCCAGTTCTGGGCCCCTCAATTCAAGAAAGATGTTGAGGTGCTGGAACATGTCCAGAGAAGGGCAACAAAGCTGGGGAGGGGCCTGGAGCACAAATCCTATGAGGAGAGGTTGAGGGAGCTGGGCCTGTTTAGCCTGGAGAAGAGGAGGCTCAGAGGTGATCTTATTACTGTCTACAACTACCTGAAGGGGCATTGTAACCAGGTGGGGGGTGGCCTCTTCTCCCAGGCAACCAGCAATAGAACAAGGGGACACAGTCTCAAGTTGTGCCAGGGTAGGTATAGGCTGGATGTTAGGAAGAAGTTGTTCCCAGAGAGAGTGATTGGCATTGGAATGGGCTGCCCAGGGAGGTGGTGGAGGCACTGTCCCTGGGGGTCTTCAAGAAGAGACTGGCTGAGGCACTTAGTGCCATGGTCTAGTTGATTGGTTAGGGCTGGGTGATAGGTTGGACTAGATGATCTTGGAGGTCTCTTCCAACCTGGTTGATTCTATGCTTCTATTCTATGCTTCTATTCTATGCTTCTATTCTATGCTTCTATTCTATGCTTCTATTCTATGCTTCTATTCTATGCTTCTATTCTATGCTTCTATTCTATGCTTCTATTCTATGCTTCTATTCTATGCTTCTATTCTATGCTTCTATTCTATGCTTCTATTCTATGCTTCTATTCTATGCTTCTATTCTATGCTTCTATTCTATGCTTCTATTCTATGCTTCTATTCTATGCTTCTATTCTATGCTTCTATTCTATGCTTCAGGTCACTATAGGTAGTCACAGACTCCAGGCAGGCATTAGGTTAGTCATGACATGATCTCATTGCATGGTCGTTTCATTAAAGTCATTTATAAGCTCTGAGAGGCAGTTCCAAGGCTAGCAGGGGTAAGAAGGATTTTTACATGTGACTGGAGTGTCCTTGCTAGCCTGTCTGTATTTAAGGTGAATAGCCATCCATGCTGTAGCAATGTGTGAGTGTATGCATTCATGTGGATGGACATCTTTATTTCTTAACAACAGTTAAATGGCAGAGTTTCTAAGGACTGGGCTTTGGGCAGGACTGGTATCTTGCAAGATGGGTGCTGAATTGATGAACAGATGTTGCTGCAGAGTTCCCTAGCAGTTGTAGCTTTAGTGCTTGGAGGACAGGAGACAACTACTGTATCATCTTTCAGTGTCTTGTGATTCATGCAGGCTGATCCCAGTTGATGCTTTTAGCTAGTCCTTCCAGGACTTCTGTTTCTTCCATTATTTTTTTAACTTTGTGATGTCTGAAAGTAGGATGGCAAATTCTCTGTGACAGGCGAAGTGTTTTACACAGAAGATAGCAGGTCTAGGATATTGTCTAGGGTCAGGGCTGAGCTGGCCAATAGACAAGTAACAGATGCTCTCTGTGAACCCCTTTGCTTTTGCAAAGGGAAGAAGAGAGACTGATGGGGCTGGAGAGGAACCAAGCCAGCTAAGATGGAAAGAGCAGCAATGCAATGAAATAGAGGCTAAAAGATAGAAACCAATATGGAAGCCCCATGTGATCTGTCAGCTTGATCCTGAAAATGCCATCCATGGGATGTAATCCCTTGTTGGTCAGTTGAGGGTCGCCTGTCTTGTCAGCTCCTCCTCACAGGTGCCACCTCTGACTGCACCCTAATGTGGGGCACAAGATTTGGCAGTGACCTTGGTGTGCCCAAGAGCAAGTCTAAGGCATAGCCTTTCTGCAGCCCAGCCCTTGGCAATGCCTGCCCAGCAGCTTTCCGCTGCTAGAAGCTGTGCGAACTTGCTCTGAACTTCAGAAAGTGCCAGCACTGATCAGAGACCGAGCTTAGAAGCCAAATCCCTGCACAGAATTAGATCTGTTCTGATTCAAGCCAAGGTACTCATGCCCAGCTAGGATAAGACATCCAAGCCATCTGACATGTAAGAAAAACTCAGTGGCACCAGTGCAATGGGCTGGAAGCAGCTGCTTCAGAGGACAATAGAGGCTGCAAAGGCAGATCCCAGCCTATTTCTGATGTCCAAACTGCCCCAGCAACTGTTCTGCTGGGCTGTAACACAATCTTCTCTGACTAGAGCAGGTGCTGAACAATTCTTGGGGTGGCACCTCCAGCAAGTGGAGTGGTCTCTGGTACAGGGAACAGTGTTGGTGCTCACCTCCTGCAAATGACTTGCAGTGCTTCTCCTCCATGCAGAGCGCTGTTTTCAGAGCAATCCTCCCTAAGGAACTGGCATTCATTCTAAACTCACAGCCAGCTTATTGACAGGAAAGTCAGTAGCTGAGCTGATAATAGCAACCACCATTCTTTGCAGTTTTCAGGCATTTAGATAAAAATCCTGATTGTAAACAGGATTACAGCAGGAATGGCTGTGGGAGGATTAAATATGGGATCCCCACTATGCAGCTTGCCCTTGTGAGTTGCAGATGAACTATTTGTGTGAATTCTTCTGTTTGCTTTGTACTTTAAAGATATTTCAACAAAACTTGCATCTTTGGAATAAATTTGATGCTGCTCTGATCCCATGATCTCTTCAGTTCTTCCACAGTATAAAATATGTCCCAATATATTAGGGACAGGTATTAGGGAAGAATTGCAGAATAAGTGTTAACCCTCCTGGGAGGAGTGATTTTCAACCTGACCCCCAGGTGGTCTTGACCCCTCCCCAGGGGTGGGTCTGAACACTACCAGGTGATGGTTAGTCCACTCCTCCTTCCTGACTAAAGATCCATAAAAGCAGAGGGACTTCCTGTCCTCTATTTCTTCCCTGCCTACCTGCCAGAATCACCATTCCTGTTTTCCTGCTGCTCTTTGTCTTACCACGTGGCCATCATCACCACGAGGTGGACAAAACCCATTGCCATCAAAACTGGTTGTATACTTAGGTATTTTGTACCTTGTTTTCCCTTCCCTACACCTTTTTAATTTCCCTACCTCATATACCTTTTATTTGTTGTTAAACTTTTCTTCTTTTAACTTCCAAATCACAGTGAGATTATTTATTTGGGTCTGCTTTACCTTTTCTCTCTCTCCATCTAATTCCTTTTCTTTTGGGAAAGAAAAGGGGATGAGGGAAGGGCATCCTAGAAATTTTTATAGGTTTTATCAACTAAATTTGAGTCTCTGGGAAATTGAAATTAGAACTGAGAGAATAAATGAAAGACATTTCCTGATGAAGCCTCATGAAATGAGCTATTAGAAAGCCAGCAAAGCAGAATATTGTGTCTAGTTCTGTGTTATCCAGTTCAGGAAGGACAGGGAACTACTGAACACAGTTCAGTGGAAAACTACAAAGATGATTAAAGGTTTGGAACATTTCTCTTGTGAGGAAAGAATGAAAGACCTGGAGATGTAAAGGGTTGGACTTGATGATCTGTGAGGTCTCTTCCAACCCTGATGATGATACTATGATACTATGTTTAGTCTAGAGAAGAGAAGGCTGAAAGGGGAGCTTATCATGTCTACAAGTATCTTAAGAGTGGCTGTCAGGAGGATGGAGCCAAGCCTCTTCAGTGGTACCCTGTGATAGGACAAGGGGCAATGGACATAAACTCAATCCCAGAAAATTCCACCTCAACATGAGGAAAAAACCTTTTTAGAGTGAGGATGCTGGAGTCATGGAGCAGGCTGCCCAGAGTGGTTGTGGAGTCTACTCTAGAGATCTTCAAGACCCACCTGGATGCATTCCTGTGTGACCTGCCTGAAGTGGTCCTGCTTTGCAGGAGCGGTGTACTTGATGGTCTCTGGTCACTTCCAGCCTCTAGCTTTCTATAATTCTAAGTAGAAATTAGATTTTGGGCAAGTGTAAAATGTTCAGTTGTTTACCAGATCGTTTTGGGGAACGTGTCAGTGAAGGGATGGGAATGCTGGCTGGGTATGTGTGAGCATGTGTGTAGCTGCCAGGGAACTCAACAGCCCTAAAGCCCTGAGGTAGAAATGCCATGAGTTTGGGTGCTAAAAGAGCCCGACTCATTCATGCTCCTCTCTTCTCATGCTTCCATGCTTCATAGATGTGGTGCTAAGTGACATATTTTAGTGTCAGACTTCGTAGAGTTGGAGTATATCTGGACTTGATAATCTTAAAGGACTTTTCCAATTGAAATAATTGCATGATTCTGTAACACGCCCTCCAGCTAAACAAGGAGACACCTCTTAAGGTGATGTGTTAACTCTATCCCAAATGTGGGAGATGTAATCCAGTCACCAGGACAGTGAATAGCAACCACATTTCCTGGGTGCTTGTCTTAGCTCTGTCACTGGTTCACATATCCCATGTGCTTTATTTTAACATCTGTGCAATTATCTTTCTTCCCTTTGAAATGGAGGGAAGGATCCCATCTCAAAGGACTGTTCAGTCTTAAAAATTGAAGACAGAACTTTCAAAGCCAGTTTGAAGATTTGGATATCTGATTCCTGATTAATTTGAAGAGGAGAGGAGTGTGCAAATATTTAAGTAGCTTTGACAGTTTTGGTCATAATATTGGGAAGTATTTTGATATTTCACTAGAGAGCTGTTAAATGGTCTTCAAGAACTGTTAATATTAAGTTGCTGTCACTACCAGAGGCAGCAGCTGGTGCAGAACTAACCTGTTGCTCTTTGTTCTGCTGCAGCACCATCCATGCCGGAATACGACACAGACTCCCCGCTGAATGAGACGGACACTACCATCACAGTGATGCTGAAGCCAGCTCAGTCCCGGGGAGCACCTGTCAGGTAGGTGTTTTCTTACAGTTCTCCCTCTCCTTCCTCCCTAGATTCCACTCACGTCTGTCATTCTCCTCTGGTAATGTAGCTGCTGAAAGCAGATGCCAGCTAAGAGATAAGTGCTGCTGCTGGTTCTGGCTTTAGCAACGCCTCAGTCTGCTGCCTCCCGCTGCTAACCTCCAGGAAGGGTTACTGATCAGATTGCTCCAGGTTATTGGCCTTCCAGTATCACTTCAGGTGTCTTTGGAGTCCAGCAGTGTGTGCAGCTGTATGCTAGGGTGCTGTGAAACCAGCATGGCCTTGCAAAGGGGATGAGGCTTCAGGCCTCTGTCTCCTGCCCTCTCTTCCACGATTGGCAAGATCCTTTTGTAACTATCACAAGAATGCCCAAATCATCAGTCTCCAGTAGAGACAGGGATCTACTGGAGAGAGGCCAGCAGAAGCTACAAAGATGGTTACGAGACTGGAGCATTTGTGTGAGGAGGAAAGGCTGAGCCCCCTGGGGCTGTTTAGATTGTAGGCTCTTCAGGCTTCATCTCCACTTTTTCACAAGAGACTTTGGAATTTGTCCTGTGAGTGGTGATCAATAAAAATACATGGTCTCTTCTTTCTAACTGATTGAGTTTCTACACACCACTTGGTGTTATTAAAGAATGTCCCACTAAGCATTCTAGAGTAAAGAGACCAAATCTTGTGTAGAACAGCTGAGAGAACTGGGATTGTTTATTCTGGAGAAGAGGAGGCTCAGGGGTGACCTCATTGCTGTCTACAACTACCTGAAGGGAGATTGTAGCCAGGTGGGGTTTGGTCTCTTCTGCCAGGCAACCAACAATAGAACAAGGAGACACAGTCTCAAGTTGTGCCAGGCTAGGCTGGATGTTAGGAGGAAGTTCTTCCCAGAGAGTGAAGGAGGTCTTCAAGAGAAGACTGGATGAGGCACTTAGTGCCATGGTCTAGTTGACTGGATAGGGCTGGGTGATATGTTGGACTGGATGATCTTGGAGGTCTCTTCCAACCTGGTTGATTCTATGATTGCTCTCTACAACTCCCTGAAAGGAGTTGGAGGGATGTGAGAGTTGGTTCCTATCTCTTAGTATTAAATGATAGAATGAGAGGGGAGGTTTAGGTTGGTGATTAGGAAAAATATTACTGAAAGAGTGGTCAGGGATTGGAACAGGCTGCTCAGAGAGGTGGTGGAGTCACCATCCCTGGAGGTGTTCAAGAAACATGTGGATGTGGCATTTGGGGTTGTGAGTTAATGGCCACAATGGTCTTAAGTTGATGGTTGGACTCTGATCTTAGAGGTCTTTTCCAACCAAAACAACTCTATGATTCTATAGCCTGACGTAATGACACATCCTGTACCAGTTGGTGGTCCACCTTATATCACTGCTTCCTCAAAATGGCATTGATACTCTCAAGTAAAAATCTGTTCTTTAAGACTTAGCATCACTCCTGTTCTAGTTTTCCTCAGCAATATATTTTCAGGTTTCCTTTTCAATCTCTGGTACTCCATATGAGCAAATTTAGGAGCCTATTTTCTGAGTCCTTTAGGGATGTTTTTTTTTTCTTTCTACTGGAAAAGAGCAGTAAAATCACACAGCTCAGTTTTGTTTTATTTCTTTATATGGGGGAACATTCCTGTATCTCGTTTTACCACCTGCTGTCTCAAAAGTGTTGCTATTTTGTCTTTTTATTGAAAAGTCTTGTGATTTTTCTCGAAGTCAATTTACTATCCCTTGACTACATTCAGTGAATAATGTCTTTTCCAGCAAATGCATCTGTTCTGAAAAGGGGGGAAAAAAAGAACTTGGAGGAGTTTTTTTTTCCTAAATGTTCACTCTGGTGTCTTTAATTCCATGGCAGCCTATTAAAGGCTCATCTGCATAGTGCAGTATTTACATGCCACATTGAAGTGATAAGATTATTTGCTATTATGAGCCCATTTTATTGACTTGCAGACATGGGTATAAAAAACAGGAAGGACAGAAGGGGAAATAAGCAGTTGGAGATATTGGGAAGAATTTTAGCTATTTATTAACAATAACAGCCTCAGAATGTGTGAACACCTTTCTCTCTATATAAACATCTAAACTCTTCATAGTCTAGCCTCAACAAATCCAGTTGTTTCAATCCGAAATTTTCCCAGCCTCTTCCCTTTTCTTGCTTGCTGCTCTGTGCACTCTAGCTGATGTGAGCTGTCTCTCAATACTGTATCCAAAAGCAGGCAGCAATCCCTTCAGACCTCAACAGCACCCAGCAGGTTAGGCGAGTAACACACTATGAACTGCTTGTGACAGTCTTAACACACAAGAATGAGGTGATTTTTTTCCTTCTCAGGGTGTTTTTGGATCTTCACTCTGAGAGCCAGTATCTCCTCTTTGTTTCTTATTTAGTTGCTCTATCTTTTGGTTGAATGTGTTTTGTTCCACCTTGACAAGTACAGTGCTTTCCATTCACCTCTTGAATATGATTTTGAAAATGCTTTAATACTCTGATGCAAACTGAGATGACTTGGAGCCCCTCTCAATCTGATGCCACTCTTGGTTCAGTCACCTGTGCAAACAGACTGGAGAGACATGACAAAGAAATCACCTTGCACAGCAGTGAGGTGGTTTGAAGGCCGTTGGAGAGGATGAAGCACGATGCAGCATGCTGGTAGGATGCTTGTTTTGTCCTCCCTTGTAGCTGTAACCACATTCCTCTCGATCCCTTGTCTTTTGTGTGCTGGCTTTTCATATCCCAGCCTGCCTGAAATGGGTCTGAAGAGATCCTTGATTGTAGTCCAAAACAGATACTTCTCACACCTTATTCTAAATCCTCTGATACTCAGTTCTCCCACTAGGCAGGAATAGGCTGACCCCTCTTCTCATCAACCTGACTGTTTCAGCTCCACACTTTTGTTACAGTTCTCTCAAAATGTGAAAAAAGCCCAGGCAATTATTATACAGTAATTATTCTTCCTCCTACATACTGAAGGTGGTGAGTTGGAGTATGTGTGGGAGGGTGACTGTAAGCTAGTTCTCAAGAGTAAGGGCTGGGCCAGCTACTAGACAAGTGACAGATGCTCTTTAAGAACTCCTCTGCCTTCTCAAATGGAAGAGAAAGGGAATAAGCAAGAGAGTCTGGTGTGGGAAAGAAACTAAACTGTATGGGATGGACAGAAGACCCATCCAGTGAAATAGAGATAGAAACCAGTATGGAACCCAACCCCTGATGGCAGTGACATTACCATTGTCCCCACTGATGCTGTGGCAGGCACTGGGAAAGTCCTAGACTGGACTCAGCAGCAGATGGAAAATGGATTCAGGAATTGGACTGTGGAAGTGGATTCAGGAACACACAGATCAGGATTGAAGGCAGAATGGACAGAATCTTCCTGGGACACCAGTCAGTGATGAAGAAGCCTGAGTCTAGTGGTGTCTCAGCTTCATCCTGAAAAATGCCATCCATGGGATTTAATCTATTGTTGGTCTGTTTAGGGTCACCTGTCCTGTCCATGTTTCCCCAGAGATGCCATCTCTGAAACTGCACCCCAACGTGGAGCACAAGATGTGGCAGCGTCCTTAGCGTGCCCAGGAGCAAGTCTAAGCCAGAGCCTTTCTGCAGCCCAGCCATTGGCAGTGACTGCCTGGCAGCATTCTCATTGCTGTGCAAACCTGCCCTGAACTTCAGAAAGCACTAACACTGAGCAGTGAAGTCAGATCCCTGAACAGGGTTAGTTCTGGGCCAACCCAAACTAGGTCAGTAGGGTCTGTGCAGAAAATAGTTCTGTGACTTTATCTTGTGTTATTTCATTCTGCTGTAGTCTGAGCAGCATCCAGATGGAGTCTGGTCTGCAAGATCATTTTTAGAGTAATATTGTAGAATAGTTAATAGAAGATTCGTTGTGTTTCCAGTCATCCAAACTGCAGGTACACCAAATTCCAAGTCACTTTCCACATGAAGACATTTCTGATGCACCCCTGTGCTCATGACAAGTTTGGATGAGATAGTGTTTAAAACTAATGGTCGTGAATTTGACACTGTTAATCTCTAAATAACAATGAAGATGTTTTCTTATGAGCTAATAGAAATAATATAAACTCTGGGGCAAACCAGATCAAAGAATATCTGTTGCCAAAAGAAAGCTGAAACCTCAGCAGAAATAGCTTCCCCTGTGGCACAGCATTTCTTTCTTGCCTTTATTTTTCTATGATACAACCTGCAGAGCTTGACTCCACATTGCCCTTTAAAAATAACTTTTAGGTGTTCTTATATCAATCTAAAACTCCTGAATGGTGCAGTGATTGATTTGCTGAAGGCTGACATTCATTTATAATGGATTCAGAAGAGGGAAGAAGAATGCAAGTGTTCTCAATCTTTGCTCCTCGACTCTTTCCTGAAAATCTCCAATGTGATTTTGAGGATAATTCTGCCTTTGGATCTGTTATTGTCAGGAGGGCTGAGTCAGTCCGTCATAGATTATTCACATATGACATCTTTAGACCTCTATTTGAGAATTTATATCCCATTCACTGCTTGGAAATACCACTGGGAGGGATTTTATCTCTATGACATGTCCACTGGGCTGGTTTTTGTGTGTTGGATATTTAAAAGCCCATCTGGTTTATTAACATGTGGTTGGCTCTATCAATCTGCCTATACAACTGTTATGGAGAAAATCAAATTTCCAAAGCATGAATTAGTTCTGAAGATTTCAGAGCTTAAACAAATGCTTCCCTTAGGTGTGATTGCCTTGTCGATACTCTGCCCTCCATACCAGAGCTGTAGGACATTGCACAAGGACATTAGAGAAGAGTTTGTTGTTATTTTTTGGAGCTTCCACCAATAGAGAACTTTGTGGTTGTTGGAAAAAGATGGACTTAATCTCCCTCTTACTGCAACTCTCTTGAGGTGTATCAGTAGATAATCTGCTGTGTTCTTTGGTGTGGCTGTCGGCACACAGGTTCAGGAGAGTCTTTAGGCACTCTCACTCTGCTGACCAGCAGGGTCATTAGAACAAAGATATTCAATCTTTGCACTTGCATTCACATGGATTCAGATTCTTTTGGGTTGGAAGGAACTCTTAAAGATTATCTTGTCCAACCCCCTCTGCAGTTAGCAGGGACATCTCCAACTAGTTCAGGCTGCCCAGGGCCGCATCAAGTCTGATTTTGAACGTCTCCAGGGACAGAACTTCAAACATATTCTCAGGCAGACTGCTCCAGTATTTTGGCACTTCCATTGTGAAGAACCTCTTCCCTTGCTCCAAATTCAAACCATTGCCTGTCATTCTATCACTACAAGCCCTTGTAAACAGTCCTTCCCCAGCCTTCCTGCAGGTCCCTTGTAGATATGGAAATGTAGATATAAGACATCCTTGTCGCCTTCTCAAGGCTGAATGGCCCCAACTCCTGTAGCTTGTCTTCACAGGAGAGGTGCTTCAGCCCTCTGATCATCTTTGTGGTCCTCCTTTGGACCCATTCCAGCAGGTCCATATCCTTCTTGGGTGCAGAGGACTATATATCTTATTTATATATATGCAGTGTAAGTAGTGCATGTAAGTGAACCTGGGGAAGTATATTTAGACCCTGGAATGGGTTGCCTAGGGAGGTAGTTGAGGCCCCATGCCTGGAGGTGTTTAAGGCCAGGCTGGATGAGGCTCTGGCCAGCCTGATCTAGGGCAGGGTGTCCCTGGCCATGGCAGGGTGTTTGGAACTAGATGATCCTTGTGGTCACTTCCAACCCTGACTGATTCTACGATTCTGTATTCAGTTAGGAGTATTTTGTTGTGTATGCATGCAGTGAATCAGATACTTGGAGTATCTTTGGTGAGGAGGGATGTGTTAGTTTATTAATGTACATCTTAAATGAGTAAATGTCAATAGGAGAACAGGAGTTTAAATATTTTAAATGTATTTAGAAGTACTGAGCAAAGGTGAAATATATATTTTCATCCAGCAGCCAGTCAGGAAGAGAAATTAATTTATAGACCAAGTCCCATGTTACTCTTGGCTATTAGTATGTGATACTTGGTCACCCAAGCATGAAATAAAGGAAGCATTTTGATGTAGATGAGCTAAACCAATTGAGAGAGAACAGCAATAGGGTTATTTAACAGAAAACCTAAGAATGGTAGGGTTCTGTGGTGGAAGAGAGGTGAGTTCTATGCTTAAACTGTTCTTCAAGCAGTTTCATGTGTTGTAACCATGTGCCTAGCTATTCTTACATATAAAGTCTCGTGTGTTGTAACCATGTGCCTAGCTCTTCTTATATATAGAGTCTCATATGTTGTAACCACGTGCCTAGCTATTCTTACATCTAGTCTTATGTGTTGTAACCACGTGCCTAGCTATTCTTACATATAGTCTCGTGTGTTGTAACCACGTGCCTAGCTATTCTTACATATAGTCTCGTGTGTTGTAACCACGTGCCTAGCTATTCTTACATAGAGTCTCGTGTGTTGTAACCACGTGCCTAGCTATTCTTACATATAGAGTCTCGTGTGTTGTAACCACGTGCCTAGCTATTCTTACATATAGTCTCGTGTGTTGTAACCACGTGCCTAGCTATTCTTACATATAGTCTCGTGTGTTGTAACCACGTGCCTAGCTATTCTTACATATAGAGTCTCGTGTGTTGTAACCACGTGCCTAGCTATTCTTACATATAGAGTCTCGTGTGTTGTAACCACGTGCCTAGCTATTCTTACATATAGTCTCGTGTGTTGTAACCACGTGCCTAGCTATTCTTACATATAGTCTCGTGTGTTGTAACCACATGCCTAGCTATTCTTACATATAGAGTCTCGTGTGTTGTAACCACGTGCCTAGCTATTCTTACATAGAGTCTCGTGTGTTGTAACCACGTGCCTAGCTATTCTTACATATAGTCTCGTGTGTTGTAACCACATGCCTAGCTATTCTTACATATAGAGTCTCGTGTGTTGTAACCACGTGCCTAGCTATTCTTACATAGAGTCTCGTGTGTTGTAACCACGTGCCTAGCTATTCTTACATATAGAGTCTCGTGTGTTGTAACCACGTGCCTAGCTATTCTTACATATAGTCTCGTGTGTTGTAACCATGTGCCTAGCTATTCTTACATATAGAGTCTCGTGTGTTGTAACCACGTGCCTAGCTATTCTTACATATAGAGTCTCGTGTGTTGTAACCATGTGCCTAGATATTCTTACATGTAGTCTCCTCTGCTTGTAACCATGTGTCTAGCTCTTCTTACATATAGAGTCTCATGTGTTGTAACCACGTGCCTAGCTATTCTTACATACAGAATCATTTCAGTTGGAAAAGCCCTTTAAGATGGTCACGTGCAACCATTCTCTAACTCTACCAAGTCTGGCGCTAAACCATGTCCCTCAGCACCACATCTCTACCTCTTTTAAAAACCTCCAGGGATGGGCATTTAACCAACTCCCTGAGGGGCATGTTCTAACCTGAGAACTCTTTCAGTGAAGAAGTTTCTATTAATATCTATCCTAAAACCTCTCCTGGTGCATTCTGAGGCTGTTTCATATAGTAACAGGTGAAAATTTCCTGTGACAAGGGTAAGTGGGGTTGCTTCCATTTTGTGTTGGAGAATAGGGACTTTGGCTACATGAAATTTGCTTTCCATTTAAGTCTGCAGCAAAGTAGAAACTGAGGTTCTCTGGAGCCATAGGCTAGAACTGTAATCTATTTGTTTTGGTGTGATTTTGAGCATCATCTGTTCATCCTGAGTTTACTTTTCCCTCACCTCATTGCAGAGTTATAAGGGGCTAGGTTCAAAAAGGTCTCAAAGGTCATCTGGTGCAGCTTCTCTCAGGAAAAGCACAGTCAATCTTATTTTGATTCTTTCTTTGTAGTAATTTGCATCCTTATGAAGGAGTTGTTTGCAAGCCTAGTAACCTTGGTTCTGTGCTGGAGGAGGAATGAGGCCAGAAGCTCTAAGCTTGGGGGACTTGCTGGGGGGGGGGGGGGGGGGGAATGGTTTTGCTTTACAGCTGGTGGCTTTGGTGTATAGATCTCTCTAGCTATGTAGGGCAGCAATGCTGTCCATCTTGCTGCTTTGCAGCTTCTTATTGGCATCGTGTGAGCTTGCTCAGGCATTTGTGTTGGTAATTAATTCATTAATGCTAACAAAGGGTGGCAATTTCTTGTTCTCAAAACTCCCACGCAGAGCACCTTGTGTGTGAAAATAGAGACTGGAGTCAAGGATCAGGGAAACCATGCAAAAAAGGTTCTAGTGTTGAAAGCTGTGAGGAGCATAACGAATTATCATGCCTTTGGTAAAGAAAGTCAGTTGCTGTGACAGGCTGATTGTAAATACCTGGCAGATGAAACTCCTGGCCTGTTGCTTTGGCTAGAGACATACTCATATGTATGCATCTTGTGACCTGGTTGATTGAATGTAGGGCAAAAAAACATCAAGATCTTTTTAATTTCCTGGCATCTAATGAGGAATGAGATTATCAATCTGATCTTCTGGTATTACAAGCCTAATTACCTATATTAATTAACATCTTCTATAATATACTTCAGGGATATTGCTCTGAAATGATTCAAGTTGGGTTGCTCCTGCATGACATTCTGCCTTGGATTAAGGCAAGAGTTTGAAAGTGAATAAGCAAGTTTATTTCCTCTTAAAGATAAACCTGAACTGCTTTGCCTTTAACTGTGCGGGAATGGGAATGAGAATTTGGATGAAAGGAATGGAATAGTGCCAGCTGTGTATAGACCAACTTGATGTTTATTACCCCAAAAAAGAAGAGAGCTGTACAATAAGCATTTGCAGCACTGACCTCACCAGTGTGGTTGGATGAGCATTCACTTCTATTTCAGCTAGAGCAGTTGGTGGAATGGTGGAGTTGCATCACATATGATGACTTCAGTTATACTTGAAGTTATTTTGCATCTTATAAGTGCTTTGCCTGTGGTGTCAGGAGAGAAGCACAATGGAGATGCAGAGGTGCGTCGGAATGTAAGGGGACAACTGTTAAGTATCAGGAAGGACTATGTAGGGTGATTAGTTGAGTGGGTGTTTCAAGATGTTTTTAGTTTGATCTGGACTAAGGTGCATGTTGGGCCAGCTGTCTCATCTGGTACAGGAAATGCATTTTGTTACTGGAGCAGCATCCTGTTCACCTGAGAATCCTGCCATTTAAAAGGACATAAAACTGCCTTTGCCCATTTGTCTTCTGTGAGCCTGGATGAGCTTCTGTGGCTTCCTAAGCACTCTGCAGACATCTTTGGCAGAAATGGGAGTGGAAAGCCACCAAATGTCCATTTAATGATAATATTTCAACAATCAAATTACACATAGAGCCAATTCTTTTGTGTCAAGCACCATTTTCTCAGCTCTGCAGTGAAGCTTCTCCTAACATTTTGTAGTGTTTATGAGGGCCTGAGGATGCTGAGAGGGAGGGAGTGAACGCTTTTGCTTAAGTCTTCTATCCTGACCACATAAACTGTCAGATTAAATTCCAGCAATCAAAAGGTTAATGAAGTCTGAACTTTAAGCCAAGAATCACAAATTGATGGCCATTTTCTCACATCAAGCTGTCAACCAGTAAGATGAGGAAAAAGGAAAAATACCCAGGGTTGCCAGTTGGAAGCTTTTTTTTTCCAAGTCATTTTCTTTCTTCACAGCAACCAGAGCCAATATGTCCCTTCCTCGTTATCGTGAAATAAAAGGATGATAGAAAACCACAAAGAAGATCTCAAAAATTAGGAGCTCTGAATTTCTGGAGGCATACTTCTAAGCCTCCTTTTGCCTCTGAGAGTGATTGGATCAGACCCTTCAGTGAGATGCACTGACCACAGCTACTCAGGGTTGGAGCTGCCCCCAGGAAGGATCTTGGCTCTTTTTGCAGACCACAGAGGATGATTTACTTAATTGAAACAGCTCCTTAAGGTGCTTAAAATGAGATGAGCCTGGGCACAAGTCCCTGGCAAATGTCCATCCCTCAGAAGCAGCACATGAGCTTTCTGCAGCCAGCAGTTCCTCTACCAGGAATGAGGATGAGGAGTTCAGAGAGCAAGAGGCCACTTTTCTGTGGCAGGCAATGTTTACGCTAACAGGTGTCTCTCAACGTGTCTACACCACCACAAAACCATGATAAAAGGAAGGATGAGGGAGCTCTGCTGTGCTGTTGCAGACTAAGGCATTGCAGGATTTAATTATACTACAGGTATATAAATTCCGGAAACATGTTAATGCTCCCGTGATTAAAATTATAGAGGGGCCTAATTGAAAAAGCATAAACTGAATTGAAGAATTCCTAATTATAGTTTGCTTTGAGGTGTTAATTTCCTCTATAATGAATGCATAATTTCTTGGAACTAGAAAAGGGGGTTGCTGCACCAGTGCGTGGGCTGCAGATGGAATGAAGGGATTATCGTAAGCGCAGCCAGACAATTGGGAAGAATAACCCTCTGCTGCCGTGCTGCTCTTCTGCCCCTCCATCATCATCCCAGTTCTCTTTGCACAGCACTTTCCCAAAGCCAAAGGCAGAGGGAGGAGATGGTGAGGGATTTGCTTGCTGTGCAGGAGGAAGGGGAAATGAGACTACTTGTAATTACACCAGTCATTGTCCCAAAGAGGAAGGTGAGGAGGGAGGCAGAGCATGCAAGGTTTCCACTGGAGGGATCAAACAGTAAACCAGATGAAGAGACAATGGCAACTTACCTTGGGCCTACCTTGACAGATCCCTGAGGAGCTGCAGGAGCCAATGGTGATGCAGGTTGAGGGCTTTTCCTGCTGTCCTACAGCTAATGTTTTCTCTTATATCACAAATACACTTGGTTTTGAAGGGAGTTGTTGAACTCCAGCATTATTAGAGTCATAGAATGGTTTGGTTTGGTAGGGACCTTAAAGACCATCCAATTCCAACCCTTCTGCCATGGGGTGGGGACGCCTTCCACGACAACTGGCTGCACAAAACCTCATCCAGCCTGGCCCTGGACATGTTGAGTCAGGAGGCACCCATGGCCTTCCTGAGAAACCTGTTTCCTTCCTGGGCAATCTGTTCCAGTGTCTTGCTATACCCTTACCATAAAGATACAACCTATTGTTGAATCTGCCCCATTCCCACCATGGTGGAGGTAAAGAAGTGCTCTGTAGATGAGGACAGACTAGCTGTAAGTTCATGCAGAGAAGCCAATGCCCTTGGAAGTCTATCTTCCCCCTTTCTCCATCCTCAACTTGCCATCGCTCTGGGCCAGGAGATGTCATTGAAGGTGCCATTCTCCCTGGTGTCATAAACATGATCTCTTAGCACCTTCTGAAAAGCACCAAAAAGAAAAGGTAGAAAAAAACCTGTCTGATACTTCTGTAGCTTCAAGTGCTGAAAATCAACAATACCCTAACCCAGGAGAGCTCACTTTCTCTATGAAGAAATGGGTACCTGACCATGTGGGCGTTGTCTAGTAATGAAGTTTTCCCTGAGGCTGGAACAGAGCAGGTTCTTCCTTTTCATCTTGTGTTTTTCTTAGCCTTTTCGTTAAATAAAAAACAACCCAAAGGCATACAAACCTAACAAAACTGCTTTTTAACGTTCTGTCTTTAAAAAGACAATTCATGTGCATCTTTCCACACTATGGTGGAGGAAAAGGGAAAGCTTTGAAATCCAAAGTAGATTATTTTGGCATCAAAATGGACTTGATTTCATGGAAGCCATTGGAAACCCTCAATTCGGACTATATTGGCAAATATGCACATCCCTTGTGCAAGCCACCACTTGTGTGAAGGACATGTCAGAAGGTGTTGGGCTGTGTCAGTGAGTGTGTGCCCTGACCTCTCCTTGTCCTGCAGGCTTTTTCAAGAACCACTTTGGTTCTTCTTGTCCTTGAAACTTCCTCCTGGTCTCAAACCGGCGCTCACCAAGGATGACAAGCAGAGCTCAGGCAGCGATGCCTGTTTAACGCTAAGCGACACTAGCAGAAAAGGGGTTGTTTTTATTTTGTAGATCAGACAGATGGCAGGTGGCTCAGGAGGGGAGAACCACCTCCAAAGCCACTAATGTTAGCTCCTGTTGCAGCGAAAGCCGTTCTGTCTACGCTCATTATCTTTAATCTGCCAGCACAAAATAACATTGAACTGGAGAGATAGACACTGGGCCAGTTCCACTGGGGAACAGCAGCTATTATGTCTAATCTGTGTTGGAAGCCAGGTCAGGCTTATGGAGATGGTGGAGATAATGGAACAGAGAGCTTTGAAATGCCCTCTGGTTCTTTATGGCTTTTTTCCATTCTTCTTTTAACATTTATTTTAAATATATGTTTCCAAGAAGATTAAACTGAGAGAATTTAAAGCATGTAAAAGAGTGCTGCATATATAACACAAGGAACCAGATGCAGCAGCAGCAGCGTTCTGGTGGAGCTGGGATGGAGAGGAGGTAATTTTGTCAGTATGGAGAGCAGCTTTTATTAGAGCAAATGATACAGCTGGGAAAAAACAGGCTTTTAATCACACAGATCCTTCTTTTTGGTCAGTAAATGCTGTCTGTCAATACAGTTCTTCTTTTTGAAAACTGCTTAGGTTTTGTGCTTGTTACCACATCTCTGAGTGCTGAGCACAGGCACTGCCATGATGATTAAACGTGCTCAGATCAGTACAGGATCATTGAAGTCTCGGGTATTGAGCAGTAGCTGCCCTGCTTTGGTCGTTAGTCACTCATAGAGGGGTGACAGTGTATGGAACTTCATGGAGTTGGAAACTCTGATTTAAGTGTGTGTATTTTGTTGTATTTTGACCTAGATAGGCTGGAGAGTTGAGGGAGAGGAACCTAGTGAAGTTCAAGTGCAAGTGCAGAATCCTGTTTCTGGGGGAAATAACCCTTCATACTAGTACAGGTTAGGAGTTGACCTGCTGGAAAGCAGCTCTACAGCCAGGAACCCCATATTGTTGATGTACAAGTTCACCATGAGCAGAAATGTGCTCTGGTGGCTGAGAAAGCCAATAGTCTCCTGGGGTGCACAAAGAAGAGTGACAAGGAATGTTCTCCTTCCCCTCTACTTCACCTTGGGAAGGCCACATCTATAGTATTGGGACTGGTTCTGGGTTCCCAGTTCAAGAGAGACAGGGAACTACTGGAGAGTGTCTGTCAGAAGCAACAAAAATGCCATTGGGCCTGGAGAAGAGCAGCCTGAGAGGGGATCTGATTAATGCTCAGCAAGAGGTGAAGTGTTGGGGCAAAAAGGTGGTCGCAGACTCTTTTCAGTGGTTCCCAGTGGCAGGACAAGTAGCAGCAGGCACAAACTAGAACCCAAGAGGTTCCATCTGAATGTGAGGAAAAATCAGGGCCAGGTTGGATGAGACCATGAGCAGCATGCCTGTCCATAGTGGGAAGGTTGGGTGATCTAGAAGATCCTTTCCAACCTAAACCACTCTGCCCAAAGAGAGCAGTTGCTGGCAGCATGTTTTTGCTTTTCTGCAAACACGAATGTCTTTGAAAAGCTCATCATGAGCTGGTGGTGTGCTCGTGCAGCCCAGACAGACAAACCTGTGCTGGGCTGCAGCAAGAGCAATCTGGCCAGCAGGGCAAGGGAGGGGATTCTGCCCTTTTACTCTGCCCTCGTCAGACCCCACCTTGTGTACTCTGTGCAGTTCTGGAGCCTCCAATACAAGAAGGACATGGAACTGTTAGAGCGACTCCAGAGGAGGGCCATGAAGATGCTCAGAGGCTGCAGCAGCTCTGCTGTGAGTGGCAGGCTACAAGAGTTGGGGCTCTTCAACCTGGAGAAGAGAAGGCTTTGAGGAGACCTTGTAGTGGCCTTCCAGTATCTGAAAGGGTCTACTGGAAGGCTGGGGAGGGACTATTGACAATGTCTTGTAATGTCAGGATGAGGAGTAATGGGTTTAAACTGGAAGAGAGGAGAATAAAACTAGATGTTAGGAAAGGGTTCTTTACACTGAGGATGGTGAGACACTGACACAGGTTGCCCAGGGAGGTTGTGGCTGCTCCCTCCCTGGGGGTGTTCAAGGCCAGGTTGGATGAGGCCTTGAATAACCTGTTCTAGTGGGAAGTATCCCTGCCTATGGCAGGGGCGTTGGAACTGCATGATCCTTGCGGTCCCTTCCAACCTAAACCATTTTATGATTCTATCATCTTGCATGATTTTTGCCTGCTTTTTGTTTTGTTTTTCAATTAAGCTTGACACAGTGCACAAGTCCTTAGATAGATCCCACTACCTGTCCCCAGAGTTACTCACAGTTACTGACACTGAATGGGAAAAAAAATGGGCCCATCTCTCTTTTCCATACTGGGAGCATGTAGTCTTTACACTTGCTTGTCCTGGAGCCCATTTCAATCTTTGTAGAAATTTAACAAAGCTTGAAATGACAGCAATAAAAGAGTGGCTGTGTGAAAACTCTGGCTCCAGAGAGCATTAGCCGAGTGTGAAATCGCTACCCTTGGTTTCATGAATTTCAGGGCACATCATGCCTTGGTAGTAAACCTGGAGTAGGGAAAGGAATGTGAGAGTGGAAGGAAATGTGAAGAAACTCTTTCACCAGTTTTCTTCATTAAATGGATTCCATTGATACTGGCTCTGTCTCAGCAGGACTTCCCCCCCACCCAGCAATGGCAGCAATTAACTATCTTTTTTTTCTATGGCATTTTTATCAATCTGGCTGAATTTGGATGTTGCTTTGGTATTCTTCAGTGAATGTAGTATAAGAGTTGTTTAATTGAAATGAATGTGGAAAAGAGCATGCAAAAATAACTTAAGAATGAAGGAGCTGGTGTGAATAACTTTGCAGTATGAGAGACTATTTCCTTGAGTAGCTTTGCTATTATCAGCTATATTTTTGTGAATGCTCTGCAGATGGGAACAAGCTGATTGATGACAGTGCAGGCCAATATTCATAATGAGCTACTGTTTGAATGGTTGGAATGGCCAAGCATATTCCAGAAGATGACAGTCACTAGTGGTGTCTCCCAAGGATCAGTGCTGGGCCCAGTCCTGTTCAACATCTTTATTGATGATCTGGACCAGGGGATTGAGTCCAGCATCACTAACTTTGCAGATGACACCAAGCTAGGAGCAGGTGTGGAGCTGCTGGAAGGTAGGAAAGCCCTGCAGAGGGACCGTGACAGGCTGGCTGAGTGGGCAGAGGCCAATGGGATGAGACTGAACAAGGCCAAGTGCAGGGTTCTACATTTGGGCCACAACAACCCCAAGCAGTGCTACAGGCTGGGGACAGTGTGGCTGGAAAGCAGCCAGGCAGAGAGGGACCTGGGGATGTTGATTGATAGTAGCTGAATATGAGTCAGCAGTGTGCCCAGGTGGCCAAGAGAGCCAATGGCATCCTGGCCTGGCTCAGGAACACTGTGGCCAGCAGGACAAGAGAGGTTATTCTTCCCCTGTACTCAGCACTGGTCAGGCCACACCTTGGGTACCATGTCCAGTTCTGGGCTCCTCAATCCAAGAGAGATTTTGAGGTGCTGGAAGGTGTCCAGGGAGGGTGATGAGGGGCCTGGAACACAAACCCTATGAGGAGAGGCGGAGGGAGCTGGGGGTGTGCAGCCTGGAGGAGGCTCAGGGGTGACCTCATTGCTGTCTACAACTACCTGAAGGGAGGTTGTAGCCAGGTGGGGGTTGGTCTCTTCTGCCAGACAACCAGCAACAGAACAAGGTGACACAGTCTCAAGTTGTGGCAGGGGAGGTCTAGGCTGGATGTTAGGAGGAAGTTGTTGTCAGAGAGAGTGATTGGCACTGGAATGGGTTGCCCAGGGAGGTGGTGGAGTCACTGTGCCTGGAAGTGTTCAAGAAAAGCCTGGATGAGGCACTTAGTGCCATGGTCTGGTTGATTGGACAGGACCGGGTGCTAGGTTGGGCTGGCTGATCTTGGAGGTCTCTTCCAACCTGGTTGATTTTATGATCTCAGAACAACCTCTTTCTTCCTTTGTTTTCTGCATAAAAGTTTATTGCAAGCTAACCTTGACTTCAGCATGTTGTATTCTGGAAGGAGCTGTTCCAAAGCATAAAGGGAATAGTCACAATCTTTAATTGATTTAAATGTGTTTCAAATCAGGCCTTAAATAGACAGAAAATTGCAGAACAGTGCACTGAGTTGTGGATGTATGTCCTGGGTGGTGTGGAGCTCATTTCATTATGTTTTTGTAGATGAGTTTCAGAGCTGCTGATTTAAGGTGCTATGGAAAATATGCAGGGTGACATTTTAGAGCATGGGAAGTAGGTAGCTAATCCTCAGGAATATATTAGCACCTGTTGGAACCCAGAAAACTTTGTGAGGCTGTCCGTGAAGTCCATTGTGAAGGTCTGAATGTTTGATTACTGGTGAGGAAATTCTCTACATTCTAGCCAAACTGCAGTGCTGTAGATGCAGTAAACTGTCAAGTCTTAGCATCAGTTGGAGCTGTTCAGCCTGGAGAAAAGAAGACTTCAGGGCAACTGTTACAGTCACCTTCCAGTACCTGAAAAGGGCCTACAAGAAAGCTGTGTAGGGACTGTTTAAGGGGCCTTGAAGTGATAGGATGAGGAGCAATGGCTTAAAGCTTGAAGAGGGGAGATTTAGGCTGGATGTTAGGAAGATATTCTTTACAGCGAGGGTCTGAAACACCAGAAGAGGGGTGCCCTGTTGGCACAGGTCATGAGCACGTCCTCCATCCCTCCCAGGCTGGATGAGACCTTGAGCAACCTGGTCTAGTGGAAGGTGTCTCTGCCCATGGCAGGGGGATTTGAACTGGATGGGCTTTAATGTCCTTTCCAACCCAAACCATTCTATAAATCTGTGCATCAGGCTTTACAGTACAGCAGCTACTCATTTGTAGTTTTTAGTTGACCCTGTTTTTTCTATATTTATGTATAAATGAATAGAGTTTAGTGGTTTGGGGTTGAATTTTCTCACTAAATCCATTTTTAGAAAATCCTTTCTTAGAAGGATCTCATTTACTGCTTAATTTCACACATTTTAATGTAAGTTCTATAGAATACTGCTAGAGTTTTATAGGATGTTTCCTCAGACTTCCCATTATTTGTTTCTTATTGTCTGTGTGGCAGAATTCAGGCACTTATTTTGGTACCTTTAGGAAAGAGAAAATAAAGATGTTGATGCTATTTTTTTTCCACCACAGTTTGCATTGCTGAAATCAACTTGGCCATAAAACAAGCATCTGCACATCCAGTAACTAATCTGAATTCTAAATGTGGGTGTCAGGCAGCACATCAAACCCTTTCCTATTCCAGGACCCTGGGAAATGGCTCTATGCTGTCAGAATAAAGGCAACAACCCTTTGTGGATATCTACAAATGTATTTTTATTGGCTCAACCACATTCAAGGGGATCTTAAGTGAAAAAAATGGGAAGTTCTGAGTTAAATGTCTTAAGTTAAAATCTTATTCTCTGTAGATACTAAAACCTGTCTGGGCATTGCAGTCCTGGGCTACCTGTAGTGGGTAACCATGCTTTAGCAGGGGTGTTGGCCTGGATGATCCAGAAATCCCTTCCAATCCCCACCATGCTGAGATTCTGTGAAAACCAGATGTTAAAAGTAAGCTGGTGGTAAGTACCTGTAGCCAGGATGCTGCAACTGAAGAGCTAAATTAACATGAGGAATGCCTTGTTTAAATACTATGAAGTGAAACTGGTCTGAAGCACTGTTTCCAGTGATCAGGCCTGGTGTGATTGATGTCGGAAATTCTGTCTGATTTCATAGTACCACAGAACTGTTTTGATTGGAAAAGATCTCCAAGATAGTAGAATCATAGAATCAACCAAGTTGGAAGAGACCTCCAAGATCATCCAGTCCAACCTATCACCCAGCCCTATCCAGTCAACTAGACCATGGCACTGAGTGCCTCATTCAGTCTTTTCTTGAACACCCCCAGGGATGGTGCCTCCACCACCTCCCTGGGCAGCCCATTCCAGTGGGAAATCACTCTCTCTGTGAAGAACTTCCTCCTAACATCCAGCCTATACTTTCCCCAGCACAATTTGAGACTGTGTCCCCTTGTTTTATTGCTGGTCATCAAGTCCACCCTTTGACCTACACATGTTTTTTCATACCTTCATGGGTGGTGACTCTACCACCGCCCTGTGCAGCCTGTTCCAGTGCCTGACCACTCCTTCAGTAAAGAAATTGCTCCTAATATCCAGTCTGTACTTCCCCTGGCACAACTTGAGGCCATTTCCTCTCATTCTGTCACTTGTTACCTGGGACAAGAGACTAGAGAGACAGGATAGAGGTGTTTGTGGCAGAGCTCTGCAGAAGGAAATTCACAGTGGGGATTTGAGGTCACTCTGTGATGCTTGCTGAAGGTATGAACCAGTGTGCTCACCATGCTCTCATGGTCTTAAGAACATCCTAATGATGTTTGTGTTACAAATAAGAGAAAAGAAGAGGAATTGGTTGTTGGCCTCTCTAGTTACATGCCTTTGAGGTTGTTCCTATGATCTCAATGCCTTTTATTCACCTCTGTGCAGCATCAACTCTCCTGCCTTGGTCAGATAGTATTTAGGTTTGATTTTGAAGGTTTTGGAGAACCTTTGCAGAAGTGATGAATTTGTGCCTACTGTGTAGAATGAACAAGGATGGGAATTCAATGTCCAGCCTCCTGCTGGCTGTTACCTCCTACGTGGCTTCTGTCTGAGGTCGCACAACTGTGCAAGTCTATTCCATCCTGACTTCATTTGAGTCGCCATCCCTGGAGCTGTTCAAGGCAAGATTGGACGTGGCACTTGGTGCCATGGTCTAGCCTTGAGCTCTGTGGTAAAGGGTTGGATTTGATGATCTGTGAGGTCTCTTCCAACCCTCGTGATACTGTGAAATAACTAATAATAAGGAAATCTTTACCCTTTGGTAATATCTTATTTCCTGTAGCCTATCAAAGGGTGTGTGTGAGCTGCAGTTCCTCTTCTCTGTAGTTCATCTGCACTGCAAAATCAGGCTTTACTAATTGCCACTTAGTTTTGTTCCCCAGGACAAAATATTATTGAGAGTAATATATGACTGATAATATATTTATGTCCCAAATATTAAAATTAAATGAAAATACATGAAGTCTTTATATGATAAGTTTAAGAAAATTGAGTATCAAAATTGGTCCAGAGGGAGTGCTAAGCTGCAGAAGCATTGTTTCTGCTAAGCTTTAATAAGTCAGGTGAGGGGATCGCTGTAAGGTGACAAAGAAATTATGTTCCCTTTCATACCCTGCCGTTACCAAGGGTATAGTGAAGATTTCACTCATTGATACACACCATATCAGGATACCAAAGTGTATTGGCCAGGTGTTGAATGCTTTGTGGAAAGCTCTAAACTTTCACCCCTCTATATTTGTGTAATCAGAGATTGATTTGGGTTGGAAGAGACCTTTAATGGTTATGTAAGCCAACCCACTCTGCTGTCAGCAGGGACATCTGCTGCCAAAGCAGGTTACTCAGAGCCCCAAACAACCTGACCTACCTCATCTTTGGGTAACCTGGGCCAGGGTCTCGCCACCCTTGCAGTAAAAAAAAGTCTTCTCTCTAGTCTGAATCTCCCTCTTTTGTTATCAGACCATCGCCCCCTGTCCTGTAACAGCAAGCCCTGATGAAAAGTCAGTCTCCAGCTTTCTTCTCAGCCTCCTTAAACACTTAAAGGGCCATCAAGAGGTCTCCCTGGAGCCTTCTTTCCTGCAGGCTGGACAACCCCAACTCTCAGGTTAGCTTCACAGCAGAGTGCTTCCAGACCTCCAAGCATTGCTGTGGCCTCCTCTGGTCCTGCTCTAAAAGATCTTCCTCTCTGCTGTGCTGAAGAGACTCCAGAGCTGGCCCCAGCACTGCAGGTAGGGGCTCAGCAAAGCAGAGGAAGCAAAGCAGGCAAAATCGCCTCTCTCCATATGCTGGCCACGTTCATGTGCATCCTACATCCAGCACTTAAGTCTGATCCAGATACATGGCTAGATTGGCTTCTTCCATGCATCCTTAAATTGTGCTGCAAGCAGCTCAGAAGGTAATCAAGAGCAGGGGAAGGAGAATTCTAGAATCACAGAATCAACCAGGTTGGAAGAGACCTCCAAGCTCATCCAGTCCAACCTATTACCCAGCCCTGTACAATCAACCAGACCTTGGCACTAAATGCCTCATCCTGTCCTCTTTTGAACATCTCTGGGGACGGTGACACCACCACCTCCCTGGGCAGCCCATTCCAATGCCAATCCCTCTGTCTCTGGGAAGAACTTCCTCCTAACATCCAGCCTGCTTGAGACTGTGTCCCCTTGTTCTGTTGCTGGTTGCCTGGCAGAAGAGACCAACCCCACCTGGCTACAGCCTCCCTTCAGGTAGCTGTAGACAGCAATGAGGTCTGCCCTGAGCCTTCTCTTCTGCAGGCTGCACACCCCCAGCTCCCTCAGCCTCTCCTTATAGGGCTGTGCTCCAGGCCCCTCCTCAGCCTTGCTGCCCTTCGCTGGACACCTTCCAGTATCTCAACATCTCTCTTGACTTGAGGAGCCCAGAAGTGGGCACAGTACTCAAGGTGCTGCCTAACCAGTGCTGGGTACAGGGGCAGAACAACCTCCCTTGTCCTACTGGCAGAGCTCAGACAGATCTCGGTCACTCAGAAATGGGCTGCGATTTGGAACATTGATTAACCACTCTTGTGCTTCCACACTGAATAGAGAACTCATCATTTAAAAGATTACCTTGCAGATGATGATAAGAGCACATTTTCCTCTTGTGCAGACAACATTTGTGCTGGGCAGCCATTATGGCTGCTGCTATTATCAGTGATTTAGAATGGAGCTGTCAAAAAGTTTCAAAAGCTTCTAGTAAAGTGGATTTATCTATCTAACACCTGTAGAATTTATCAAGGACCCCAGTTCTGACCTCCTGTTGTGCTACAAGTGACAACAGTCAGGTCCCCAACCTTCTAGCAATGCAGGCATTTGACTAGTGGTACAGATTTTTAAGAATCCTTAGAGAGCTCTCTGGAGAGCAGAGGTTGTGGATAGTTGTAAATTTGTCCTTTCTGCCCTTCATGGGGACAGCAGTGTTACTGACTTGGCTGTGATGAGGTGAGGTGGAGGAGCTTAGCACTATGAATGTCAGAACCCTG
Source organism: Pogoniulus pusillus (assembly GCF_015220805.1). NCBI lineage: Eukaryota > Metazoa > Chordata > Aves > Piciformes > Lybiidae > Pogoniulus > Pogoniulus pusillus. Next base: position 4,629,914 of record NC_087292.1, read on the forward strand.
CTTCTGCTATGCTACAACATGCATGTGAGTGCACTTGTTTGCAGTGTCTGCAAGCATGGCTGCACGTTAAAAATTGCAGTGTGGTTGTTAGCTTTACTGTACCATCTCTCAGTTTATTGGTACTGAAGTTGTTATAGAGTGGTGAGAGTTTTAATGCTCTGAGTTTGTTGTTTCTTTTAGTATAATTTCAATGTAGGACAGTGGATGCTTCTTTTCTTCAGCTGGGCATTTGTGACTGGTGTATTGATTCCTGCTATGAAAGTGCTGTTCGCTGATACTGGCTGGAAGCAGTGACATTGAAGCTTGAGACAGGGGCAGCCCCAGGAGATCCATGATACCAACTCTCTGGTAGCCAGAATGAGAGATAGCAGAATAGCTTGGATATTTCCTCGTTTCTTCCATTGCTCACTTCTCTTTGGAAAACTACTGCTCCTTTCCTCTGCTTATAGTCAATCAGGCTGCTGTGTATTACAAAACTGCTGGTTGTAACCAGTTGCAAATGGTTGACCCTGCTGAGCACCAACACAGTGCTGTGATTACAACTGAAGTGCTTTTGGAGGCCAAAAGGGCAGACTCTGCTCACTGAGTTTATTTGAAGGTAGTGCACAATTGCAATCTTAGGAGTCATAAGGTACCAAGGAAAGTTACCACCTTCTGAGCAAAGTTGAATTACTTCGACTCGTTTGAGAATTGTGGTAATGCAGATGGTTTGGCCGAACTTTAAGATGGATAATTGAATGCTTTTTGCTGGCTTTTTGCTCTAATGAAAAGGCAAACGGTTATGAGGTCATCTTAACACTGATGGGAGCAGGTGTGGAAGCTCTTGATGTGTCTTGCAGCACTTCATTGGTTAATACAGAGAAGCTGATGTCTGAAATGCCCTGAAGGCAGTCAGGAAGCTCCAAGGCAAAAGCAAAACATAAGGAAAAGAACATAACCTAAGATCCTAAGATGTGACAGCAAAGAAGGAAGAAAGAACAGTCTGTGTGCTAGCTAGGGGTAACCTCCAAGTCCTGCACTTCTGGAGGATCTAGAGAAGCCAGGCTACGTGGGGTCGACATACCAGAAGGTGAGACCCAGAATAATTGTTTGCTAAGGAAACAATTCTCAGAGTGAGAATCTTCGCTCCAGGGTAGTTCTGAAATCAGCCATGCTCTTGACCACTCCTTTGAGAGTGGCCACTTGACCACTGCCAAATAATTGAGACTCAGAGAAGGAGTGAGGTTGAGGGGTGGCAGTCACCAGGTCTAGCCACTGCAGCACATGGAAGAGAATGTGCAGTGTCAGTTGGTGAGAGCTGGGGCCTGATGGAAAAAAATGCCATGAAAGCAGTCACCTGGCCTAAGATTGCTCAGAGGAAGTTTTTTAGACAGAGGAGCTCTGGTACTCATTTCAAAGAAAAGAAGACAGTGTTTCAGCAGGAGATTAACAGGGCTTTATCTTGAACACAAATTGGATGTCTGTTACATCTCAGCTTGAATGCTCATGAATGTACCATTGTGCTTCCAGAAACACCCCAGTTTAGTGCAAAATAATAAACATTAAAAGTAAGTTTTCAGGTTACTAAGGAGGGAGTTATCTTCAGGAAAGGGAGAAGTACTATAACGGCCAAGTAGGAGAGGAAAAATGTAGAATCGTTAAGGTTGGAAAAGAACTCTAAGATCATCAAGGCCAAATGCCAACCTAACACCACCATGCCCACTAGACTATGTGCTGAAGTGCCACATCTACATGTTGTTAAAGCCACTGCAGAGATGGCGACTCCACCACTTTCCTGAGCAGCCTGTTCCAAGGCTTCACAATTCCTTTCAGGGAGATTTTTTTTCTTTCATAATACTCAAGTCTAAACCTCCCTGGGTGCAACTTGAGGCCATTTCCTCTCATCCTATCACTAGGTGCTTGGGAGAAGAGACTGACCTCTACATCTCTAAAACCCTCTTAGAGAGTTGTGGAGACTGAGGTCTCTCTTCAGCTGTCTCTTCTCCAGACTAAACAACCCCAGTTCCTTCAGCTGCTTCTCACCAGACCTGTTCTGTAAACTCTTGGGACCTGCTCCAGCACTTCAATGTCCTTCTTGTAGTGATGGTCCCAGAACTGAACCTGGTATGCAAGGTGCAAATATGTGAAAGAATCAAGGTAAAAGATTATCCATTACTGGTTTCTGCAGATACCAAACTTCTTGCTCATGATATGCTGCCTGTAGTTGGGGAGCATGCATTGGAGTCATGAAGGGAGAAACTACAATGTCTTCAAAGGGAAATCAATTCCCTGGTGATTAAGGACACAGTTGTCTGCCAATTCATGCCTCAGGGAGCACGGCAGACAAGTCTTGTGTGGGCTCATGGCTTGAATGTGGAATTGCCAAGAGAAGGAGGATCTCCCTTTGGGTGCTGTAGGACCAGGGAGATAGAGGGAACCCTTGGTCTCTGTATTGGCTGAAAGGAGATGAATGATATGTGTACACAACCAGAAAATGCCAGTGTTTAGGGCTGTATAAAATAGAAACCAAGTGTTTATAGGTCAAAAAGCACATGGCAAATGCCCATTAGAAATGTCAGCTATGATTTTACACATTGCTGACAAAATTACAAACTTTCCCAGAAGTGTGGATCATTATTGTCAGAGAGAAGGGTCAGAAGAAGAATCCACAGGTAGTCTGTAAGTAAGCAATGTCTGAAATGGCAAACTAAAAGTTCCCATTGCTAAGCTGAGGAGAAGGTTTATGTTGGAGGGGTGTTTGTTTAGAGCTCCCACCACATCCTCAGTAACAGTAACTGGATTGTTGGTGAGAATCAGAAACTGGTTTGGTTTGGTTTGGTTTGGAAGAGACCTTCAAAAGTCATCTGTTTCAAGCCTCCTGCAGTCAGCAGGGACATCCTCAACTAGAGCAGGTATGCAGGTTATATGGGGCTCAACTTAGAGCCCCTTATAACTGGACCTGGAGTGGTTGCAGGGATGGGGCACCTACCAGCTCTCTGGGTGGCCTGGGCCAGGATCTCACTCGCTTATCTTTTCAAACAAATCACAAGACTAATGTCAGAGAAGGTCTAAAGTATCATATTTAAGCCTCCAGTGAACTGTAGGATTGAGGAAAGTTTCCAAAATGCTGACAGGACAGTGTGGAAGTCTGCAGTCCATGCATCATGTGGGTGCTCCTGCTGCATTAGCTAACACTGCTAGCAGCCCGCACAAGGACAGCTTCTCTGTTAAGTCACAAATTGCTCATACTTAGATGAGTTTGGTTTGTGTCTGCCAGCGGCAGCCAAGTGGTTTCCAAGTGCTTCAGTCACCAGCACCAGCTCTTAGTTATCAGTGAGCATGCCAGGTACCCACGGACCTGCTGTAAGAGTTTACTCAGAAGCAGGGTTTTGTCTCTGCTCCTGCTTGTTGAAGGTGCCAGAAGTTTGCATCCCTCAGGAGTATTGGCGAACTATTGCTCTGATAGAAATTTTTCAGACCAATCTTTCTGCAGCAATGAGCCTGTGAATGCCGGGCGAGTGATCCACTGCTGGCTGTTCCCAATCTTTTAATCGATCTCCCCTGTCTCACCAAACAAAAGAGCAGGCTCAGGCAGACAGGGGAGGGCAGCACTTGCGAGCATCCTGACAAACAGCGAAATGACTGCAGCCCTAATATTTCTTTGTCAGATGGGTGAGTGGTGTTAAGCAGACAGTAAACCTGCCTGGGCTATAGCAGCATTGAACTTGAGGGCTTTGTTAACTGCCTGAAGGAAAAATAAATAAGCAGAGTGCATTTGAATGCTTTGCAACCTCCCTGAGCCTGAAATAGTAAGCTAGAAATAACAAGATTGCTATTGCCTATCACAGAGACCAAAAGCTTAGCAGGAATCGACAAGGATTAACATTTCATAGAGCTGGAAAGAATGCAAAGAGTTTTAGTTGTTCCCTGAAACAAAAGTGAGTTGGGAGAGCTATAAAGCCACCTGCTCAGTATATAGGACAACCTTTCAGTGATGAAAGCTAGAAGGAGACTTGCCACCAGGAATTTATGTTAGAAAATTCTATACCCCAGGATGCATCCTCAAAAGAGATGTAAAGGATAGGCAATAAAAGGTATGTTCTTAGAAGATGTGAGAATCTCTTTGGTCTGAACTGGTTCTTGCACTCTGTTAAGGTTTCAAAAGGGATCTGACACCATGGCCACCTGCTACAGCTCTATTGCAGTGGCCACTTGGCCCAAGCAAGCAGTTGATGATTCAGCTTGGTGGCTGAAGAAGAAAGCATCTGCTTTCTAATATTCAGTGCATTAAAAAGTCGTCATAGGCTGGATTTTTTATTAATCACTCCTTTTCACAAAGAGTGACATGATTGAAATGTGTTCTGACTTTCATCAAGCTGCATCTTGATTAAATCAACAGCCTGTGATCAGCATCTTAACTACACAGTAACTGCCAGTGGCCACTGCCTCTGCTGGTGTGCCAAAATCTGTTTGCTGTGATACATAGTTGTGTGGTCCTTACTTTACACTTTTCCCTTTTTTCAGTGGAAACATGCCTGAAACTCAAGACTCCTGAGGTTCTAATCTTACTTTACCTCTCCCTCCTAGTGTCTACCAACTTGTTGTCAAGGAGGAGAAGCTGCAGAAAGCACGGAGAGCTGCTGACATCATCGAATGCTTCTCTGTCCCAGTGAGCTACAAGAATGCTTCCAGTCTCGACTCCCCACACTACTTTGCAGCCGAGCTGAAGCCCATCAACCTGCCTGTCACACAGCCATTCACAGTGGGTGACAACAAAACCTACAATGGCTACTGGAATGCTCCACTGTCTCCTTTGAAAAGCTACAGCATATACTTCCAGGCTCTTAGCAAGGCAAATGGAGTAAGTGCAGAGCAAATTGAACTGGATTTGTACATATGACCATCTCTTGTCTGTCCTCCTTACCTTTCTCCTTCTTTCTCCACTGGATGCTAGTTTAATTCCTCCTTATCATTACCCTCCTACAGAAATTTGATGAAAATTAGGCAAGCCATTACTTGTCTCTCATTCAAGTCCCTCTCTGATGCTTAGATCCAGTGAGAAAGCTGTTTGGAAACCACACTCTGTAGCAGCACATGTTAAAGTGTGATTTAAGAACGAATTGCTTAGAATCTGGATGATATTTTTCACCCTTGTGTATGCCTGACTCAGAGTAAGGACTATTGTGCTTTTAAAGACAGAACTGCAATATCTTGTAGGTCTCCAGATCACAGTGCTCATGATTTTGGAGAAGTTATGAGATGAGAACTACCAAAAGCTATGAAATTGGAGCTTGCATTTTATCACATCACAGCATTGTGCTTATGGTTGGGAGTTTCAGCGCGGGTAAATCACGCTGCAATGTGGGCTAGGTGCAGATCACTCTTATACCTTTTGAGCACCTGGACCTATATTTTTTACATATCCTTATTCTGATAGTAAGTTTAAAATGGAGACTGCACAGGAAACAGCCTGCCCTGTTCCCAAATTCAAATGATACACACAAAATGCCCTGACAGGTCCATGGTAGGAAAGGGGAAGGTTTCTTCTCTTGAGCCTAGGATAGTTTATGACCTGTTCTTCTAAGTCTCCTGTTTCAGTGAGTTCAACTAACAAGGTACAGGCCAGATCCCGTCTAAGCAGTCATTGAACTTCCTTCCCTTTGACTTCTCCGATTGTTTTTCATTGTCACATAACATGACACAATTTGGTGATCCAGCGTCATGCAGAATCTTAGAGCATTAATATGACATCAAAGAGTTGGGCAGCCAGGTCTTTTATTAACATGTTTGCCACTGCTGTCATGAATATAACTGTAACAAAGATGGATTTCCTAAGGCATCACCTTTGAAAGAGGAAAATTAGAAAATCAATCTAAGGTGAGTGGTGTAGGCTTTGGTATCCACTTGGGATAGTGCCTTTTACACTCCAACCACAGCCACACATCAGAACACTGAGCATTCTTTACCAGTCTGGTGATGCCAATCAATGTTCACAACTTATCTCACTGTGTTACTACCTTCATTTCTCACCATTCTCCTGCAGACTTACTGCTGCATGGCTGGCAAGCACAAATCTCTTCATTACTGTGCTGTTTTTTTCACCTTGATTTCCTTTCTAGTCTATAGTTTCCTCTCACGGCTGCTCAATTAATTCCATTTTGGATTTGCCTTGATAAAAGAAATTGTGAAATAGATGTATGTGGCTCTCTGTGTCTAGTTAGTTCCCCCTTGTGTGATGGTTAATTGCTAGTGAATGGATCCCCAGGGAAGAAAAAGTTTTATTTGCTTAAGTATGATATAATATGCCATAAAGGGGTTCTATGAATGCAAATTCAGGCTTCCCTTGGCATTTGGGATTGACAGAGCATAATGTGTGGTTCCTGCTTTTCTTGATCTCTGTAGCTGGCAAGTTGCATCACAGAGGAGGTGCTAAGGACTCAGAAAAGAATCACAGAATCATAGAATTCACTTGGGAAGAGCTTTAAGGTCAAGTCCAACCATTCTCTGCCAGGTCTGCTGCTAAGCCATGTCCCTCAGCATCACATCTCTGCCTCTTCAAAAAACCTGCAGGGATGGGGATTCAGTCACTTCCCTGAGCAGCCTGTTCCACTGTTTGAGAACACATTCAGTGAAGAAGTTTCTTCTGATATCTGATCTAAACCCTCCCTGGTGCAACCTGAGGCCAGTTCCTCTTGTCCTGTCACTTGTTACTAGGGAGAAGTGACTAACCTTCACCTGACTCCAACCTTCTTTCATGGAGTTGTAGAGGGATAGGAGGTCTCTCCACAGCCTCCTTTTCTCCAGGCTAAACACCCCCAGTTCCCTCAACCATTCCACAGAAGACCTGGTACACTATTTGCTTGTAAATCCTCAAAGTGCAATACTCTGGGGAAAACAAATATAGAAGGAATGTTCAAAAGTGTGCTATGGCTCTGCAGTGGAGGAGCTGTGTGGTGCTTTCTGTTCCTTGATCAAATCCTTACACCCCACTTTTCAGACATTCATGTCTGATTTGCATCCAGTCCTTTGAGTTTATGAAGATTGGTTGTGTTTCATTCCCAGCAGTAGCGTTCTCAGGTCTAACTCATGTTTAAAAGTTCTGGGGTTTCACTGACTGTCTCCAAGCCTAGCAGCTCTGACTGCTATTCATAAAGCCTACTAATAATTGTGGCTGCAGTGTGGAAGTTCTGATAATGTTGAACTTCTATAGCAAATCTGAGACATCAGTTTAGCACAATTAAAATATAGCCTTATGTTGTCTTGCACCTGGAAAACTTAACAGAACATTGCCACTCATTTTTTAATTAGGATTCTCTATGGTTTCATTAATCACTGACAGTTGTGGAATGATGAAACTTCTCTCCACACCTGGAACCTGCAAAGAGAAACTTTAGTGCAGTGAACCAGAACATCTTCCTTTGGAAATGCAAGACTCTGGGGAGAGCTTGATTTGAAGAAACATTCTGTGTTTGGGCAAAAAGCTCGATTTAGGAGGAGGTAGAAGTGCTGTAGGAGTCCTGCATTGTTTCAGCTCTGTAGGTGGAGGCTTGGTGCTCATTTGGTGTTCTGCTGTTCTGCTCTGCAGCCATTAGCTGTGATTGTTACAGTGAAAGGAACATAATTAACAGCTGGATGCAAAACAAGAGTGGCAGATTGCTGCAAAATCAGATCAGAGCTTTCTGCCTGCCTTGTGCAGTTGGGGTGCTTGTTGTTTGGGACTTTGAGCGGGATTGCTCCTGCCTGCTGAATCCTTTGCGATGGCCACTTGCAGGAAGTTTGGACACCCTCACGTTCCTTCCAGACAGGGATCTAAAGAGAACATGTGTGAAACAGGGCAGAGTTCGGTTTTGTTAGACAAAACGCTTCCAAAGAGTGTGACTTCTCCTCCTGGAGACTGGTGAAAGACAAATGCTGAGCTGAAATGTGTCAAAATGGGAAGTAAGAAGCAAGGTCAGGGGGGAAAGGAGGAGGAAAGCAAAGCTCCAGGCTCTGTAGCTGTGAGAGTGAGAAGTTAGTTACTGTTTAATTGTTAGAAGAAGCTAGCACAAGTGACGCGGGAAGGGGAATGGACAACTGGCTTGGCTCTGCTCTGGCAGGATGTCCACACATCTTTTCACAGCCAGACAGGTAGTTAATGGATGTGTGCCGGTTGTCCTGGTGCCACCTGCTGCAGATGGCTGCCTGACAGAGCATGAAGTTTTCCTTGTCTGAGAAACCCTGAGCTCTCAGCCCCTTTAAAAGAGCAGTCCTTGCAGTGTCTGTCCCTCTGAAAGGTGAAGCCAGGGTGGCAACACCATGTTCTTTCTTATCCTCTCTTATCCTTATCCTGACTTAGTAGTCAGAGTTGGATGTTGCAGGTTTTATTGCTCCCAGCTTCTTTATCTGGGTCACTGTAGGTGACAGTTTCAGGTTCATGATCCAGCAACAAAGTGAAATGCAGAGAAATCTTTGGCTGCAGTGTGAAACCTGCCTGAACCCTGAATTTTTGAGTAGTTGAGAAACCAGAGCTTCCCAAAAAGCCTTCCTGGATTTGTACTTTACCTCATTGAGCTAAAATTAAATCCATAACTGCACAGTGGTAATCAATAACTCTTGGCCACTTGGCTAAATGGGAGCTGAGGCAGGAGCCTTTGTAAGGCATCTGGAGATGCTGGGGGACGCTGCCAGCTGCTCCTCCAGCCTGGTGCTCCAACAGGTGAATGATGTTTTCAGGCCAGAACTGTGAAAAGCAGCACCATGGGAATCAATGAGAATATTATTTTTGAGGGAATGATAGACTCTACAGAGATTTTTATTGATTTTTTTCCTCTCTAATGACTTGTACTACATGCACAATCAGGCAGTTCATTATTATCAGGGGACTTCAAGCTGGATTTTTAGATGCTGACAGGTCTACTCACAGTACACAACATTCTTCTTCTGGAACATTTTGGATGTATGGATAGAGCTGCCAGCAGAGAAGTGGCATTCATCCCTGTGTATATGGCCCATGAAAAAAACAGTGAGGTATTTCAGTTCAGCACAGGCTGTGTTCTGAAAAATGAAGTGGCACTGAGGCTGCCTTCATTGCTTCTGTGGACTATTAAACAGCTTTGAGGAGCTCTCTGTTCAGTAGGATTTTGGGTGTACAGTTCGCTTACATTTACTCCTTTGTAATCTCATGTTGAAGCTGCTGGAGCATAATTAGAGCAGCTGTGGAAGCATTTCACTCCAAGCCTCTGTTTCCACGTATGCTTGGCCATCTTGGTGCACTAAGAAGAGTGCAACCCAATGGGTTGAGGAACATTCCCCTCACACTCTGCTCTGCCACAGGGAGGCCACATCTGGAATACTGGGATCAGTTCTGGGCTCCCCAGTTCAAAATAGACAGACATACTGACAAGAGTCAGTGAACGTGCTGAGAGGTCTGGAGCATCTCTGTGAGGAGGAAAGGCTGAGAGCCCTGGGGCTGTTGAGCATGGTAGAGAGCAGCATGAGAAGGGATCTGCTCAGTGCTGATCAATAGCTAAATGGAGGGAGATGAGAATGGGGACAGACTCCTTTCAGCAGTGCCTGATGACAGGACAGGAGGCAATGAGGAAAACTTCTTCATTGTGAGGGTGCTGGAGCCCTGGAGAAGGCTGCCCAGAGAAGTTCTGGACTCTCTTCCTCTGGAGAGATTCCAAACCCATTGTGATTCTGGACAACCTTTAGCAGGAGGGCTGGGCTAGATGATGTCCAGAGGTCTCTTTCAACCAACAGCATTTTGTGGTTCTGTGGTCTTGCACCAGATTATATAGACCTGAGTGTTTCTAGATAGTAAATAAAATCCTCCTCCAGTCTTCCTTCGATGTCACAGGTCTAGAGGTGTGAATATTCAATGATTAACTGTATGTTATCCATTTTTTGACTTGTAAATAACAGGATTCCTAATCATTTTGCTAAGCCTCTCTTCTCCAGGGAGGCAGGTATACTACAAAATAGCTGATGACTTGAAAGGCAGTGCTATGTTTTGCTTCTTGTCTCAGAAAACCAGCAGTTGCCTTGGGCTGGCAATAGAAATTATGGGGGAGTCCAGTGACAGCGCACATGTTTAATTTTGAAGACAGCAAACAGTGGACTTCAGTAGGATAACAAAGAAACAACACAGAGCTCCCCTGAAAATTTTGTTGAGGACCAAAAATGTGATTCCTGAAGGTGTTTTTTCTGTGTGTGAAGTAGGCTGTCAACAAGCGTGCTCCATGTATGGCTCTGGGACATGGAGAACTGGATGAGGGGATTGAGTCCAGCATCAGTAACTTTGCAGATGACACCAAGCTAGGAGCAGTGTGGAGCTGTGGGAGGGTAGGAGAGCCCTGCAAAGTGACCTTGCCAGGCTGGATGGGTGGGCAGAAGCTAATGGGACGAGATTGAACAAGACCAAGTGCAGGGTTCTACACTTTGGCCACAACAACCCCAAGCAGCACTACAGGCTGGGGACTCATATGAAGTCATAATGCTAGTAAAGGCAAGAAGAAATCGTGCATGTGAAAACAGATGGATGCAAAAGCTCCACTTCTTTTGTTGTTGTTTGTAGGCTGTAAACAGCAAGCTGTCACATTAAAAGAAAAGTAAAAGGGGGAAAAAATCACTTGCACTTTTAGGTTGTGAAGATGCAGCTGTCACATAAACATATGTCCTGCTGCCCTCATAGTCCTCTTCTAAGGAATTTTTTTCCCATCCAAATGGAGAAGAGACAGAACATCTCTGGAGTACTGCAGTGAAATGTGTGTTTAGGAACTCAAGTGATGAGTAGATGGCATCAGCTCTCTTGCTTCAAAAAAGAAAACCAAAGTCTATTAAAAGAATGTTTAAAAACATTCTGAATATTCAGGAGGATGCTCAAGCAGGCTCCTGGTGTGTGGTTTCAAGTCGAGTGTGTTGGCAGAGAGGATTTACCCAGCTTCTTGTTACAGTCTGTCCTCTTCAGAGAGTCTCCAGCTTATTTTAAGTGTAGGTCCTGCCCTGCAGAAGAGTCAGCCAGCTCTCTCAAACACAGTCCTCATATGATCTACATCCATGGTATATCAACTTCAACATAGAGCCAGAGCTCAGCCTTGAGTGAGAAAACACCACAATGATGTTTCATTCATGTGGAACTAAGTTCCAGCAAACAAACTTCTGAAAGTGTGTTCTAGTGAACATGTAGATGGGCTCAACAGACAGCAAGCTTTCTGGAAATGAAGTGTGTTGAATAGCAAAGGTCAGATCAAGAGCTGTAGGACACATTCATGCAGTGTTTTCCTATCCCAGGGTATTGGTTAAAATAGGTCCACATTTTTCTGGTGCTATTTGGATGTCTACCTTAACCTGGTGGTGATACAGAGCTGAAGTAGTGCTGCTGGGGTCTGAGATGAACTTATTCCTGTGACTGCAGCTGTAAAACCAGATATCTTATGCTGAAGAGGACCTGGGTCATCACTGAGGTTGTTGTACACATATAAAGCCTTGTAAATCTTCTATGAGATTGATCTGTTCTCCTAAAGTAACAAATGACAGGACAAGAGGTGCACCAGGGGAGATTTAGTGAGGACAACAGGAAAAATTGTCTTCACTGAAAGAGTTGTCAGACTCTGACACAGGCTTCCCAGCAAAGTGGTGGAGTCACCGTGCCAGCACCCACCTACCCAGCTGTGTAGGGGTGGTGCTAAGGGACATAGTGTAGTGGTGACCTGGCAGTTACTCTGTGATCCTTCAAGTCTCTACCAACCAGAACTATTCTGTGCTCATAAGATGGGCATTAGGTGTCACAGCACATGAAAGAACATTCAGAAACATCCCAGAGACTTACATTTGTGGCATTTTTTTTCCATTCTTGTTTTTCTAACACTTTTCTGAACTATTTCTTTCTTCAGTGTTTTTTTATTGTAATTGCTCTAAGCCATCTGGATGAATAACTGAGAACTACCTATGTTGTCTATTCCTGCTTTACTATTGGCTAAAGAGAAGGATCTTACTTTAGAAAGCACTTTGACCGAATCAAAAAGTAGTAGTTTTAAGAAATCAAATGTGAGGAAATGGTTTTGGAGTAAAAAGAGAGTCCAGTGCAGAGCTACAAAGATGATTAAGGGAATGGAACATCTCTCTTACAAGGAGACACAGAGGCAGCTGGGGATCTTTAGCTTGGAGAGGAGGAGACTGAGAGGTTTGTAAATGTGTAAAGGGTGAGTACCAAGAGGCTGGAGCCAGGCTCTGCTGAGTGATGCCCAAAGACAGGACAAGGGGCAATGGGTGGAAGCTGAGGCATAGGAAGCTTCATGGAAATGTGAGAAGGAATTTTTTCACTGTGAGGGTGATAGAACACTGGAACAGGCTGCCCAGGAGGATTGAGGAGTCTCCCTTTCTGAGGTATTCAAAACCTGCCTGGATGTGTTTCTGTGTGATCTTGCTCTGGCAGTGGGGTTGGACTGGATAAGCTTTTGAGGTCCATTCCAGCCCCCCCTGGAATTCTGTGATTCTGTGATTGCTGTTTTTCTTGGTTGAGATGTTCATAGAACCTCACAATTACTTCAACTCACAATTCTCAGCATCAATGGAAAAAAAATAGAGGTCATTTAAAGAGATCTCATTTTAGGAGACACTAAATTGATCAGCAGTTGGTTGATCAATGAGGTGATCAATGGAAATCCACTCAATAATCAACCCTAATCAGGTGCATGGACTAAGTGCAAGTCTTTAAGCTTTAACATCCTTAAGATCTGGGTGTCTGCTGCCTGCACAGGTTTCTTTTATGTTTGCCTTCTCAGAAGATGCAATTCGAAGTTCTGAAGTCCAGATGTCTCCTTCCTCTAGTGATTGATTGCCCTTGCTCTTGGCAGTGCCAGATCATGAGCTTCTAATAACTATGACTGCCTGTGCTAAGTACAGCAATTAGTAGATGTGGATGCAAACAGACCATACTGCATCCTGTCTTCTCCAATTACCCCGTGGGAGGGTAATGTGCCGGAATGTGCACATGCTCAAATGAGATCAGTTTCAGAAGCATTAACAAGACCTCAGGTTTTCTTTTCTCACCTCATCTTTTCTCAGTGTTGAGCAATTTCCCCAGATTTCTGTTACACTTTGAAGCTAGCAGAGAGCAACAAATACACTCAAAAAAGGTGAGCAAGTGTCCACCTACTTCCAGGCTGCAAAACTGCTATCTTGATATTTTGAATTTGATTTTTCACTGCTGGTTTTCCAGCTCACCTTGTTGTGGATTGTAAACTCCATCAGGTCCTGTCTTGTAATTCCCAGCATTGTGTGCTAAGGCTGTGCTCTGCAAACAAAGCTGTGTTGGTCCTGCTTCATATATCATCACTTAGCAAGAAAGATTTTGGATTTCCAGAATAGCTGCAATTGGAACTGATTATACACAAGGCAGAGATGAATGAGGAGCTCTGCTGTACAGCTGCACTGACTTTGTGGTGCTGATGGTTGTAAGGTTGTGTACGGCAGTTGGATTTTGAGGGAGAGAGTGCACTAAAGACAGATGCCTCAGGTTTACTGGTATAAACAGAGCTTCAGTCCCACTTGAGGAGCTGTATAGCTGGATATGGATGTCCTTGATAGACATGGTGTGTCCTTGGTGATCCAAGAGTTCCTTAAGATGATTTGAAGGCAAAGTCAAGGGGATGGTTTGTCCCTCTGTCTCTAGACTGCACACAGGGTTGCTTGTGTCCATAGAGTGTGGCTGACTTGTGTCTCAAGGCATGCATAGAAAAGGATACAATGAGTCAGTGTTTCCCAGTGTGGTCCTGCAGTTATCCCCTTCCTATGTGCAGCACTGAAGATTCATAGAATTATTTTAGTTGGAAGAGACTTTCAAGTCATCAAGTCTGACTTAATCCAGCACTGCCAAATCACTGCCAAACCATGTCCCTCAGCACCACACCTACACTGTTTTTCAGTCCTTCCAGGGATGGGAACTTCACAGCTACCCTGAGCAGCCTTTGCTAGGGCTTGACAACCCTTTTGGTGAAGAAATTGTTCCTTGTGTCCAACCTAAACCTTCTGTGGGACAGCTTGAGGAGAAAGGCATGGTGGGGTGGTGTATTTCTGCTCAGGTCAAGAAGGATCTGTCACGGATGGAAAAGATTTTCTCCAAATTCAGGCTTTCACAGTGTTCCTTTTGCTGTTTGAGGCTGGAATGGGATGCTCAGCAGTGCATCTGCTAGGCTGTTGTTTGCAGAGCACAGGCAGCATCCATATTAATGTGGCATTGTTACAGACAGTAATTTATGCAATATTCTGTACACCTGAGACGTGTACCAGAGTCTGTAAAGACATAAAGTGCCACCAAAACCCTGCAGCAGATTACTGCCTGACAAAGTCAGCGTTTGAACCAAAGCGACGCATTAAGGTTTGGACAGCAGTTGTGCACCAGACAAGAGCAATCCATGCCAGTATGGGCTGTAGAATGAGAACCTGGGGGCACCAGAAGGGATGTGCTTTCAGCAGAGGTGGCCCAAGAAGGTTTGAGCTATTAGTTAAGCCAAATACAACATTGCTGTTGGGATCCAAACTTCTGTTTGTGCAGATCTGCAGGCGCTGTGGTGGGCCGAACAAAAGCGTTGGGTTTTAGCCCAGCTCCGCAACGAGCGTCGCGGTGATGTGGGTTGTGTCTGAAAAGCTGCTTTGGCAGAGCCAGCTGTACAGCCTGCTGGTTTGCTTCCCAAGCAGAGCAGGGAGCTGCAATATTCCAATGACTGTTTGCCATGTGTTTAAATAAATACCCAATTTGCAAAATTTGCCGTAATGGTGCATGAAAATGAGCTGTAGAGTTGTGTGTGCTTTTGACCCAGGGCCTGCCTGCCTGTTGCAGAGCAGGTCATTTAACTGGGAAATTCTATTAGTTAATCAGGCAGTTCCATGGGACCCATCACTCACACTGAGTGTGGAAAAACATGTTGTCATTCTTAACTTCTCAACAGTTAGAGGAGCAGCTGTAGGCGAGTCCATTAGTACAGAGCGGTTTATGCAACTAAGACTGCTGGTGGTGTTTTCAGAGATGAAAAAATGCTCATTTGCTTTAGCACCTTTTAAAAGGGCCACATGTTTATTGCAGAGGGACAAATTACACACCTCGATGTTTTTCTTTATGGTTTGTTTTTGTTTTTCTTCTTCTGTTTTTCAGGAAACAAAGATCAACTGTGTCCGGCTGGCGACAAAAGGTACGTGGGTCTCTTTTTTTCCTGCATAGCACAATACCCCTGATGTAAAAGCTGCAGTGGTGACACAACTTGATTACAGTTACTATTCAAAGAACAAACCTCTTTTTTTTTTACCTGTTTAAAAGAATACTACAAAGGCAGAACAACAATTTCCAGAGCTACTCTACAATGCATGTTATCTCTTTTTTAAGATGAGGCATCTGTCTCAGTGGTTCCTCCTTTTGCTTGTTCTGTTGACAGCTTCCCTGTGCTGAGGTCTGTTGTCAGAATATCACTGAAAACACAACATTAATTTACCATTAAATTCATCCTCTCTTCAACTGGATGAAGTAGTGAAAAAAAGAGGAGATCTTGTGTAAGCCTAACCTTGACCACAGCAGAGCTTAATCCTTACATCACATTATTTTCCTGCTATAATTCAGCAAGCTAGTAGAGCACTTCCCTCATTTTCATTGCAATTAGTTCAAACTAGACCAAACTAATATGTCAAATAAACTAGGCTGAACCACCCTGAGACAAGTATTGTTAAGATGCAGTGGTCTGATGCCCAGGTTGCATCACAAGGTGTAGCTCTTGAGGGACTGATGATGACAATGTCCGGGTTACTCCTTGGAGTTCAGAGCTGCTTTTAACAACTCTTCTAAGGACTTCAAACTCACCCCAGGGGCTACTTTGTCAGCAAAGGTGTCAGAAACCAATTTGCTTGTAACAGAGGAGTAGCTATAAAAAGACTTCCTCAACACATGTCGCAGTCTCAAACTGAGCTGTAAGGAGGTGATAGTATAATTGCCATGGGCCTTGCTACAGGTAGCTCTCCATCTTTGCAACTTAGAGTTTCCATCTTGTGCTTTTGCTGCTTTTCTGTGAGGTGAAATAACTGCATTACTGCCTGTGGAGTCTTCTGAGAGATGAAATTGGCAGGAACTCACGAGTTTGAGACATTGTCCCATTTTTCCCATTCTTCTCACTCCTCTCTGGTGGCAGTTACAGAAGTTAATGACTTTCAGATACTTTCTCTTGATCACTTCTACATCTGCACGTTCAGAGGAGCTAGGAGGGTTCAAAGAAGCCCCAGCTAATAGCTGAGTAGGACAGAAAGGACTTTTCCCATCTTCTTATGGAGATGTTCCTCAGTCTGTCACAGAAAGCCATGCACTGGGAGGGCAGGTGTTATATGCAGTTCCCATGTCTGCAACTGCTTTTGCTGCTGAGACCTGAGAGCTAAACTGGTGGGACTGTAAGCAGTTGTGTCACCACTGAAAGCCAAGAAAGATGAACCATTTCTCCCCTTTCCCCTTTCCATCTGGTGCTCCCCACATCCTCTTGTTGATTTCCTTTTTCAAAGTTCCTTGTAAAATTTGTATTTAATCCACTTCTCTGGGTTGCAAACATTCTTTGTGTCCCAGCCTCCCGCCCTTCCACCTCAGTTTTTCCAACTGTTAGTGATGTGACCATTTCCAATACTGTATTTTGGCTTTCTGGTGGCAGAAAGAGAGAGAGCAGGACTGGGTAAGAGCAGTATGGATGAAATGAGCCTCCCTAGATTTTTCCCACTGCGTGACTAGAGGTCTCTTATGAGACCAGAGAAACTGGATTCATTTGTTTCTGGAAACCTGTAGCTTCTTGTGTTTCAGCTGTTTCTATTTTCTGAAGCTGGTGGAAGAAATGTTGTTCATGTTAGCAGGAAAGATATTTGCTGTGTGATTAATGAAAGAAAAAAAACTCACATTAAACCTATATATTAAATCAAAGTCCCATTCTGAAGTGACCTCTTGATTGGCACTGTATGATTTGGGTACTTCAGAAAAATGTCACATAAGTGTTTGACCTTGAGTTGACTTCCACAAACTGGTTTAATTTTCACTGACCTGTTAGGTCACCAGGAAGAGTCAATAATCTACTCTCATTCTGTTGTTGATGAAGGTTGTCTCCCTTTGGAAAAGGATCTCTTATCAATATTAATTTGGTAAGAGAGATAAAAGAGCTATCTAGAGCCTGTGGATACCTAGAGCCACTGGGTTTTTTGATGATCTTATTCTCTAGGGTTTTTCCTCATTGGCATGAACGGAAGAGGTCAGGGAATGACAGCAGTTCCAGTGTCTGTTCTCACTGATGCAGTGGGTGTCTTCTATGGATAATAGAATTCTGTGTAGGGAGTGTGGAAATCTGGGAAAGTTTTGTGGGCTTGCTTTCTTTTTCCCTCTTGCCCTCACTCTCTGAATTACAGGTTTGTATTTCTCAGCACCTGACCATTAGTAGGGATGCTGGAATATGTGCAGCAGTGGCTGGTTTTATGCAGTTGTAGCTCTTCAAAGGTCCAGTGCTGTCAGGAGGGCATAGGCAAGTGTGTCTGTAGTCTTGATAACATGACAGGGTGCTGCGCTACTGACTTTTATGGACAAAGCTGGTGAAGGGTCTGGAAAGCAGGTCTTATGAGGAGCATCTGGGGGAACTGGGGTTGTTCAGACTGGAGAAGAGGCTGAGGGAAGACCTTATTGCTCTCTACAACTTAATAAAAGGTGATGGAATAGAACAGAATCAACCAGGTTGGAAGAGAGCTCCAAGATCATCCAGTCCAACCTATCACCCAGCCCTATCCAGACAACTAGACCATGGCACTAAGTGCCTCATCCAGGCTTTTCTTGAACACCTCCAGGAATGAGTCAAAATGGCATGAAATCATGCCAGCAGAGGTTTACATTAGATGTTAGGAAGAAATTCTTTATGGAAAGAGTGGTCAGGCATTGACACAGGCTGCCCAGGGAGGTGGTGGAGCTGCTGTCTCTGGAGGTGTTCAAGAAATATTTGAACATGGCACTTTGGGACATGATGGCCTTAGGTTGACTCATTGACTACATCACCTTTAGAAGTCTTTTCTGACCTACACCATTCTATGAACTATGAGCAGCCGAGCAAGAGATGAACAAAAGGGTTCCATGGTTTGGAGTTTTCCCCTAGTTTCAAATTAACATACATCATGAGAATGAATTCCCACCACACATTAACTCAGAATGAGTAGGACTCAGACACTTCACCCTGAAGAAGGCTGCCACACCTACCTTCTGTCTGCTGCACAGCAACAGGCAGAGACACTCACAGAACTGTGATTACATTGTGGCCTGATCACAAGCTATAGCTGGGATGTTCTAGATGACCTACTGTGGTTGTGCTGCCTTCTGTCTGCTCATTATTGATTATCTTTAATGGCATTGCCCTCACCTTTATTTGCATTGCTGTCTTTCTGAGGCTAGAACAAGCAAACCTGTGGTCTGGCTCACAGAAAATCATTTGAGCTGCTAGCAAAGGGACTGCTGTGGGGTCTTTGATAAGAGTCAGGGGGGAAAAAAACCCACAACATTCTTTTTTTGGAGCTGTGGCTAATCTGAGCATTGACAGCTTAAAAGCTCTGTGTTGAGCTGGTACCAGAGAGAAAGCATATTTTGTTTTGACGCAGGAAAATAAATACATACTGCTGGTGCCAGACTAAATGTTCTTTTTGGGATACAGACTTGATTTTTCCATTCCCAGCCATTTGACACTGCAGTAGCTCCATTAGCAGTAGTGAAATCAGTGCTGATTTACACCAGTGACAGGAAGATTAGGATCGAGATGTGTTTAAGCAAGGCAAGTTTTCTCCTGAAGTACTGGGTTAACAAGGGTGCTAAATGTGAGTGTGGGAGTAATTAGGCAATAAAATGTGTTAGGCAGTGTGTTACTAGGGGATTCTAACACATCTTGGGTGTTGCTGCAAGGCACCTGCTCAGAAGCAGAGGAGCTTTAATTACTTGAGTGATGCATGAGGCTGTTCTGCTGCTGCTGCTACTTGAGCAGGCTGGGAGGCAGTTTGCTTTGGACATCTCATTGCCTCCAAGCCAAGAAAACGAAAGCAGACAACTCTTTACAAAGCCTTCTAGTCCATTAAATGGAGTTTTGGAGATTTCTCAGTTTTCTCTCCTCCCCTTTTAGCAGGAAACAGACTGTTCAGATGGTCTCCTTTTCACATGAGTTCAGCTACATGCAGGAGCTGCTTCATCTCTCCTGGTCATAGGTTTCTGCATGCTGCTCCTGTTTAGATGAGCTGGATTCTTGTGATAGAGAGCTCTGAAACCTGTGCATACTGACTGATTGAGTGTCAGAGATGGTGAGGATCAGTGTAAGGGCATAAGGTCGTGATACCAGTGGCATGTTCTCCAAATCAGAACTAGTAGTTACCCAGCTGATCAGGCATTGGAATAGGCTGCCCAGGGAGGTGGTGGAGTCACCATCCCTTGAGGCATTTAAGAAATGTGTGGACATGTCACTTGAGGACATGACTTGATGGTTGTGATGGCCTCAGGTTGATGCTCATACTCAATGATATTAGAGGTCTTTTCCAGCTGAAACAGTTCTGTGATTCTGTTATTCTAATTGAGCAAGCACATCTGTTGAGCTCATTTCCTTCCACCCAGTGGC
This sequence comes from Pogoniulus pusillus, assembly GCF_015220805.1. Taxonomy (NCBI): domain Eukaryota; kingdom Metazoa; phylum Chordata; class Aves; order Piciformes; family Lybiidae; genus Pogoniulus; species Pogoniulus pusillus. The sequence continues at coordinate 4,649,515 of NC_087292.1, forward strand.
TCAATGTAAGAGCTGGCTGATGCCAGTGGCAAGGACTCATCATCAGCCATTGCTGAGTGACATTTGACAACCCATCAGAAAGCTCTCTGCCTCTGTCCAGTCTCTGTAGCCATTTCACATTCTGCCAGCATGTTTTCGGCTCACGAACCCTTTGTACCTACCTATTTGCTGTCACATTCATTGTGCTCATCTCTCGTCACTTTCAGCCACAACATCTCTCCTCACCTGGGCTACTCCTCTCTTTTAGATTACTGGATGCATGTCCTCAGCATAAAACACTCTTTAAAAACAAGTTTCTAATTAAACCTCCATTTACCAGCTCTCTGCCACATGACTATCATTCAGCCAGTTGATTTATTGGTTTTGCCATCTTGGTTTCTTTGCTAGCTTGTTTTAACCTGTCCCATTCTTTCTGAATGAACTGACTTGTTCCCCCTCTCTTAAAGCAACATATTTATATTGACACTTTATTAGAGAAAATTGCAAGCTCTCTTACCAAGAGAAGTGATTACCTCTTGTGTTCTTAGAGTGCATTAAATTAATTTCACGGGGTAATTGAAACCAAGGCAGAGGGCTCATTAATGGTTCCTTATCTCCTGATACTCATTTCTTCTTTCTTTGAAATGTGAGTTCTTGCAAATGAAAGAATGGAACTTTAATAATCATGATGAGGTACATTTTTATTTGTTTCCTTTTGTTTTCTCTCGTGCATGCTGCCTGGGAACGATTTTGCTTGCTCTTAGCAGTAATAGGTAGGCAACAGGTGACCACGCGCAACCCGCCCAGCCTCTTGAGCACAGGTGATTATCAAGTCAGGAAAAGGAAAACTGTTCAAGCTTCCAGAAGTCTGAGCAGCATCATGACTTCTTGTTTCATGTTTGGTGTGCATGGGAAAATACTTGTACAGTTATTCTAACTACAGTGTAAGGGTTGGGGGGGGAGGGGGACACTCCTCACATGGCATGTACAGAGGGTCACCTGGAGGTCCAAACACCACTTCAATCTCCACAGCAGCACTTGAGCATGACTGGAGAGCCCCAGGGATCCCTTGCTGGGCCTCTGCAGAGGCTGAATATCTCCATGAGCATGCATGGAGATGACCTTGCATTTTTGAATTGAAATAGCTGTGGCACTTTCCTGGGCTGATTATTACACTTGCTCTTCAACAGCTGAGTCCTGCTGTTGAGGAAATGATGATAGGAAAAGAAAAACTAGATTCCATCACTCCTCTTTACAGAAACTCCTCCTGGAAGCAGAGACATTGCAGAAGCAAGCCTCAGTAGCACTGTGTAACCCATTCACAGATCACTAGTGGGGAGGTTCACAACTTCTCCAGGGTTTTGCAGTTTCCAGTGGAATGAACTTGAAGGTCTGTTCCATAAACTTCCTCTGTGTAAAAATGGCATCAGTGCCACTGTGTCAGTCCAGAAAACTTAAATAGAGAGAGGAAACCCTGTCAGCTTGTGGAAATAGTTTCTTCTACTTTAGCCTGTCTTAATCACATCCCACTCAGCCTACAACAGCTGAGTGGGATGTGATTAAGACAAAACGTAGGGCAAAGGAAAGTGTCTCAGTTGGAGGATTGTTTTTGTAGCAATGGTCCTCTCCCTGTGCTTCGTGGTTCTGCTCCTATCCAGCTATGACTTCCTCACCCAGGAATTATTTTAAGTACACATGAGGGCAGCTGTAATGATACAGGAGCAAAAGAAAAAAGTACCAGGATTACTCTGGAGTTCAAATGCTTAAGACTGAGAGAAACAGTCCTGCTTTTTTCTAGTGCTTCAGCACTGAGAAAAGGAACTTCCTGGAAGATGAGTGCTTAATGATCCTGCGACCTGAGAAATGAACCTGGGCCTGAGAGGTGGCCAGGGAAATCATGGGGAGGAGACTGCCAAAAAAAAAACAGGAGAAGATGAAAAGGGGAAAAAAATCCTACTGCTCACACATGGGTTTGCTGCATATAGAAACTGTTCCTTTAGTAGGTCTTACTCTCTCCAATTCATTTATGAGGGCTCTGTTGCTTTTTGACATAGATTCTGCTTTGGTAAACAGATAATGTATTTTATAAACTGATTTAATCCCACTTCAAATCTGTTTGCTGTTGCATTTTGCCTTCTGATACACCGAGATTTTATTCCTTTGACAGGTTTATTCTGTTTTGTGCTGTGTTTCATCACACTTTTTAAAGTTGAATGCATGAAAATCTTGTTTGTTTTTCTTTCCTGTTTTCCTCTGAACAAATCTCTGCCTTCTAATTTTGCTTTTTAACACGAGTTTGTGTATCAGCACAATTAATTGTTGATAACTAACTCAAAGGGTTTTAAAATGTTGACTTCAGGAGTGTCCTTAACCCAGGGAGATAATGAACTAACTTTGAATTGGGGAGGAACCCAGTGCAAAACTGGATGAGGTCACAAGCGACCTGGGTTTGATAACCTAAGCCCAGCTTCTAGAGGACATTGCCTACTCTAGAGCTCTGCTGCACTGATAGACCTTCATCTGTCTGTCTGATGAGAATGGAGAGGCACAGTGTTTAAGGCAAATTTTGGGATAGCTTAGCAAGAGTAGATTGAAAATATCACCTCTGCCATTCAAAGCATCTGCTGCTGGTGTATGCTGGGTCACTTCAGAGAAGAAGAAAGCTGATGACCACTGTGTGAGTCAAGTCCTCCCAGAATCATACAAGGCATGGATTTGCTTGGAGTGCTATGGAGGCTTATCCCCTTACAGCACCTGCCTGATGTGAAAGGATGCTGTTGGCCCTGTGCTCTTTGGCAGGAAGGAATGGTATCTGCACAGGGATTGAGAGATAGGGCAGAGGAGGGAGCAGCACAGATGGAGGAGCAGGAAAAGGGCCATTAAGTATTAGAGTACAGTAGTGTTATGTGTTCCTCACCTTCATATGCTTATGCCATCTCATTTGGGTAGTCTTCTCTTTTGGGTAGAGATTCTCTTTAAGGTGTATCAGCTGCTAGTCAGAGACTCTTATCATTTCAGAAGTTCTTTATAAACATGACCATTGTCAATATCCTTAAATAACTCTTCCAAAAGCATGACAACCCAAGGCTATTACAAATGCATTTGCTTCCTTAAATAGGTTTTTCAATGAGCCAATGTTCAGAAACAGGATTATTATTAATACATTAGCTTCTCAGTTTCTTCCAGGAACTGAACATATGAAAAAACTCTATGGTACCATTAGGATATGTGGCAATGTCACAAGAGAGGTGGGCGTGAAAGAGACTGCTTCTTAATACCACCATAGAGGAGAAGGTAAATCTTCATTCAAGGCACACCTGAAAGTGCTGCTTCAGTTTGGCAAAGCACAGGAAGTTTCCCGGTGTTGTATGCAGCACACGCAGAGCCTGTACACACAGACTCCCCAGTGCCCTGCTCATATGACTCCTTTTTTACTGGGAGATGGTGAGGATCCTGCTTTGCATGCTACTCACCCAGCTCCAGGGCTTATCGGGCATGAGTTTTATTGGGCCCATCAGAAAGGCAGGGACAATCTTTTTAGCATGGCCTGTTGTGACAAGGCAAGGGGGCAATGGTTTTATGCTAAAAGGAGGAGATTAGGACTAGAAAGAACAAAGGCATTTTTTACAGTGAGGGTGGTGAGACACTGACAGAGGTTGTCCACATAAGTGGTGGATGCCCCATCCCTGGAACCATTTCAGGTCAGGTTGCTTGCTCCTCTTAGCAACCTGCTCTAGCTGACTGCAGGAGGGTTGGTCTAGATGAAGTTTAAAGGTCGCTTCCATTCCCAACCATTCTATGGTTTCATGTCTTGCTTGAAGCACATTTGACCAGCCAGGCTCTAAAAGTAAGCTTATCTCAGCATTTGCCTCATATCCACCTTTGGACTTGGCTCACTGACTTTGTAATTTCTGCAGCTGATGTGGCTGTGGATTTTTAGTGATAAGCATAATGAGGGCAGAGTAACTGCTTAGAGAGGACTAGCTGATGCTAAGTATAATTAGTTTTTGTCCATGGAGTGCTCTACTCTGCTCTGCTGAGACCTCACCTGGAGTACTGCATCCAGTTTTGGAGCCCCTATTACAAAGAGGGATGTGGAGATGCTGGAGTGTACCCAGAGAAGGGCCACAAGGATGCTGAGAGGGCTGCAGCAGCTCTGCTGTGAAGACAGACTGAAAGAGTTGGAGCTGTTCAGGCTGGAGAAGAGGAGGTCACCAGGTGACCTTCTTGTGGCCTTCCAGTATCTGAAGGGGGTCTACAAAAGAGCCGAGGAGGGACTTTTCAGTCTCTCAGGTAGTGACAGGACTAGGGGGAATGGAGCAAAGCTGGAGATGGGTAGGTTCAGTCTGGACACAAGGAGGAAGTTGTTCAGGATGAGAGTGGTGAGAGGCTGGAATGGGTTGCCCAGGGAGGTGGTTGAGGCCTCATGCCTGGAGGTGTTTATGGCCAGACTAGCTGAGGCTCTGGTCAGGGTGCTCTAGGTCACTGTGAAGGTGATGGAACACTGGAACAGGCTGCCCAGGGGGATTGTGGAGTCTCCCTTTCTGGAGATATTCAAGACCCACCTGCATGTGTTTGCATGTTATCTGCTCCAGATGATCCTGCTCTGGCAAGGGGGGTTGGACTGGATGATCTTTTGAGATCCCTTCCAGAATCTGTGATTCTGTGAGTAATTACCTTGTGTCTGTGTAAGACCATATGAAAACTAAGTCACATCTGTAAATGTGAACTTGTTACAATGGGAATTTTACTTGTTTTCCATTTAAATATTGTCGAGGTGTGTTCTAAACAGCTCTGCACAAGAGGGGAGTTAAAAAGGAAACCCCAGGTCACCCTCTGAACCATTGCATCACTTGTAGGTATCACAACAGCTGCTCATTGAACTCTCCTTTCAAGTCATTGTAATAACCTTTCTCATCCCGGGGAAGCCATTTATCTGCCTTTAGCACAAGTGAAGTGTTTCTGCTTTGAAGAGAGAGGAAGAAAAACAGAGGAGGAGAAAAGCAAAGCCTTTGTGCTGGATTTGCCTGGGATCTCCAGAATCAATTATTCTGTTGGTGCTACGTTTTAATTCTCATTCAGTTTAGTAATGCTAATCTTGGTTCCTCGCTGTATGTTTACCCTCATCCTCCTACAGATTCAACCTGGATGCCTGATAATCCCTCATAAAAATTCTTCTCTGTCTTTCCCTCCAGAACTGCTTTGTTGTGCTGCTCTCTTGGCCTAGAATGTGGTTGAAACCTTTGGCTCCCACCATTCTTTCCATTCTATTGTTTTTAATGACAAGAGAATGTCTTGTTTTAGCCGTAAGCCTCTGGTGTTTGTAATCATCAATAGCTGGAGGAGGAAGACCACATTGGTGATGTTATGCATTGTGATATTTTTGATGGAATTAAGTTTTTTCTAGTGGATTGCAGAAATAGCCAAAGTGGAGTCTGCCTTTCACATTTGATGAGCTGTTTGACTTTGTTGCTTTATGATATGTTGTTGCAGTGGCATCATGGAGAGGCTTTTTTCAGTCCCGGTGCTCTGGTACACACTGCTGAAGGTTCCACACTGGTCTGTCCTCCACAACCCATGCATGCAGTTGACAGAGTTGCTGGGTCCTGCTGGCTAACAGATATTCTTTATCAAGATGTAAAACAGTGTCCTTCTACCTTTAGTCCAACTTTAGTTGTCAGTCATACACTGGAATGATGTTCCCAAGGGAAACAGTGGCTTTCTCTACATGGACAGTTTTAAGACTCAGCTTGACACGTGCTGTTTCCTTTAAATTTTACTACTACCTAGAAAGGTTGGAACAGATGATCCTTGAGGTCCCTTCCAGCTTGGCATTCTATGGTCCCTGCCTTCCCTCGTGTTTGCCTATCAGAGACTACCTTCCAGAGGTTTAGATATCATCAGGAGCTGAAAAAATAGAACTATTTCTACATGCAGAGGTGCTTTAGGCATTTGCAGGCCACTTGCATAGAAAGCACTGTTCAGAAGAGGAAAAAAGAAGAAGAAGAAAGGGAAATCATGTTTACAAATGATTGGAGGATAACTGTCTTTGGAACAGAAGCCCCTAGGTCTGTTAGGAAATTCTGCATTCAGTGTGCTACCTGCCCATTATGTGCTACAGAGAAATTACCCTGATTGAGCAGCTCATTTGAACTTGTAATGACTTCAGACCCATTATTTTTCATTAATCTTTTTTTCTGGGTTAAGTAATGCTTTGAAGTAATTTCTCTGATTGGATTTTGTTTCAAGAGTGACTGTCTGAAAGAGTTGTATTCATGAAATCATGGAATTGTTTCAGTTGGAAAAGACCGTTAAGAGCATTGAGTCCAGCCATTCTCTAGCTCTGCCAAGTCTGATGCTAAGCCATACCTTCAGCACCACATCTCTGCCTGTCTTACAGACCTCCAGGAATGGGGATTCAATCACCTCTCTGATGAGTCTGTTCCAGTGTTTGAGAACCATTTCAATCGAGACGTTTCTTCTAATGTCCAACCCAACCCTCCCTTGGTGCAGCTTGAAGCCATTTCCTCTCATTCAGTCACTTGTTACTAGTGAGAAGAGACCAACCCCAGTTCTAACCTCCTTTCAGGGAGCTGTAGAGAGCCAGAAGGTCTCCCCTGAACCCCTTTTCTCCAGGTTAAACAACTGCAGCTTCCTCAGCTGCTCCTCAGCAGACCTATTCTCCAAACCTTTCACCAGCTTCATTGCCTCTCTGCACAGACTTCAGCACCTCAGTGTCTTTCCATGTAGTGGAAACACCAGACTGAACCTGGTGTTTGAGGTGCATCCTTACCAGTGCTGAGCCACAAAGAGCAGTCCAAAAATGTCAGTCCTCTGTGCAAAGTGCAGTCCTCATCCTATGCCTGTGATGCCAGAGGCATATCCTTGATCTTTCCAGCTCAATAAAGGGAATAATTTATTACTTACCTTGAGTGAGCCTTAGGGGATTTAGAATCATAGAATCAGTTAGTGTTGGAAGGGACCATAAGGATCATCTAGTTCCAACCTCCCTGCCATGCCCAGGGACACCCTACCCTAGAGCAGGCTGCCCATAGCCCCATCCTGCCTGGCCTCAAACACCTCCAGCCATGGGGCCTCAACTACCTCCCTGGGCAACCCATTCCAGCCTCTCACCACTCTCATGCTGAACAACTTCCTCCTCACCTCCAGCCTGAACCTACCCATCTCCAGCTTTGCTCCATCTCCATTTGCTCCTGTCACTCCCTGATATCCTGAAAAGACCCTCCCCAGTTTTTTTGTAGCCCCCTTGAGATACTGGAAGGCCACAAGAAGGTGACTTTGGAGCTTTCTCTTCTGCAGACTGCACAGCCCCAGCTCTTTTAGTCTGTCCTCACAGCAGAGCTGCCCTCTGAGCATCCTTGTGGCCCTTCTCTGGGTATGCTCCAGCATCTCCACATCCCTCTTGTAATAGGGGCTCCAAAACTGGATGCAGTACTCCAGGTCTCAGCAGAATGGAGTAGAGGAGGAGAATCACCTCCCTGGCCCTGCTGGCCACATTTCTCCTGATGCAGCCCAGGCTCTGCTTGGCTTTCTGGGCTGCAAGTGTGCACTGATAGCTCATGGTGAGCTTCTCGTCCAGCAGCACTCCCAAGTCTCTTTCTTCAGGGCTGCTCTCCAGCCACTCACTGCCCAGCCTGGATTTGTGCTTGGCATTGCCCTGACCCAAATGCAGGACACTGCATCTAAGCACACATGAATATCACTCTAGGAGTCATATGAACAGTGGCTGCTAAGTGATGATTTTTCACTTTCTTAGCATTTTGAGGGGGCTTTCTTTAGTTATGGTGCAAAACCTTGAATTTAGGCCAGTGGAATCACCTACAAATTATCTCTCAGCTCCAACAGCTTTGTGGACAGAAACACTTTAGCTGAAGATATCTTCTGTAAGGATTAGTTCTGGAATACAAATGGCAGCCCTTTATAATGAAGTTAATTTTGGATTTCCACATTCTTTTATCAGTTGCTGCAGGGCCAGCTTTAACCATGATCTGAGGCAAGGAGGAATTAAAAAAGTGGAAATTTGGCAAGGAGCTGGCACAACATGAAATAATGCTCCCCATAGCTGCATCTTACTGAGGTGGTCTAGGATTTTGGTATATAGGAAGCTACAGAGAGTATTACTAACAAAAATAAATCAGAGCTTGATTGTCTCTAAACCTGACTGATGAGGCAGGTGATTTTGGAAAAGCACCCATTTACCCCTGCTCTGCTCTCTTTGTATCTCCCCAGCATAAGCAGAATGGTCTCTCCCATGAGTTTCCTGCATGTGAAGGGTTCTGTCTCGCAGCAAAGTGCTGGGTCCCTGGGAGTCACAGAATTGTAGAATGGTTTGGGTTGGAAGTGACCTCCAAAAGTCATCTAGTTCAGCCCCCTTGCAGTGAGCAGGGACATCCCTGCAGAGGGACCTGGACAGGCTGGATGGGTGGGCAGAGGCCAATGGGATGAGATTTAACAAGGCCAAGTGCAGGGTTCTGCACTTTGGCCACAACAACCCCAAGCAGCACTACAGGCCGGGGACTGAGTGGCTGAGAGCAGGCAGGAGGAAAGGGACCTGGGGGCACTGATAGATAGTAGCTGAAGATGAGCCAGCAGTGTGCCCAGGTGGCCAAGAGAACCAATGGCATCCTGGCCTGCATCAGGAGCAGTGTGGCCAGTAGGACAAGGGAGGTTATTCTTCCCCTGTACTCAGCACTGCTCAGGCCACACCTTGAGTGCTGTGTCCAGTTCTGGGCCCCTCAATTCAAGAGAGATGTCGAGGTGCTGGAACATGTCCAGAGAAGGGTGACAAAGCCGGTGAGGGGCCTGGAGCTCAAATCCTATGAGAAGAGGTTGAGGGAGCTGGGCCTGTTTAGCCTGGAGAAGAGGAGGCTCAGGGGTGATCTTATTACTGTCTACAACTCCCTGAAGGGACATTGTAGCCAGGTGGGGGGTGGCCTCTTCTCCCAGGCAACCAGCAATAGAACAAGGGGACACAGTCTCAAGTTGTGCCAGGGTAGGTATAGGCTGGATGTTAGGAAGAAGTTCTTCACAGAGAGAGTGATTTCCCATTGGAATGGGCTGCCCAGGGAGGTAGTGGAGGCACCATCCCTGGGGGTCTTCAAGCAAAGCCTGGATGAGGCACTTAGTGCCATGGTCTAGTTGACTGGATAGGGCTGGGTGCTAGGTTGGACTGGATGATCTTGGAGGTCTCTTCCAACCTGGTTGATTCTATGATTCTACGATCCTCCACTAGATCAGGTTGCTCAAAGCCTCGTTGAGCTTGACCTTGAATGTCTCCAGAAATGGAGCCTCAATTATCTCGAAAAGGTTTGGGAAAGCAAAGCAAATTAGGTTGGTGGGAGAGGATTAATGTGTTGATCTGTGAGTGTAAAACAGTGTTGGGTGATGCCTGTGAAAGGCAGATTGATGCCACTGGTCAGGCCTCTGGGGAAGTGCATCTTGTACAGCACCTAGATGTATCTGAGAAAGCAGGAGCCTGGCCTAGCAGATAATGCCCAGATAGGGAGTCCGAGGACCTGCAGTCCTCGTTTCTCTGGTGCTGTTTTCTGTCATCTGCCTTCCTTATATAGAAAGGAAGCTTAGGGCAGAAAATTGTCCTGCTTCTTGTTAGTATGGGTAATGGGGTCCTGCCCTTAGCAAGGGCTCTGGGTGCCACTGAAATACACACAGTAATAACAGTGCTGACCTCTTCTATATCCTATTATTCCAGGATCCAGCTGCAGTTAGAGAGAACAATTTATTCCAGGAAATGTGGTGGAAGTAATCACTAGAAAATATGGTTGTAGTTTATTTCCTTTCCCTTTTAATATCAGCACTATAGAAACATTGTTTTTGAGAAGGAAGAAGGTGGCCCCTCAAGTGCAATAGAGCAGAGCTTTCCAAGTGGATTTACAGATATTTGTAGGGGAAAGGCTGTTTTATGGGCTTCTGTGCTCAGAGCACGTGAGATCTGCCTGCATGTCGGTAAAGGAGAGACAAAACTCAATCCTGGAAGTGTGTTACTCTCAAGAGCAGCAGAAGTCACCTTCTGCAAGTACAGCGGCAGTCACAGACCTCCTTCTGCTGCAGCAAAAATGTTCTCCTTACCCTCAGTTGCTGGTGTGGTGTTGGTGGGAGCAAAAGCAACCCTGGCAGAATTAGGCATCTGCATGGAGAATAGGGCAGAATGGCAGGAAAACAAGGGACCTGTGTGGTGGTGTCACAATGGAAAGCTTTAAGGATCCAGGACCCAGGAATTTACTGATGCTGTCATATTATCAGTTCCTAGATGCTATTAGCTGAGACAACTTACAAATGGTTGGACTAGTAGCCTAAAGGAATTGTTGGCCTTTGCCAAGATAGATAGAGAGAGTTACTCAGACGATTCAAGTGTTTCAGTCACCACAGTGTGTAGGTGTCAAGATGGATAAGAGGCTTTTGTTCTCTTCCAGAACTGCAGTAGGCTACAGTGAGATGAGAAATACCAGATGAAAACACACTGGCCATATACATTGTCTGTAGTACCAAGCAACAGCCTAGCGTAATCAAACCCATCTGGTGGATTGGAGGATGGAGGTGACAGCACAGTGTTACCTTTTCCTTCACATGATTCACAGCTCCTGAGAGTATTCAGATGGTACAAAAATGAGGGAGGTCCGAACATGCCATTTGTGGTTGAAACCCATTTTCCAACAGCTATTATTTAGGATAACTGCAACTAAAGTGAAGGATGATTTGGAATACTCGAGTGTTCCTTCAAGTAAATAGAGTTTTAGTCAGTTTAGGGAGAAATCCTCAGTGCAAGGAGGACATGGAGCTGATGGAGTGTGTCCAGAGGAAGGCCTTCAAAATGATTCAGGGGAGTGGAGTACCTCTGCTACAAGGACAGGCTGAGGGAGGCAGGTTTGTTCAGCAGAAGAGAAGACTCTGGGGAGACCTAATAGCAGCCTTCCAGTACCTGAAGGGAACTTGCTACAAGGCTGGAAAGGGACTGTTTCCAGAGGCCTGTTGCGATAGGATGAGAGGCAATGGTTTGAAATTAACGAATAGATTTAGGGCATTAGGAGGACACTCTCTACCATGGAGGGTAGTGGAACATTGGAACAGATTGCTCAGAAAGGTAGTTGAGGCTCTATCCCTGGAGATATTCAGGCTGAGGCTCTGTGCAACCTGATCTTGCGGAGGATGCTCAGAGCAGGAGGGTTGGACCAGCTGACTTTTTGAGGTCACTTCCAACCCAGACTAGTCTGTGATTCTACTTTGTTGTGTGATAGTGTTGGGGTTGCCTGACCCCTGGTCTATAGCTCACTTCTTGGACAGGTTTCCTCCAAGTTTGTAAGAGATGTCATCAAATAAGTATGGTGATATGCAACTGGTAACCTGATTTGATTTTCACACTCAGGAGCCCCAATAGTTCATTTTGGACTTGCAAGCACAGAAGCTACCTGTGAACTCAGAACTGAATGGGAACACTGCTGGGCACAGCAGAGCAATAGAGCTGTCGGGCCTGACTGTTACTTGTGTGTTTGAAGCAGACAGCTTTTTGGGTTTTTTTGCTTAGTAAATAGTGTCTTTTGCAGTGGCCAACTAGATTAACAGCAGGAAAAATTAAATCATATTTTGATCACTGCATGTGGTGAGTTGTCTTGATTTGCATTTCTTGTGTAAGTGTTCTCTACTCTTGAAAATATGGTGAGAGGAGAATGCAGTGTTTTATTCAAGATCAGATCCTCATCCCTGAAGTCCATTAGCTAAGGTCCTCTTCAGAGCTAGGAGCCCTCTATTCAGTGACACCACGGGACTTATCCTTAAAGCCAGAAGTATTTCAACACGTGTGCAGTTTAACCTGTGCTAGATGGGCAACCCAGTGAGGCTTTCTGCTGTCTCACCAGCATATGGACTTGCTACCTGCACTGGTACAGGTTAGGAGATGACTTGCTGAAAAGCAGCTCTGCAGAAAAGGACTTGGTGGACAACAAGTTCACCACTAACCAGCAATGTGTTCTTGTGGCCAAGAAGGCAAATGGTCTCCTGGAGTGCATTATGAAGAGTGTGACCAGCAGATTGAGGGAGGTTCTCCTCCACCTTTACTTTGTCACAATGAGGTCATAGCTGAAGTACTGGGTCCAGTTCTGAGTTCTGCAGTTCAGGAGACAGAGAGCTATTGGAGAGAGTCCAGCAGAAGCTACAAAGATGCTGAGGGGGATGGAGCAGCCCTGTGAGGAGGAAAGGCTGAGAGCCTTGGGGCTGTTCAGCCTGGAGATGAGCAGCCTGAGAAGGAAACTTCTCAATGCTGATAGATTGGAGATGAAAATTACAACTGCTTTTAATGCTCCTGCTTCTTGGTGTATGCTGAGTGCTTCAGAAGAGTCAGATCCCCACTACAGTGCAATACAGATGAAACATCAGATTTGGTAGCATTATATTGGGATTTTACACCCTCTTGCTGCTCTGAATTACCTGTCATTAGCTCTTATTAAAGGCAGATATGGTTAGATGAACAGTTGTCTCTTGCAGTTTCAGATGAATATTTAAAGTAGATCACTGCACAGTGTTTTCTACAAATTCTCTTTTTATTTCTTCCTTCCTCTCCCTCCATCTTTTAAGGAGCTTCCACCCAGAATTCCAATGCAGTGGAACCAGAAAAACAAGTTGACAGCACAGTGAAAATGGCTGGAGTCATAGCTGGGCTGCTGATGTTTGTCATTATCCTCTTGGGAGCAATGCTTACCATCAAGAGAAGGTAAGTCTCTGTTTTGTTTCCATCTTGGACCTTCTGGTGAGAATATTGTTGCTTCAGAGTGAAGAATAGAATCAGCCAGGTTGGAAGAGACCTCCAAGATCATCCAGTCCAACCTAGCACCCAGCCATGTCCAATCAACTAGACCAGGGCACGAAGTGCCTCATCCAGTCTCTTCTTGAACACCTCCAGGGGAGGCAACTCCACCACCTCCCTGGGCAGCCCATTCCAATAGCAAATCACTCTCTCTGTGAAGAACTTCCTCCTAACAACATCCAGCCTAGACTTCCCCTGGCACAACTTGAGACTGTGTCCCCTTGTTCTGTTGGTGGAGTTGCCCAGAGTAGCGGTAGATGTCCCATCTCTGAAACTGTTCCAGGTCAGGTTGGTTGAGGCTCTGAGCAGCCTCTTCTTGTTACAGATGTCCCTGCTGACTGCAGGGGGGTTCTAATAGGTGACCTTTAAATCTCCTTTCCAATTCAAATCATTCTGTGATTCTGTGGACTAGGTGTCCTTTGGTGTAGCCTTCCCAGAAGATACAATTGTGCTAAACTGAACACATATGTCCTGCCTGTAGTGAATTCCTGCCCAGTTCACTGAAGATGAGGACAATGCAGATTTTTAAATCCTTTTTTTAAGTTATTCTTAATGCGCAAACAATTCAGATTTCTGCATTTATTTATGTGTATTTATGTGTTTTGTGGTCACATCTCCTGCACTTCTGCTCAACGTCAAGCCCAAACGGTGTAAGCATTGCTGATTCCTCTCCATGAGGAGCTCTTCAGTTCATAAGCAGACAAAAAATTAGATGCCTCCAATGAAAACCTGACACAGGAGTTTCCAAGGTAGTACTGCCCTGAGCTGGCACTCAATGCAGTCTTCTTGTCCTCCTGTGGAGCTGGTCCCCAAAGCAGCAATGTTTATTGAATTTGGATGCAGCAGCCCTGGGCAGAACTTTGTGATACCTGGCTTTGCCATAGGCTGTGTTATCCTGGGCATCTGTTGTCAAAATTAAAGCTAGAAAGGAGGTGAGTGGGAGTTTCAGAAGTGTAAATTCTCTCCTCTTGCTTTCTGGGACTGGGAAATTACATTTTCCTGTGTCATTTCCCTGCTCCCAGTGCAAACAGATAAAATCCCTGTAGCTCTCTTGGCCTGTTGGCTGTTGTTTGCAAGGAGGCTACCCACTAAGGTACACACTATTGTAAGATATAAACTTTCTCCGTGTAAAAGCTCTAGCAGTGAAGAAGGAGATTTTGGAGGCTTGGTCACCCCAGGTCTGTGCAGCACACCCCCAGCATCACTGACAGACCTGTCGACTGCATCTGTCCTGGGTCTCTCCTCAGTGGGCATCACCAGTCGTGTCCACTTGAGGCTTGCAGCTGCCTGTGAACAAATATTCCCTGAAGATGAACTTCAGCCTGTCAGGATCATTTCATTGGCAAATTAATGTGGATTAGGCTTCTTTGGATCTCAGGTTGATTGAAGAGAACAGCTGAAAGCTCATAGTTGTCCAAGGGAGTGTTTTTAACAGCAAAGTTCTCTCTCTATTTTGCAAACAGAAATACTGGGAGCTTAACCTCCTGCATTCCATTTTTACATTAACCTTACTTTAGAAGAGTTCTGCTTCTCACTTCATTAAGGCTAATGCCTCAATGTGCAAGACAGCATGGTCTTGGCAAGGCAACAATGTAGAAAAAGAAATTAATTAGGCAAACTGGAGGCTTTTTCTTCAGATGAAGTTGGAAGTTATCACAGAGACATTTGTTCATGGTCCAGGGCATCACAGTTCATTGGTAATAGGCACAGTAGGGGATTTCCTGAATGAAGCATTTTAATTGGCGCAAAGAGCGAAGGAAAGGGAGGAATTAGAAGAGATGGGAACACTAAGAGAAGGCAGGCAGTGGTGTGAGATTAGCATAAGGCAGATCATTAGAAGCTGCTTTTGGTTGAGGTGTGCCACATCAACATATTCTTTCAATCCTTTCCTATGAAAGACATGAGCAAGTGTGACCTGCTTCATAGAATCATAGAATGCCCTAGGTTTGAAGGGACCTTAGAGATTATCTGCTCCAACCTCCCTGAGCACTGCAAACACTCTAGAGACTGACATATTTCTGGGGGCTGCCAGTGTTTTGTAGGGCTTGGTCACAGAATCACAGAATGGCTGGAGTTGGAAGGAATCTTAAAGATCATCTTGTTCTAGTCCCCCTGCCATGGGCAGGGATACCTCCTACTAGCCTAGGTTGCTCAGAGTCTCAGCCAGCCTGGCCTTGAACACTTCCAAGGATGAGACTTCCACAACTTCTCTGAGCAGCCTGTTCCAGTAAGTCAATACCCTGACAGTAAAGAGCTTCTTCCAGGACGAGGGGTAACGAGTTTAAACTGGAAGAGGGGAGATTTAGGCTAGATGTTAGGAGGAAGTGAGGGTGGTGAGACACTGGAATGGGTTGCCTAGGGAGATTATGGCTGCTTCCTCCCTGGAGGTGTTTAAGGCCAGGGTGGATGAGACCTTGAGCAACCTGCTCTAGTGGGAGGTGTCCCTGCCTATGGCGGGGAGTTGGAGCTGGATGATCCTTGAGGTCCCTTCCAACCTAGACCATTCTATGATGTTTATGAATTTGTTGACTATGATAGTGGTGAGACAGCTAAATTAAGGCAGCCAGAATGTTTATGCAGTGGAAAATGTGGGCTTGGCTTTGTATTTTTAATTCAGAACTTTTAGTTGAGCCTCAAGGTCACTTAAAGTCGTCTGAAGTTGCTGTATCAATGTAAAAATTGGGGGGGGGGGGGAGGTGTGTGTATAGAAATCACTGGTTTAACTCTACCTGCTCTGCAGGATCTAAAAATCAAACTCATTAACAAAATCAATGGGCTTTGGGAACCCACTGGCTATGTTTGTTCTATGTTTGCAGCCTCTAGTATCATCACATGTATAGGGACACACAAATTGCTGGCACAATTCAGCTTGTTAAATTTGCAGGTACCCTCAGAAGGCAATACTGTTTACTTTCTTTAATGGATATATACCTTGAAATACCTTGATTTATTTTGTATCAAAACATTCCTACTTCTCTAAGGAGCCTGGGGTTTTGTCCTTAATATTAGTTAAACACATGTGATCCCAGCTCCCTCAGCCTCTCCTCGTAGGGCTGTGCTCAAGGCCTCTCCCCAGCCTCGTTGCCCTTCTCTGGACACGCTCAAGCATCTCAGTGTCCCTCCTAAACTGGGGGGCCCAGAACTGAACACAGCACTCAAGGTGTGGTCTAACCAGTGCAGAGTACAGGGGCAGAAAGACCTCCCTGCTCCTGCTGACCACACCATTCCTGATGCAGGCCAGGATGCCACTGGCTCTCTTGGCCACCTGGGCACACTGCTGGCTCATGTTCAGGCAGGTATCAATCAGCAC
Source organism: Pogoniulus pusillus (assembly GCF_015220805.1). Classification (NCBI taxonomy): domain Eukaryota; kingdom Metazoa; phylum Chordata; class Aves; order Piciformes; family Lybiidae; genus Pogoniulus; species Pogoniulus pusillus. The sequence continues at coordinate 4,665,639 of NC_087292.1, forward strand.
CCCCAGATCCCTCTCTGTCTGGCTGCTCTCAGCCACTCCGACCCCAGCCTGTATCTCTGCATGGGGTTGTTGTGGCCAAAGTGCAGCACCCTGCACTTGGAGCTATTGAATGCCATCCCATTGGACTAAAGTTCTTCACTGAGAGAGTCATTGGCTACTGGAATTGGCTGCCTGGCGAGGTGGTGGAGTTGCCGTCCCTGGGGCAGTTCAAGGCAAGGTTGGACGTGGCACTTGGTGCCATGGTCTAGCCTTGGGCTCTGTGGTAAAGGGTTGGACTTGATGATCTGTGAGGTCTCTTCCAACCTTGGTGATACTGTGATACTGTAATAGACACTACAGGACCAGCTAGTGAAAATAAGATGAGGCAAAACCAAAACATTCGTAAAGTTGTTTTCTGGAGACAATACCCTTTGACTTTGCACCCACAATGGATTAGGCTTTGGTCAGTTCTGATTTCATCTGGACAGTTTTAACCCCAGGGTAACTGTGACTTTCATGTCCCTGGAGTGAAGAATGCGACACTTTCCAGGCTTGTGGGTTTGACAAAGCCTGCACTGACCCCTTTAAGTATAAGACTGAGTAAATAGGATCAGACAGCCTGTCATGGGTGCACTGTAAATAAGTTCTCTAAACTGCTGTTGGTAGCAAAAAAAGAGATTTGGGGCTGTGTAGGGTGTAGGATTAGTTCCTTCTATGAAAATTTAGCTCTTATTCTGGATTAGGATTTAGGTTGTTACCTTAGACTAATTAAGTAAAACCCAAAAGCCTCTCAAGCAGGACACTGCCAAGCTGTAAGACAGAGTTAACAAAGGGACATTCCCACAACCAGTGTCCCTTCTGTGTCTGTATTAAGGCGGATAACAGGCAGGGGTTTCGGATTGTGTGGTACAGTCTGGGATCAGGTCATGTTTTTAGTGATCTCAATTTCTGACCAATTTTAACAGTTAGATTTGGAATATTCCTTCAGGAGTGTTTATATCAGGTTGCATATTTTGAGAGGATTTGAGCTAAAATGGCCTTTCTAGTTCCAAAATATAATCCTCCTTTTTACTGTCTTCCTTTGCATTCTAATCCTGATGGAATAAATTATTCTGAGCTTTCCTCTGCAGCCTTGAGGAGTAAGCAGGATTTTAATGGGAACTGAGAGTCTCATGTGGTCATGTCTGATGGCCAAGACTCAAGAGCAGGAAGTACAGCAAGATGCTGGACTAGATAACCTTTGGAGATCCCTTCCCACCTAAGCCATTGTATGACTCTATATTCAACAGAATAATCACAGCTGATAGTGCTGTGTGAAACCTAGCACTGGTCTGCCAGAGGAGTTGGTTTTAGAATCCTTTGGAGGATGTAGAAGCCTCTTTTATTTTACACATCCTGACAATGTTTTCCCTTTGTTTACAGCTTCAGAGAAGCTTGAACTATCACAGTGAAGCTCAGTGGCAATCACTGTGCTTGACTGGTACATTGCTATGACACGTAGAGTTTCTGGGTTTCAGGAGATAATAGCATGATGTTAAAACACATTGAGGTGTACCTAGGAATTCGTGTCATTCAAATCACTTGGCATATATCAGGAAGCTGGCAAGAATTTGAGTGTTTATAGTACAGGCCACCACCAGGCAAAACATGTCATTTCAGAGTAATAATCCTTTTGAACAGCTCTAAGTCACTGTTCTTTCCCCAGTGTGTGCTTAAAAAGAATGATGGTGGTGTGCAGAGAGTGACTGCACACTGAATCTAGTCTCATGTGCTTGTGGAAGTTGTGCTCATGGCAACAGTAAAAGTGAACACTGGAACCCAGGTTTTATACTCCTGAGCACTTGGTGTATCTTCAAGAATGGGGTTTCAAGTGATGCAATAGGCTGAAATTTAAGTGTTGTTTTTTTTCTCTGGCTTGACCATAGTTGTTGCTTTGAAGGCTCCCCTGTGCCTTGTATCTGTAATAATCATGGCATCACAGAATGTTAGGGGTTAGAAGGGACATTGAAAGGTCATCCAGTCCAACACTGCTGCTAGAGCAGGATCACCCAGGACAGGTCACACTGGAGCACATCCCAGCTTTGAATGTCTCCAAAAAGGAGATTCCACAACCTCCCCAAGCAGCCTGTTCCAGGGCTCCAGCACCCTCACAGTGACAAAGTTTTTACTTGTGTTCATATGGAACCTCCTCTGCTCCAGTTTGCACCCTTTGCCCCTTGTCCTATGGTTGGACATCCCTGAGAAAAGACTGGCTTCCTCCTTCCCTCACTCACCCCTCACGTCTTTGTGAGCATGAATGAGATCACTTCTCAGTCTCCTCCAAGCTAGAGCCCCAGCTCCCTCAGCCTTTCCCCAGAAGGGAGATGTTCCACACCCTCAATCATGTGCTATATCCGTTGTGAAACAGCTTTTCAAAGAAGACCTTTGCCAGCAATGAAAGGGAAGAGATCAGCCCTTAAGTCAATGCTAAGTCTTGTTTTGTGGCACTGCTCAGAACTATCAAAGCATTCTGAAATGTATTGTTGAAAAGCTCTAATAGAAGATGTTTAATCCCAGCCATGCAGAAAGCTAAAGCATACCCCAGTGATCATCTATAAATATGTGGTGATGCTTGAATGGCTAATGAACTATTTGCTTTTTAGAGCTTGGTGAAGCTTGATTTCTCGTTACACAATTTGCTCATTGTCTAAATATTCCAAATCTGTGGTGTGCTTACACTGTCACTTTTCTGTTTATTTGCTATTTAGCTCTTGCATATTTCTTTCCATATGAAAAACCTCAAAGCACCTTACAGGCAAAGTTAAGTCTGGTTACCTTTGTTGCCAGGATGGCAAAGTTAAGGAGGACAGAGGCAAAGGGGTTTGTTCACGATGACACAAGTCAGTGGTACAAGTGGAGACACAGCCTGTGCTTCCTGTCCCCACTTCAGTCTCCATTCACACAATCACAGAAACATGCAGGTTGGAAAAGCCCCTCAGGCTCACCAGGTCCAACCTATAACCCTACTCAACAAGATTCACCTTAAACCACATCCCTAAGCACCACATCCAAACGATCTTTAAACACACCCAGGGTCGGCAACTCCACCACCTCCCTGGGCAGCTCATTCCAGTGCCTGACCAATGAATGAAGTGTGGGAGAACAGTGGCTCACTAGAGCTGGTGGAGCTACTCTTCAGATTGTCCTCCAACATGTTATTTGGGTTGCAAGTTGTGCTTTTCTCCACTTTTTAAACCAGATTATTTCTCCTTTTAATCAACCAGGTGCATTATTATTAACAGAGTTCCCTTCCCCATCATAAAGTGCACACTGTGTGCGTAACCCTTTTCACCACCCTGAACAGTTTGAGCATTTCAAACATTTCCTGGTGTTGAACACCATTTTCCTGCTTTTCAGTGACCAATATCATGTGCACAGCCTCCAGCATGAATACTTTGTATATGAAAAAAAACCCCTAATCTTAGAGTTTAAATCTAATAGTGTGGTTTTCTCTCTCATTTTTTCCTCCTCTTGGATGTTTTGTTCACCTGACTGGCCCTCGATGTTTAGAAGAAATGCATATTCCTACTCCTATTACTTGTAAGTACTTGGCTGGGGAATGATGTTTCTTGATGTCACTCCGTGGTAATCTGTGCTTTGTTATATTCTTTTCTTTTATCACTTTTTTTTTCACCCCCCCAGTTTACCATTCCATTTATCCTCGTCCTCTCCAGCAGCTTCTGTTTATCTCCCCAGTTTCACACGGTTGTGTTTTCCCTGGTTTACCATCGCACCTGTCCACCGACATGTCAGTTACAGTTTATAGTCCTGCAAGTGCTAATGGACAAATAGGGTGTCCCCAGCTGCATCTTTTGTCATTGTCCCTGGTTGTTTAGCCAAACTGCAGGGAAATTCACACCTGAAAGCTACTGCTGGGAATTTCTCAGCCACGGGTGTAAGTGGTTTTAGAAAGTAAAATTTCTGACAACCAAGACTTGACATTATCTCAGCAAACCTCCCTGCTCTTGGACTTGCCAGGTTCCAAGTGTCAGTTCAGACCACTGAATGATGAAGTGGTTTAGATTTTCAGATCTAAATCACCTGTCCAGTCCTAATGACAATGCTGCATAATTAAGGCAGTTGTTAAGGCGCATGGAAATGCTTCACACATCAGTACTTCCAGAGCCATCTGTTGCCTAAAGATTGAGAGGCTGGAAAGTAATCAGGGCCAAGCTGTTTCTGCCATGATAACAGTTGTCTGAGGATCAGGAGGAGGAAAGGATTGGATCAATGATCTGAGGAGAAAGTCCTGGAGAACTGAGTTGGATGCCTTTGCTGCCATCAGAGGGTTGGAGAGGGATGTAGAAGGCAACTGTTACTGCTGAGACAAACAGGTCTGCCCTCTCCATCTCTCAGCAGCAACCATATCACTGACCTGAAGCTTTCCCCCAAAAGCAGCACCCTGCCAGGCTTCCCGAGGCTCTGACATTGACAAAACAGTCAAAAGGGCCATGTCTGCTCTGCCAGCCCCTTTTGTTAGCCAGGGCACTCTCCTCCATTGCCTGTTTGGCTTGATGCTGTGACTGTCCTGTGGAAGCATTTGGAAGAGGTTTAGCAGGTCAGTCAAATGAATGCATTTATGTTCTGCCATTTTAGTAGAAGTTGACTTCTTTCCTGTGTGAGCTGATTTAAACTTGAAGATCAGGGCAGAGTAGTTCATCATGAGGATCCCTACATGCCACCCCTTGGAGTAATTGTGCCTTCTTGATGGTCTATTGGAAAATAACTGAAAAAGGAGTGTTCCTCACTTGCTAAGTGTGTGAGGAGCTTAAAGACATCATAATGAGCCTTGTCGTTGACCAGCTACTGAACTGTAAATGCAAACTCCATTTCCTCTAGACTTCACACTGCTTCACCAAGAATGGAATTCGACCTGAAAAAGTCAAGAGAAGTTTAAATATTGAAGTAAGGGACCCTTTTAATATGTAGTTGCTGGTTGCATTTCTTGCTGCAGCCTTTCCTCTCTTGCCTCTTTCTTACAAACTTCAGAAAAGTGCCCTCTGCAGTGTTCAACTGTTTGGTTTTTCTTACAACCAGTCAGCACCATTGCCTGAAGAGCTCAATCTCTACTTGGCCATTGTAATTGTTAATTCTTGCAACAGACAATATGTGGTCAGAATGTTCCCTGCTTAATTCTAATTCAATATTTGTGTATTTCAAAAGATGAATCAACTTCTGAGTCCTGCCTGACCAATTTATACAACTGTACAATAACATTGCTTTAAGTGGTCAGCTGAGGATTACTCTGCTACAGAGGAAGGAAGGCTGTCATTAAGTGGTCTCTTTTCTGTCTTATAATGACTCTGTGGAACATTTGTTTTCTTTAGGAACAGGAGAGTGACTCAGGAAAAGAAGCAGACCTCTGGAGGTCACCCAAACCTGAGCCTGCAATGAGCTTCAGCACTAGCAGGAGCAAGTGCTTTAATAAGATTTAGTAGGGCAGTGTGCACCATGCACTATATTGCATCAGAGAATAGCCAGAAGTATCATCAGACAAGCTTTTGTGTTGATAGCAACCCAAACAATCCCTCAGCAGAGATCTGAGCTCAGGATGCAGAAATCATGTAACTGTCTCCCTAGTACTGCACACAGCATTTTTTGCAGATACCTCATTCTTAGCTTAGCGCTTATGGCCTCTGGGGTACCTCATTAAGGACAAGCTCTGCTGGTTGGAGCATCAGTCTGGTAGAGGTAACAGATAGATTGGTCATCACACAGTAAATAGTTCCATCAGCAGACTGTGTGTGTCAGTGGTCGGTTACAGATTGCCCTGATCTGGCAAGACCAAGCTCTGTTTGGTTTGGTTTTCTTTCCCTGAACAGCAGTTAAGGGATGCGGGCAATAGCGTAGCGAGGCTAGGAAGCAGAAGAATCCATGAAGGAACATATGATGAATTCTTACTGACTTCCATGTTTCAAGTTTCACATGAAATGGGATATTTCATTATGATTGCAGGTGAAAATCTTTACCTGTTAAGGACTGTGTAATTCTCAGCCAAAGCTGTAGAAATTCCTACAGCCTCTTATGAGCAGACAGGTTTGATTTAAGTTGATTTGAAATGTTATGAAAATAAGAGTAGCAATATGTATACAGAAAGATTTTTTTGGTGCTATGGACCTTTTATGACTCTCTTAGTCCTGAAGCAAAATGCAGTTGAACAAGTTACCAGTATTGAAAAGCAGGTCCTCAAATAGATCTGCTAGCAGACCTTTAAATACAGCCATATGGACTACATCACTTTGTTTTTAATGTCAATTTCTGGATTTCAAAGTTGTGCTTCCTTGAGTAAATCTCCTCTGCTTTCAGATAATTCCTCTCAGCCCTTTGTTATCAGCTACAGTGGCATCTCTTCTTAGGGAGCAAAATCTCCAATCCTAACTCTTCTAAGTAGTTCTATAAAAGTCATGGAGATGTAGATCATGAGTAACTTTTTTTTAGAGAGATGGGCCATAAGCATTGTGATAATCACTGGTCTGGAGTTTTGCCTTCAGCCTGACTCGTGTTTTGCTGCAGTCCAGGACTGTAAAATCAGATTCTGTAGCATGGTTGAGTATCTGCAGTTCTGATGAAAATGGCAAACAATATTTCTTTATCAGATCAACTTCTTCAGCTATCTTGTGCTTACGTAGTTATGGGGGTTGTGTACAGTAACACCTCATTGAAAACTTCCTACAACACATAGAAAGTGATATTAGTGTGGCTGAAAGAGAAGGCCATCAAGGTCTTTAACATGCTTTAAGTGGAAATGGAAACCCAGGAGGCCTCTATTCCCAAGTCATTATGCAGCATTGACATAATTTTGTATGCTTCAATTTACCCATCACTAAAAGTTAATTACTTAGATCCTTGGGCAAAACTTGGTTTTGTGATGGGAAGAGAGGCATATGGAATTGGGAGTTCCTGTCCTGCTGCACTCATTGCGTGCTCGTGGCCAGGCTGATGCCTGGACCTTTTCAGAGGAGTTACTCAGTATTTACACTCATCATAATGTTGTCTCAGGTTAGTACAGAACTGCCAGCTCTGTCAGATTGCACTTATTAATACTTTGTAAGTTAACAATGTGCAGTACAAGTTAGCATCCCATCCACATCTGAAAGTTTTTGTTTCCACTCCTAGCTGAAGCTGCAGAACACCAACAGCAATTCATAGCCTTACAGGAGGGCAATATTATTTTCCACTGCAGCAACTCATACCAAGGCTTTATTATCTCCTCACCTGGAAAAGGAATGGGAATGTTTTCTGTGTGTGGGTTGAGTTGTTTTGCTTTGTTTCTTTTTCTTGGGCTGGGTAATGCTTGCAGAGCAGAATTTGATCAAGAATGATATCAGACCAGAACAGTGTTTCTGGAAATGGAGAGATCCATGCATGTGTTAGAAGCACTCACTTTGGTGTTACTGGTAAGAAAAGGGCACTCAGGGGCAAATACCTGTTTTTTTTTTTCCCCTGACCTGACCAGAGCACTGATGACATGAGTGTGTTCGTAGAGAGCCCCTTCAACTCCCATCATCATTTCACACCAGTTTGAATTGTTATGGTTTCAGCTAGGAGTTTCTTTTCATGGGAGAGGTTCAGACAGAGGTATTAAGCTAAATTTATACTTGCATTTTCTGAAATAATGGAGTTTGTGCTGAATGTATTTCCACCATCTGTGGGACATTTGAAGAGAAGTAAACCATTATTTATAGGCATAGCTCTGTAGAACCACATGCATAAATATCTCCATGTATTTCCATGCGTGGTGGGGTTTGCCTGCACAGGTCCACTTGCTAATTGAGAATTTCCAGAAGGACTTGGGTTTCTCATGAGGTGCTAGAAAAACAGAGTAATGAATCAGTGTTTATGCCAGTCTAATGAAAGCAAGTTAAAGAAAATGTAATCAAGCCCCAGAAAGACAATGAGATTGTGCTTAGAACATGCCTGTGTGGTGACTGCAAGCTTGCAGCTTGCTGGTTTCTACCAGCATACACTCGCACTGTATGGCTCCTACATGCACCTGACTTCTCTGAAGTCTGCAAGTAGAGGTTCTCCCCAAACAGTGATTAATTTGATCAAGTAACTCTCAGAGAGCACAACCCTATGTTTTCTAACCCCCTGTGCTTCTACTACACACAATACAAAATATTCAGAGCATCTTTTGGTCTTGTATTGCTTCCATTGTGTCAGAGTAATGCTTGCTTTGTAAGTAAAAGTGGTGTGGCTGGTCCTCACTCTTCACCTTTGCTGCAGTGAATTCCCTCTGCTCCTGCAGTAAACTGAACAGAGTTTGGCTTTGCCGTGGCAGGTGATAAAAAAGTGCAAGTAAAGCTGTCTCTGCATGTGCTGTAAGTGGGGGATTTGCCCTTAGAGCAGCTGTAAAAAGCTGTAAGCTGCGTATGTGTGTGGGGATATTTCTCAGCTCTTCTGAGCTTACAGTCTGCAAAGGCAGCGATGATGAACTGTGGTAGTAAATCAGCCCTTCAGAGCCCAGCAAGGAGACCTCCCCCACCAGTGCTGTGTTGCTTTTGAGTCCCATTCCTCTTGTTCTCTGTTTAAAGACTTCTCTAGCGACTGAGATTTCACAGCCTGCCTGCACAGTTGGCCTGACAGATGGGCAGCCTCCACGATGTGCAGTTTTCTCAACATTCAAAATGAAGTGCCCCATTACTTTTGTCCCAGGTCCTGTAGACAGGGGGAACAGCTTCCCTGTGGTGCCTTTTGTCTATCTGAAGACCTGACAACCCTCTTTGGTTTTCTGTTCTCTAGGTTAAAGATCCATATTTCCTTTGGCCTTTGCTTGTAGGTTGTGTTTTCTAGGTTTACCTTTCTTGTCCTGCCTTTGTATGCGTCCCTTTGGCACCCATCTTAAGTGCAGTGCTGCAGCAGAGCCTTACTCATCCTCAGGCGTAATAAAAGGATTACAGACCCCAGAGCCATCTATAATCCCTCCCTTCTTTTTTGCACCAGCATGAATCTGCTCTTTCAAATTGAGTTTGTGATCTGCTACAGGTTTAGGGCACAGATAGCCTTTGTCATAGAACTACCATTTAACCAGTGCTCCCAGTTGGGTGTTGGCAGAGCTGATTGCTGCCTGCCTCAAATTTGTGCAGATTTCATTAGAAGTAATGTGTACTCCTAGCAGGCTGCTGAGCACAAACATCTAAAAGGAATTGTATTTTGCAGCTCCCTGACATTCCTTCCTGAAAATGAGAGCAATGTGCAATTCTCATCTGTAGGAGGAAATTTCATGTTTAACTTACCTGATCTCTACCTAATGTCTAAATTACCTGTGCATGCAAATCTGCCTTACAGTGTATATAATCCATCCTGGGGAAACATCTAAAATTAAATCTGTCACCGTACGTGTACAAGAGCTCTTCAGAAGTGGCAGTTGCAGATTTAACATTCATGCATGTAAAATGGATATGAAAAAGTTAGAGATGAGGTTGGAGCCACGTTTTAAATATAAGCCACAAAGTTTATCCAGAACAGGAGCCTGATCCTGCAGATACTTCTGAGTGGAAAGGTTGCCTGAGCTTTCTGATTAATGCAGGAAATGCTTTGTGTTTGATCCTGAGCTTGCATTCCTTGACTGTTAAACTGGAACCTCTCACAATTTTAACATAGAGCTTCATGCATTTTATCTCCCTGCTCTGAGAGAAGCTTCAAATATAGGTGAATCAAATCACCTGTTCTTTTTTATTTCCACATTGACACTTGGTTGAGGTTCACTGCCAACAGTGCTTACCCTGGCTTTAGCTGGGTTAGCTTCAACTGCCTGATTATACAGCTGGTTTCATTTGTGTGTCCTGCCTTCAGCACGTTTCTGTCTCATTCCTCCTGTGCGCGTATGGTGCTTGTAACATCATCTCATCATTGAAGACCCTCCTGAACTGAAAAGGGCAACCCAGTAACCCACACTCCATGGACTCTTATGTTCTCCCTGATGCATTTTCCTTGCACTTTAACATAAAGCAACCATTAATATCACCTTATGCACGTTTTGATGTTTCAACCACTTCATCCTGTGTGGATTGTATCAGACTCTCCTACCAAATATCTGCCCAGTCCTTTATTTCTTCCCCTTTTCAGCTGCATAACGTATGAGATGGAAAGTGTCTTCGCGGTGCCTGGTGACAGGCTGAGCTGGGTGTGCTCTGACTGCAGCCTGCCTGTGATTGGCACTAATGCACTGATATCAGTTCCATCTGGGTGTTGTGGTTGTTGTTATTTAGGGCAGGCTGGTCAGTAAGGGGAGCAGGAGCCCTGCCACTGCTGCAGCCTGTCAGTGATTCACAGAGATCTCTTGAAGTGCCCTATTTTTGGAAACAGCCTTTCCAGATAAATGCTTTTCCACTTACAAAGGCGTTTTGACATGCTGGGAAATGAACCTCTACCTAGCTGTGGGTTTAAGTCACATCCCTAGCATTCCAGAAAGTGCTAGTCATTTGATTTTATAATCCTTTCTATGAATTATAATGATGGTGAGGACCAAATAGGCTTAGTCCTGCGCTGCCACTCTCTCCAGACATGTAATGGAGGCAGAAAAGGCACATTTAGAAACCGAGAGCCCCTTGATGTGTCTGGCAAGCTTAGCTCTGAAATCCTCAAAAGAGATCTGTCTTCCTTTTCCCTCTAAATTTAGATGGAGGATTTTCACGTTCTTGGAATAGAGAAGGGAGCAAGGTGGAAACTGTTAAGGCTCTGGTGAAAGCAAAGGGCAGCGGTTCCAGGTGCAGGGCGGTTTTCTGTGTGGCTTCTCTCCGAGCGTGCGCAAGCGTTCGCTGGTCCTCCTGCCAGCAGCCTGCTTTGTGTGTGCGAGGTAGATTGAGAACTTTAAACTCATGTCACCTTTTCTTTTTAGGCATTCAAGCCAGTGTTTTAGGGGCCTCTCTGTCTTCTACAGGACCAGGTAGAACTGCTTTGCCTAGGGCTTTTGTAAGCAGGCCTTTGGGGACTTAAGGGGATTGGGTTTGGGGTTCTTTTTTTCCTGCCTAGCACATGCAGAAATGTTATTGCTCGCTCACTGAAAGAGAAAAGGAGACTGCCAGTTCTGGCTCTCTGTAGCTTGTTGGCATCTCTGAAAAGATACCAGGCAATGAGGCTTACAGATAATTATTGCCACAAATCACTTAATCTCAATTTAACAAGGAAGTCACCCTTTTCTGATTCAACACTTTGAAACATCGGTAGCGGTCGTCTGTAATGGCTCACCCCAGCAGTCCACAGTGCTTGTTATTAAGGACTTTGACTTTTTGGATTAGTGTTTCCTACTGAGAAACTTTAATTCCTGTTGCCAAAGAATTCACATAGCTGTGTGTGATTAGCAAATCTCAAGGATTAGAATAACTGCCTCACAGGGTTCACTTCAAGACTATTGTTGCTACCTCAGGTACCACAGCACACAATAAGAAGTCTCCCATGGCTGCAGCTCGTAGTTAATAAATCTGACTGTGCTAACATCACTGAGCACTGGAAGCAAAGCTTTTAACATCATCAAACACCAGCTTTCTGCTTCATCACTCAGGGACAGTCCCTCTGTTTGCATCTTCATCTGCAGAAGTGGATACACCACGGAGATGTTGTGAGATCTCAGTGTGCACTCTGTAATCGTATGCCCCATTTGAAGAGCTGTGGGTTTGAATTGATACCACTAACCATTAAAAGCCTGAACCTCAACTGGTAGAGCAGGTGAAACAGATGTATTCATTCAAAAGCCTGCAGCACTTCACACACTGGACTTTTCTCCAGAAATCTGTGTTCTCCTGGTCTGGATTAGCAGCTTGTCTAAAAGTAGTCATTTCCCACGGGCACAGGCAAAGGTTTTAGTTCTCTTCGCCCCCCTCCTTGCAAATGAGCATCACCAGCCCAGCTACCCATCTCACAAAGGGCTTGAACTTGCTTGTAAATGCCATTCTGACACGTGCTGGGAATAAGTAAAGTCTCTTGGGATATGTTGCAAGGAATATCCTTTTAAGAATCTAATGACCTTTAAAAGATGGGTAGGACTAAAGCATAAGCATTTCATTTGAGTGAAGAAAAACCTCTTTGCAAAATGATTTAGTTGTTAGGATTTTTTTTTCCCCTTTGAGTTGGAGTAAAGAAGAAAACTAAAGCTCCTTCTTAGAGTAATCTGTTTTTCTCCTTTTGATTTTGTTTTATTTCTTTATCTCTGGAAGTCATGTAAGCAAAGTTGCTTGCCGGTGCTGGGGATTTGTGTGATATTTTTTCAAGGTGCGGATTGTAGAATGTCACACATTCATTTTTAAACAGTTTTTCTCTCTGATATGAATGAAGCACAGGGCAGGCAAATGTCAATAGAAGCTTAGCAGCTCACTTTTCCTGCTTCTCTCCTTTTTCTTATTATTAGCTGTGTTTGCAAAAAAGAGGAGCCTCTTGCATTCTTGCCTTTTGTTAGTGTTTTCAGAGCCAGGTGATGTTTCTGCTTTTGCCAATGTTTTTGACATCACCTCAAAAGCAAAAAGAAAGAGCCATTTTCTCAGAACAGAGGCCTATTTGGAGAACTCTAAAATAACTTCAACCTTTAATTCCCCCCAATCTTCACCCACTGTCGATCCTCATTGCGGTTTAGAGCAGCGTCAGAATTTAGCAGAGGCTGCTGTCCTCCTTGCTTTGCTTGGGCATAACTCCTGTTCCAGCTCTCAGGTTGCACAGAGTCAGGGCACACTCTCCACTCGTACTTGCTCCCCATGGGATGGATGCAGATGTCCCCTTTACCACCCAGTCAGCAGTTCCACATCACTGCCCTTACCCCTCGTCCTCTGCTCTTCCTGGAGTGACTGACACCCACTCCAGGAGCTTTACCTATGCCCCCCTCTTCAAGGATGATGTAGCACTCCTACTGCTGGGGTGATGCAGGTTTGTGGAAGAGAAGTTACTGGGAGGGCCAGCTAAGCTCAAAGACTGGTATCACTCTATTTATTGTGCTCCACAACAGTTACATCAAAAAGTTGTGGGGCTTCCTGTCGTGTGGTTTGTCACATGCCCTGCATGTCTGACCAAGGGGGATAATGGTGACTTGCAAAAGATTTTGTCATTGCTTTGTTCTTAATGAGGGAAAACTGACCTTGATTTCTCCCCTCTTCAAAATACTCTAAAGGAAGCTAGCCAAGAAGCAGAAGGAGACTCAGACCAGCACACAGAGGGAGATGGGTCCTGTGGCTACTTCTGACAAGACCTCTACCAAACTCAGTGCTGTTCACAATGAAGAAGCTTTTTCTTCCAGCTGCCAAGATGTTAATGGATTCAGTAAGTTTAACTTGCTTGCAATGGATATGTCCCCTTTGGAGAGCTCTGGGTTCTTGAGAGGACCTATTCCTATGGGCACAATGTTGAGGAGCTAAGATTGACAGTGATAGAGCTGGCTAGAGATCAGATGTCTGCAATGGCTCTGGCACTGCCCTTATTTTAACCGGCAGGTGGGGAGCAGTCCTTCTGACTCTGAATCTGCTGAGATTGGTTTATAAAGTCTGTTCTAATAACTCTATCAGTCAAAAAGGCACATGTTTATTTGTTCTTCAGAAATACTTTTCCTTTGTGAGTAGAAGAGTCAAATCAAATCACTTAGCTGACTTGTAGGATGAAATACCATTTTCTGTACAACGTTGTTGTGAAAGACAGCATGGTCTCCTGGTTAGAGCACTGGAATGGAAAGACAGCCTTGCTCCTTTTGTCTGTGTCCTTGCTTTTACTCTTCACAGGGGTTCAGTAACACTAATCTCAGTTAATAGTTGTAATCCACTCAGACCTCTGTAGCTGGATGAGATTTTGTGGGTAAAGCAGCACAAAGTCATACTTGAGCCTCACTAGATCCAGACCGAGTGCATGGGGGATTGCATGGTGGATTTGTAAACCTTTGCATATGAAATAAATTCTAACTTAGACACTCTGGGAATGTCACTCCTTCTTTTGACACAGCCTGCTAGTTTGAACAGGGAACTGCTCTGAAACACAAGTATGTACTAAAACCCTTTTGTGTCTCTTCAACATCTTTAGTGAAGTGTGTTTTCCCCCTATTTACTAACATGGAGGTGCTTATGGTGCAGAATGTTTTCTCATTGAAGCCTTTCTCTGTAATCTCCAATCGAGTGGGCCAGGCTGAGTGAGTTCTCCTTTTCACTTTATCTGTAGGGCATGTCAAATTCCATCTGCATGTGTTGCTGCTGCCACTCTGTGCAACATACCTGTGAGATGGATAAATAGGTGTTTGGGACTGCCAAGCCTAGCAGTGAGCACTTCCCTCTGGTATTAAACTGACTTGAGTCAAGATCTAATTTTCTTGGCTGCTGAGTAGCTGCATCTCCTAAAGAGACAGCAAGAGTTGTCATCAGTGGTTCACATCTTGAAAGGCAGCATAGCAGAGGACAGTGCTGTAAAGGACATCCCAGAAACAGCAAAGGTAGCTTGTCAAGAGTGGGTGGGGAAAGTGAAACTTGGAACATTTTCTTCAGAATGTGTTTGTTGGTTTTGCTGGGGACTTTTTACTTCAACCAATGAGAAAAGAGCTGAGCTTGACATCTGACCTCATTTTTTTTTTACTGCTGTTGGTATTTTAAGAGACTAATTAAAACCACTGAGTCATTTACTTGAAATGGCAACTAGAGAAAATATCTTGTATCTAATTTAGTTAAAAAGCATCCCTCCAGGTTTTCTTTTTGTAAATCACCTAGTGCTTTGCTTATCTGACATCAGTGCAGCTTTTGTTACTGCCTCCCTCTATACCACAATCTGGGTCATATCCTGGACCAGTTCTTGCCCTTTTTTTCCCCCTTCTCTTTATATCCATAAGAAACAGTTCCCAGTAAGCTTTCATGATTCCTTCCATTTTTTTTACTGCTAAGTCTATGATGCTGAGGTGTTGGAGGTAAGTTGTGTGCACAGGAGGATACAGGAGTTTTATGTATAAAAGCCTTTTGTTGTAAAAACAAATGCTTTAAGAGTTTAAAACTTGAAAGTTTCTATAGGAACCTACTCTAACTTTTGAATACCATAGCAGGATTGCTTCCTGACCCTCCTGCTAGAGTTCCACAAGGGATTATCCATCCTGGCTTTTAAAATCAGCTGTCTGTCTTAAGCAGCAGTCAAATTCCTTCTTGGATTGTCCTTTCCTCCCTCTAATGGTAAATAGAATTTACAGGTTTCTCATGCTGGGTAGTCATCCTCTCCATCTTGCCCCTCAGCTTTGGGAGCCTGAGGTAGCTGTAGAAGTGCCATGCAGATGCCCCTCTCCTTTTTGAAGCAAGTCCCCCAAAAGAAGCTAAATGTTTTCCATCCCAAGATCACCTTGCCAGCTCACAGGAGCAGTAAAATGGAACAAGACAACTTGTTAAGTGGCTAACTCACAAACACTGAGTGACTTGCAAACAGGTCTGTCTGCAGATGACAGTGTCCTTGCAGGACGTGTCCTTCCCTCCAGTTTTTTCCTTCCTGTCTCAATAATTTTAATGACTTCTCAGACAGAACAAATTTGTTGAGTTGCTATAGGAGCTTCTGTTATTTTGTTGGGATTTTTTTTTTTGCTAAAGGACATGTACCTGTTGGAGCAGGTCCAGAGGCTGCAACATAGATGATCAGTGGGCTGGAACACCTCTGCTAGGAGGACAGACTGCAAGAGGTGGAGTTGTTTCAGCTGGGGGAAGAGAAGGTTCCAGGGAGACCTTCTTGTGGCCTTGCAATTTGTAAAGGGGGTTACAGGAAAGATGGGGAGGAGAGTCTTCATCAGAAAGTGCAGTGATAGAACAGGGGGTAGTGGTTTCAGACTGAAAGGTCAATGTAGATTAGACACTGGGAAGCATTTCTTTACTGTGAGGCTGGTGAGGCACTGGAACATGTTGCCCAGAGCAGTTGTGGAGGTTCCAAGCCTGAAAGTGTTCCAAGCCAGATTGGATGGGGTTTTGAGCAGCCTGGTCCAGTTGAAGCTGTCCCTGCTCACTGCAGGGAGGCTGAAACATGATGATCTTTGAGATCCTTTACAAGACAAACACATCTATGGTCGTATGATGGTAGTCTCTCCGGTTCAGCCACTGATCTGCTCCTGCTGCCAGAGATTTTCTGTACTTGAGTGACCCCCATCTGCCTTCCTGTAGCCCCCCCACCCCCTTTTTGCTGCCTGTCTTGCTGCCATACAGCACTAGCACGTGTCTGGGGAGCTCCCACTTGACAGGTCCAACAGCTGTCAATGGTGCTGCCTGGTGCCACGCACCATGAAGGGCATCAAAAAAGAGCAGCTGCCCTTCTGCTTCTCAGCCCCTCCTTTTCTGAGGAGATACAGACCTGACTGCTTTTGCAGGCAACTCTGAAAAGTGTGCAATGTGCTCTTGGGGATTCCTTCTCCACTGAGTTACACGCTCTTGTCTGCACATTTCTTCACCTGCTGATGTGTCTGTTTGGGTGCAATGGAGCCCTTTGTCAAGGCCAGAGCAGTGCCCAGGAGCACATAGATGTTGGACATCTGTGACTTTGATTTTGTCATTAGGCAGAGCTCTTCATTATCCTTACATCAGTAAGGCCATTCCACAAGATCTGTAGCTTCAGCGTTGGGACAAGGAGATCCCAGGTCTTGCTGAAAAGTGGAAAAGACATGGGCATTTCTTTCCTGTCCCAAAGCAAAGCCCCTCATCCCTCTTTCCATTCTACCCTGTTAGTCCTTATTTGGCCTGAATTCTTACTGGTGTATAGAGAAGTTTAAAGAGATTTTCAGCCTCAGTCTCTGACACTGCATGGAATCAGAATAGGTGTTTGCTGAGAGGCAGATTAGTTCAGGGCTGTTGAATGCTTCTACCCAGGGTTTAGTGGAAGTGAAGCAGGTTCCTCATAGTTGTTCATTTTCTCAAAACTCTTGCTTTTTGAAAAATGAAAACGCATCCTAAGTCCATTGAAAGTAGATGGTTGTGCTTGCCGCATGTCAGCCTGCTCCTCAGTTTGCAGGGGCACAGGGAAAGCAGCACAGCACAGTCTGTGCAGGCACTGGCTTGGTACAGGCTTACTGTGATAGGAGACTACAAACTGGAGACAATATGGGCTTCAAGTGATTTGCCCAGAAGGGTGTGCATGGGGTTGTCATTGCACATGAACTTTGCACATCTGGCCATCCTTTGCATGTGGTGACCTCAGTAATGCTGCACTGATGGTTCACCCTGCACAAAGCAGCTGCTCTTCTGGCTTTGCAGCGCTAAAAGGCCATGGATTAGGTTTGCCCAGCAGAATGCCACATCCTCACCATAGCCATCTTGACATCCTTAGAGGGATTCTGGAAAGAAGTGTTTGGTTTTGAGGATTTAATTTCTTAAAATGCAGCCAGTTTTGCTAGAGACTCACTTATTGGGGTATGCTTAATGTTTTGACATCTCAATTTGGGAGGAGATGCCTTTCCAGACAAGCTTCAGGAGGGAGCCCAATACAGATTAGGTAGGGGCCTTTAGTGTTACAGGCAGAGGCACAGTTTGAAGGCAGTGTTTTGGAAGATGTAGGGAAGTGAGTTTTACATGCGTGGGCCCTACCTTACAGTTATCAAGTTCATGTGCTTTTCAGTAGCAGAAACAAGGAGATAAGAGGAGGGTGTAGGTAAGTGGCACTTTTAAGCAGCCAAGAAACATCTAAATTCACCTCTTTCCATGTCCTGCACATTGTTGTGATGAATGGAGTGCAAAGGTCTTTAAATTTGCTGCAAATCAAATACATCAAAGTCTAGTTCACTTTCCTACCTCATAGATAATTTTCACTTTTAGGTTCTCTTCTAAAGGCAGTCCAAGAACTTGTAGGATCGTGACCATGAGATGTCTTCTTTAGTGGAAAAAAAACCTGAAGTTAATTAAAAAATAAAAAATAAAGTGGCATTTCATCAAAAGCATAAAAGGGAGGGAAAAAATACTAAAATCCATTTTACTGTTCTTCATGCTGGTTTTGGGCTCTTGTGAGGTTTGCTAGTTCAGAAAATCTGAAGCAAGGGAGGATCATTTTCAGATAAGAAGGAACCTCCAAATTCTGCATGACTGGAGGAGGGGATCTGTGTGGCCTCACAGGGAGTAAGAAGAGACTTTTTAATGAAGTCTTAATCTCTACCCTGACATGAAATCCTCTCTGGAAGTGTTTCCTGTGATTGCACACACTAGTGCTGGTCAGAATCTCTCGTTAGGAAGCAGCACTGCGCACACATCTCATTGCACAAGCCACTGCCTGCCTGATTTTGGGAATGAGCTCTCCAAAGTTCTGGGAAACTTGGGTTTTGGTGAGTGTTTTGTTTGTTGTTTTTGGTTTGTTTTTTTTTCCTCCTTTCCTTTTCTTCCAAATCTAGAAATCACTTCCCTGTCTTACAAATATGGTCCATTCCCTAAACCTCCTCTGATAAGGTCACCCAAACTCCCCAAAGCGAGGTGCATGTTTCCACTTGCTGAAGTCTTTGTCCTTAGCAGTTCCCAGGAAGGCAGCATGGCCCAGTAAGTTCTTTCATATTCCCAAGTATCTGAAAATCTGAGTGCTGCTCCAAGCCCTGACTGCTAACTTGCTCTGTGACCCTGGACAAGCAAATTACACTTTTCTAGACCCTCATTTCATGTATCTGTCAAAGCAGCCAGGTTCTGAGTGCAGTAAGAGGAGGGTCTGATTTAGATTGACAAACATAGGGGAGAAATTATAAGTGTCCCTAAAGGGGAGAAGCTTTCTGGCTTGAAGGCAGCTGGGGCAGAACTCCAGCAGATGCAGCTATGAGAAATTTGGCTATCTTAACATGCTTTCAAGTGATGTGAGTCTGAAAACATGGTGGGAGACTGCAGAACGAGAACAAGTTCATTTACTAGATGATTTTAAGCTGTTCAGAAGGTAATTCTGTTGACTAGATGAAACTCTCCAGACTAGTGATTTCTTTGCTTCCCTCCCATAGGATAACTTGCAATTTTTAAGTGCTGTTTGCTCTAGAGATACCCAACATTGCTGCTGAAATTACTTTGATGTATCCTGAGTTTAATCTACTTTCACTGGATTATTGGAATAGTTTTTCCTCTGTTACCCTGTTGTCATCTTTCTGATGTACTGAGATTTGTATTAGTTTGTTTCCCAACGTTTGTAGGAGATAAATAAATGCCTGTAACTCTAAGAGTGAATGCAGAATGATAACAAAGGAATATGCCATCAGAAATGATGGATTACCATAAGAATGTGCATGTGTGCTATTGCAGATATAAACCAGCCTCATAAATTTACTATCAAGGGAATAATCTGCCATGAAGGTGTTGAGCCCAGCCTCTCTTCTGTAAATATTTCATTAGTATGGAAATAATTTGTGGATTCTTGGCCAGAGGAAGCTACTGCTTTAATGGGGGAGAGCAGGTCTGCTTGTCCTGCTGAAAGAGCCCAGCTCACAGGGGACAGGATTATGGGATTTGCTATGAGCAGCTCTGGGCTGAAGGACAAGTCCCTTGTTAGTCTATACTGACAAAAATCATTGCTGCCCTACCTGTGTATTTCCATAGTGCTCGTGCACCCTGTGTCTGAGCAGGCTGCTTTACTGTTAATACTCTCTAATTCTCTGTAGTTTGGGTTCCAGGCTTGCTTCCAAGGATCTTTCTCCTAGAGACAGAACCATAAGTTTGTTCCTTGGGTTATCAAAGCGGTACCTAGAATAAAGTCCTGTCTGTGTATCCTGTCTAGGAACACACTGATTTACAGTAGCTGTACTGATATATTTGGGGGGCTGAAGTGCTCATATTAAAGAGAATCCATCATGATGACAATGTAATAAATGTAATATGCATGTGGAGATGAAAAATAGAATTCATTTTGATAAGCCTTATATACCCCATAATACTGTGTTCTTTGAGGAGCACTCTCCCTGTTCTCTTTCTCTCTCTTAATATATGTCTAAAGTCTTTTCCTTATGTCTTTCCTACCTAGCATCACCCTCTCCTTGTTCATTTTCTGTCCAAAGCAAAACCCTTCAGAGCAAATCTCTGTTGAATTCCTACTACTCAGGTACTAGTGCCAGACTTTTTCTTTTTCCTTTCTAAATTTTCTTGCCTTTGTATGCTTCCCAATGTGACCTATAGACTGAACCTCCTGACTGTGAGACACAGCTAACCTTGTTTTCATTTTTTGTAACTTTCTTCCTACTGAACTTCTGTTGATTTCCATTGATCCGTGTCATGTGGGTGAACGGGATTCCACCTCAAAGTATCATCAGACACTGTTCCATCGACCACGCTGTTAGGTAAGAGGACAGGTATGGTGAACTGCTCTTCACTGGAGAGCAAACACTCCCATGTACCTTGAAACTAACTTGGAGGGAGCACTTATAAGCAGTTGGGATCAAAAGCTGTGTTTGATTGTGCTCGTGTGTTGTGTTAATCAGAAAGCTTTTTGTTTTACTCATGCTTTGTTATTGCTATTATTTGATTGTTGTTTTCTTTTAAAGGAGAGAGAAGTTTAAAAATGAAGATTTAGGAATAGTATCAAGTAATTTCTTTCTGTGGATGAGATTTGACATTCTGGGCCAAATTGTGGATGCTCCATCCCTGGAAGTGTTCAAACCTAGGTTGGAGTGATTTGCCGTTGGAATGGGCTGCCCAGGGAGGTGGTGGAGTCACCATGTCTGGAGGGGTTCAAGCAAAGCCTGGATGAGGCACTTAGTGCCATGGTCTGGTTGACTGGATAGGGCTGGGTACTAAGTTGGACTGGATGATCTTGGAGGTCTCTTCCAACCTGGTTGATTCTATGACTCTATGATGAGGCCTTGAGTAACCTGTTCTAGTGGGAGGTGTCCCTGCGGATTTGGGGGGTGGGGTTGGAACTGGATTATCCTCGAGGTCACTTCTAACCTAACCCATTCTATGATTCAAAATTCCCACACGCAGTCTGGCCCTTAGCTTGATTTTGCTTTCTGTTGGTGGTTGTATTTGTGCAGCTATCATACAATCATAAAATGGTTTGGGTTGGAAGAGATCTTTGAAAGTCATCCAGGCCAACCCCCTACAGTCAGCAGGGACATGTGCAACTGGAGCAGGTTGCTTAAAGCCCCAGTCAACCTCTCCTGGGGTAGTTACTGGGATGGGTCCTCTACCATGTTTCTTGGCAACCTGGGCCAGTGTCTCACCACCCTCAGTGTGAAAAAAGTGTTCCCTATATCTAGTTTAAATCTCTCTCTTTTGATTTAAAGCCATCACCCCTTGTCCTGTGAGTAGGTCTCAGCTACATGTCCTGTGAAGCTTGTAAGTGTAAAGTGAGAATTTGCATGTCCAAAGCATGAGAGCCTACAGTTTTGGACTTAGAATCACAGAATCAACCAGGTTGGAAGAGACCTCCAAGCTCATCCAGTCCAACCTAGCACCCAGCCCTATGGCACTAAGTGCCTCATCCAGTCTTTTCTTGGTTTCAAGTATGATAAAGGTTGTTTGGAGAAGTTGGGGGCTTGAGTTGGGCAAGTGGCCCCAACTTATTCTGTATGTGCTGAGAGCTAAGTGCTAAATATTCAAGCAGCCCAGCACAGGTTTGGGAGAATAACAAAAAGGTAGGTTCTGAGAGGTGGAGGCTGTTTTCTGTGGGTGCTGGTAAATTTAGAGAGCTGTGGTAATGTTCAACATCTCCCAAAAGTAGCCTTTCTTGTTCAGATGATAAAAACAACTCATCTGATCTGCAGCTGTTTGCTTTTGGAACTTTAAAAATAGTACTTTTTTTCAGTAAGTCAACTGAGACAGCAAAATTGGCAGATACTGTTAGCTGATAAAAGAAGTTATCCAGGAACTTACTGGAGGTGTACCTTTGGAAGTGAGTAATACCAGCCTGGAACTTGAGGCTCTCCCTGGAGGATGCTGCCTGCATGTGGAGTTTGAAGAAGGCAGTTCCTCTGCTATGAATCAGAAAAATGATGTGTGGTTGATCAGGATCTAACCAGTGGTGTTTATCAGACCTGTCATTTTGGATTATCTACAGTAAATGTTCACTTCCAGGCATAGTAATCTACTGGGGATGCTTTAAACATTACTCTGGGCACACTGAATGCTTGTGGTTAGACCTGGAAGAGATGACATCTGATCACCTAAGTGCCTTGGCTTACAGACCTGCATCAGGGCAGAGCAGCTTGGAGGGACTGTCACAGCACACACTTTTCTCCTGCTGTCATTCTGAATGCTGATGGCAGTGATTGAGAATTCTATTAATGAAGTGGAGAATGAAAGGAGCCTTTTTTTTTTCCCAGAATCATAGGATGATTTGGTTGGAAAGGGACCTGCAGAGGTCATCTAGTCCAGCACCCTTACAGTCAGCAGGGGCATTTGCAAGTTAGAGCAGGTTGCTCTAACTGCCTGACCTAATCTAACAGCCTGACCTGGGCATCCTGGGCCAGTGTCTCAGCACCCTCAAAGGAAAAAAATATTTCCCTTGGCCTGTCACAACAGGCCCTGCTCAGAAATCTATCCCCAGCTTTCCTGTAGGGACCCCCTTTAAGTATTGAAAGGCCACCAGAAGGTCTCTCTGGAGTCTTCTTTTCTCCAGCTGAACTTAACAGCCCCAGGTGCCTTTGGCATTGAAGAAGTTTCTATCTTGTGACTTAAAGGCAAATCAAAACTTTGGTCTCTTAGCTTCTCAGGCAGATTCATCAGCCATTGGATGTTGCTGTAAGAGCAAGATCAGTTTAATTTTTGATGTTTATTAATATTCATTCCTGGGAAGGAATGAGAAATCTTAAAAAGGGCATCAGTCATCCCACTACCAATATCTGTCTTTGGGCACTACCTGCAGTTCAGTGCCATTTGTTCCCATCTGTTATGCCTTCTGCTAATAAATGTTCTGTGTCTGCAGTGAAAGATGAATCCCTAGGCTTGGCCATGACATGATTTGTTGATAGTGAGATATAGGGGGTTTGGGTTTTGCCTCTATCTCATACTTGATTAATGCACTTTTTTATGTAAAGCATATGTTTGACTCCATAATTTTCTGTTCCAGTTGTAGACAACTCTGAACATAAATATTTTTGCACAAACAGCTTCATTAGAGAAGTGAATATTTAATACCAAGAAATAAAGGAGGTGGATTTCCCTATTCTTTTCATTTCAGTAAGGCTCATGTGGTACCAGTACTGTAAGGCCTGAAGTACAGCCTTAGTCTTACAGGATCACAGAATCATATGGGTTGGAAAAGACCTTTAAGATCATTAAGTCCAACCATTGCCTGTTCACCACTAAGCCATGTCCTTCAACACCACATCTACATGCCTTTGAAATCTCTCCAGGGATGGGGACTCCACCACTGTCCTGGGCAGTCTGGCCTGGGGCTTAAAAACCCTTTCAGAGAAGAAGTTTCTCCTAACATCTGACCTAAACCCTTTCTGGCACAGCTTGAGGTCGTTTTCTCTCCTCCTATCACTTGTTACTTGGGAGAAGAGACCAACTCCCACCTGGTCCAGCGTCCTTTCAGGGACTTGTACAGAGAGCCAGAAGGTCTTTTTGTTCTCAAGGCTGAACAGCCCCAGTTCTCTCAACCACTCCTTACAAGGCTTGTGCTCTGGACCCTTCCTTAGCTTGACTGCCCTTCTTTGGAAGGCTAGAGGTGATTCTTGGAGAAAATGGTCATGGCCAGTACCTATTGAAGATGCTCAGATGATGTCATCAGCACAGTCTCTTCAGGGGAACCAGCATGTCCTTCCCTTGCATCCATAAACATCTCCCAGCAGTATGTAAGGACATTTGTCCTGTTCTCCTTTCTACTGCTCAGAAGGATCCTAACAACAGGAGTTGCTGTCCTCCAGAGAGGATGGGCACTGCAGTGCCTTGTAGCTCCTCGCAGATGAGCGGGACAGGCAGAGAAAGCTTTCTTTCCTGAAGTCTCACACAAAAACTGGCTTGTGCATCAAATGACACAGACATTTGCCCTGAATTTCACTCTCTTGTAGCTCAGATGAGCTTTCAGCCATGCCTAATCAATCTGCTGTGAGCTATCCACAACCCAGTACTTGAAGACCTGAAAAAGATAGAGAGCATCTGATATCGCTGCTTAGCAAGTGTCAGCATTGCTGGCTTTTTATGTTGCAGGACAAGTTAGTTCTGTGCAATGAA
The DNA here is from genome assembly GCF_015220805.1 of Pogoniulus pusillus. Classification (NCBI taxonomy): domain Eukaryota; kingdom Metazoa; phylum Chordata; class Aves; order Piciformes; family Lybiidae; genus Pogoniulus; species Pogoniulus pusillus. Next base: position 4,689,692 of record NC_087292.1, read on the forward strand.
AACTCAAAAATCAGTGGCTTGATCTGGTCTGTAGTCTTCCAGACCATGTCATCCTCTAAGGAGCTGTAGGAGAAGGAGAGGCTTCCACACCAGTGCTGTGCTAATATTTACCTGCAGCAGAGGCATGTGCCCTCGTAAGATGTTATTTGAGTTGAATTTCTCTTATGTTTCTTTCTGCCAGTGGATGATCAGGTTGCTTGGAAAGCTTTCTCCTCCAGTCTTTAGTGGCTTCTAGCTTTCTCTGCTGCTTTAGAGTTGCCAGTAGTTTTTCACCTGTAAGTAAAGATTTGCTCTATAACACATGCAGGTCTGAGAGCCCCTTTCCACCAAGGAGGCAAAGAGAGATTAGACTCAGGGAGGTCCATGCATTTGCAGAGCTGTGCTGTTACAGTGGCTCTGCAAGCCTTAGATCAGCTCTCCAAAGCATCTTCTTTACATCTTCAGGGGGATTTTCTTCTGTACTGTCTGGTGGAAAAAAAAAAGTATGCAGTAGTTTCTGTGAGATTAGGATGCTCTTGTGTAAGGTCTTTACCAAGTGATTCTTCAAAATCTCTTTAGAATCTAGAGAAAATTACTTTCTCCAGCTTTTACTTTTTTATGCACATATCCTTTGAAATGAAAGATGCTTCCTCTGCTTTGTGTCAGTCCTGGTGTCAGAAGGCCTTTAAATAGCTCAGTTGATATCATTAGATAAATGATGTTTTGACTTCGGCTTGCTGTGCCACTCTTTGTGTTGGATATAGCATCTGAGAGCTGGGTATTTATCATATAATAAAGCCTTGATGCACACAAAAAAGCAAATCAATTTTACTAGTTTGCACCATATCCTTAATGTGAGGGGAAGAGATATTAGCCATGCTGTAGTCATCCCTGGAAGATGTCACATAACTGACAAGCCTTTCTCTAATGCAGAGAGGCTGGAGCTGTGTGTAATTAAATCCATCACGAACACCACTCAGAATATCATTTATTTTGTGCAAAGGCTGTCTGATCGTGTTACACACTTGCCCAGGCTAAGAGAATGAAACCAGAAACTGGCATGATGATCCTGTAATTTCAGATACAGAAGGAAGTCATGGATACCACAGCAAAAGCTTGGGAAGAACCTTCTCTACATACACAAGCTGACACCTGGGTGCTGTATTGCTTTTAGTGTGAGGCACAGGTTAGTTCTCTGGTCAGAAGGCAATGCCATAATCTGTGTCCAGATGTCTGCCTCTCAAGCTAACAAAATTATGTTTATGAAACAAGACCCAGAAAAGGAGCTAAAGTTTTAGTCCCCAAAGCTGCTCTGGAGGAGCAAATCCCCTCCCACCACCCTTGCACTGGATTCTGATCATACAGAGCCACAGGAGTCTGATCATGTAGAGCCACTTCCAGGCTGGGAATCTAATTTCTCAGCTGCTCTTCATCTTTTCTGTGACATCTATGGAGGAGTTTATCAGTTTTTCTGTGTAGGGAGACATATTTATTTTACTTGTCTGGGTAGCAACAGAAGTATATAACACAAGGAGCTGTAGCAGCGGGCAAGCAATAATATCTCATATCTCAGCCTCAGGGTTACTCATCAGCTGGGGAAAGCTGCCAGCTAGCACCTGGCCCGTGCTTCAGCTTTTCACTGGAGTCCAGTTTGTTTTTCTTGGCAGAGTAGGACCTCATTCCTTACTGCAGCAAGTCTACAGTAGCAAAGACAGTCCCAGAAGCACCATGTCATAAGCAGAGCAAGTCTGTGAATATTCAAAGTGGAGTCAACATAGTTAAATATGATTATGTGCAGGGTTAAAAGTGGAGTCAACATAGTTAAATATGATTATGTGCAGTTACACCCTGAACAGAGAAGCTGAGATGCCTAAATCAGGGTAGTTCTGTGAGAGCCAGGGAACCATTGATTTAACATCTCATATACAATTTCAAGGTATTCTGTGAACTCTTGGGCTTCCAGAAATCAAAACATCTGCCTTGGCAACAGCTATCTTAGAAGGGGCAGCACGAGTGTTGCACTAAAAGGGGTTAACAAACAACTGACAATGTATTTAGTTATTGCAGCTGCTAATATCAGATTCTCCACTAAGAGCACGTTTCCAGCAGCAGGCAGATACCTGTTCTATTTACAGCCTCACAAAAGGAACCGTGGAAATGGTGCTGGGGAGGAACTGGAGCTCTTGAACATCCTGCCCTAATGAGACTTCAGAAGCTCTCAATTGATTTGCTTTATCAAAGAGAAACTGGAGAAGTGATTTGATCAGTGCCTGCGCGGGTCAGGATTTCAGATGCTCAGAGGGCTCTTTAATCTAACAGGAGGTATAATACGACTCAGTGCCTGCAAGTCAAAGCTGAGTAAAATCGAACTGCAATTAAGAAATGTTTAGACAGCAAAGGTAATTAACCATTGCCACAACTTCAGGGGTTGGGGCAAAATCACCATCTCCCAAAACGTTTTCATTTCAGTTGTTTCTTGGAACTGCATTCCATCTTTGGCAGGCAGTGAAATCTGGTGCTATGTGCTCTTATCCCCAAAGCCAGGACGTCTGACTAGGAGGGAGAGGTGTGTGTGAAGTATAATCTCAACAACCTGGTGCACACTCTCTGTCCTTAGTGGTTTCTGAGTATTATACTGAATGATTTCAAGCCTCTTTCAAAAAAAAAAAAAAAAAAAAAAGTCTCTTTTCTTGATTTGCTGTTCTCACTGAGAGCTTGTAAAAGCACATGAGCCTGAGCTGGGAAGTCAAATAATTGAGCAGAATTAGTTCTGGACTGCCTTAAGCCAGGAGACAGATTCATAACATGGGGACCTACTTTGGGGGAAATTAGTCTGGAAAGAAGGGGACAATGCTTCTGTGACATTTGCCTCTCCCTGTGATCCTTTTCTCTGAGGAGAGCCCAGTATACCAGAATTAGAGGACCTGATGAAGAGAAAAAGGAATAGTTGTCTGCAGAGATGCTGGCGGAGCTGAGCTACACTTTCCAAGTAGCCTGTGCTCTCCCTACGCCTGTGGCCACATTAGCACCAGAACCACACAACAGTTTCAAGACTCCCTTTTGACTAGGGATCCTGTAATGTGTTTTAATTGGGACTGATAAAAATGTGGCATCACTTGCAGGTTCCTCAGAGAAGCCAGTTGTGAAATTGGGTTTGTATTAAACCTAATGATAGAAAATTAAGCATAGTATGTCTGTTGGAAATGGTCTGCAATAAAAATCTTCTCCTCTCCATTACAGAAGGTTAATAGGGAATAGGGGAGGAAAGATGCACTGGGAAAGGGAATCCAACTAGGGGAATTAATAAGCCTTGAAATTCCCTCTGTTCAGAGTTCCCACACTGTCATTAGTCGGAGCATTAGGGCTGATTATAGAAATGCTTTGGATGTTACTCTTTCTTAAATCCCAAATTTATTCCATTTTGTATATGCAGGTTGCTTTGCTAGAGCCATAGCTCTGTATATCTCTCAGTATCCTGGGAATGTGGCTGCCTTTGTGAGAACCTGGGACTCAGAAATCCTTAGATTCAGTAGCCCAATCTGCAGAGCAGATGAGTGCTTTGTGCTTTGCTCAGGAGCAGCAGGAGGTGTTCAGTGTCACTGATAAGTCAGCCACCACTCCCATCTCGCACTGGAGACCAGCTTGCCCCTCAGTGATGCCCACCACTGGCATTCCTTAGTCCTTCTCACAGTCCTGTAGCTTCAAAACAGAGCACATACCAGTCTGGATACCTTCCCCCAGTAAGGCAGCTAAAGTGTTTTGAGTGGTGTTTGGTCATGGCATTGCTTTGCCAGCTTCTGAGAAGGCTCTCTGATGTCCTCACCCATCTGCTCCTGCCCCCTTTTTTCTGTGAGAGTCACAGCACAGGTCCTGGCTGCTGCTGATCAGAACTCTCCAGGCATTTCTCAAGGATACCAATCCTTACAACACCACTTCAACCACATGTCTGCCTCTCTAAAATCACCTCGAGATTGCAAGCTGCTTTATTTTCCCTTTCAAACCCACGACTGTTGTGTTGCTGACGAGAGGTAGTGTTTAGCCTCTTTGTCAGGCAGCTTTCTGTAAGAAGCAAGCTTTGTGTACTCTGTCTTAAGGGTTTTAGTGAACAACCTGAGGGAGAGGTTTTCTGTTTGCTAACAGGTTGGGTTTGGGTTAAACCAGGAAGAATTGATGCTCACTGTTAAGACCTTTATATGGGAAAGGACTTGAGCATCTTAGATATTCCTGATTCTAGGATAACTCAATGGTTTGTTTAGCCAACTATTTAAATTTATTCAACTCTGCTAACTAAGAAGCTGAGTTTTTCATGTAATCTGAGTTTCTGTTGTTAAAAATAAATGAGTATCTCACTGTTACAATATTTAAGTTCTTTTCTGCTAGTTCACCAAGAATATGTTGGTATCAGTGCAGATTTTTGCTGGCAATGTAAGTGGTCACCATTCCATCTGTGTATTGCCAGAGATGATTTTTTAAATCTATTTCTTTCAAGAAGAAAAGACAAAACACTGTTCTGTGAAGTTTGAATGTCTGAAATGCTAAGTTTCTGCATGCAAGATAACTGTATTTTGATGCTGCTTTGTTATTTCTGGTAATATGACATCCTTGTAATTGATGTAGAAATTTTAGGCCTGAACTAGCAGCACTGTTTGATTTGCCTCTAGCAACCTGTGTGGCTTATTTGAAATGGTAATAATTGGTTTGCTGTTAACTCAGGCTCCTTTCAGTTATCTCTTGCTGTTCACCCTAAATCCTGCTTGACTGGGAGGCGGGGACAGGCTCTTCTCACTGCCTCCCTGTGGTAGGACAAGGAGCAATGGATGGGAAAGGTACAATTTCTTCCTTTGTATAGAGTGGAGACTGGTGAGTGAGAGAGAATGGAAATTCCTTTGGCTTAGCAAATGTTTCAGCATCTGAGTTGGCTCTTTTCACTTACACCCATTGCTCCTTGTCCTATCACAGGGAGCAAGTTGCAGCATAAGAGGTTCCACCTCAACACAAGGGGGATTTATTTACTGTGAGGGTCACAGAGCACTGACACAGACTTCCCAGAGTGGTTGTGGAGTCTCCTTCTCTGGAGACTTTCAAGGCCTGTCTGGATGTGTTCCTCTGATCTGAGCTAATTTGCATGGTCCTGCCCTGCAGGGGGGTTGGACTCGATCTCTTTGGGTCCCTTCCAACCCCTGACATCTTGTGATCCTGTGAACATCTTGCTCATCTGTCTGTGTCTTCCAGCAATGTTCTTTGCAGGTCTGTGAGGAGAGGTAAGTTAACTCAATAGAGTGGTTCTGCAGAGCTCACCCATACAAACCATGCTGTGTCTATGTGCTGGATACTCCCCAGTCTGATGGGCTTGCTTACTGTGTTTCTGCCTCTCTGGGTTTGTCTTCTTGACACACAAATTATTCAAGTGTGATGTAGTCTTTCCAGCTGTAGGCAAGCCTGTGCTTCCTACTTACTGCTTTACTTTCTATTGCCTGCACCATCCTGTGGGGTGGTGGAGAAACAATTACATGAACAGAGCAAGCACAAATGGAAATAACAGAAGGGTGAAAGCTTGTTTTGCCTCTGTCTTTATAACAGACAGTAGCCATGGAGAGATGACCCAGCCAACCCTGACTATCCAGACCCACCCGTACCGCAGCTGTGAGCCAGTGGAGATGTCCTACCCCCGCGGGCAGTTCCAGCCAGCCATCCGCGTGGCTGACCTGCTGCAGCACATCACCCAGATGAAGCGAGGACAGGGCTATGGATTTAAAGAGGAGTATGAGGTGAGAGGAACCTGTGCTTGCATGAATGAGTAAAGAAGTTGCTCTCACAGAGGACAGATAAATGCCTGGCAAGGGAGGGTAAATGTTTTCAAGAGCGTCTTTTTCTTAATTCATTCACCCTCTTAAACCTTTCCTTTCCGTCTTGGTTCTGTTGATGAGGATGGGATTTTACAGCGCCAGCAATCCTTGGTGGTCCTCTAGTCCAAAGAAAATGTGTTTACTGCATCACTAAGGTAATGGATGTGGTGTTGCTCCATTAGCATGAGCCTCCCCTCCCCCATAAGAAAGCAGACAGTAAATAATTAATACGTACTGAACTCAGGACTTGGAGTCCTGTAGACTCTACACCGTCCCTGGAGGTGTTTGTGAAAAGCCTGGATGAGGCACTTAGTGCCATGGTCTGGTTGATTGGCTAGGGCTGGGTGCTAGGTTGGACTGGATGAGCTTGGAGGTCTCTTCCAACTTGGTTGATTCTATGATGTGCTTTCATTGACAATAGCACAAGCCAGGCTTTTATTAAAGGAAAGGGTTATACTGGAGGTTTTTGGGAGTTCAAATTACTCTTGATCCACAACTGATCAAATTAAATGCAGAATTATAAAGGCAAAGGCAGGAACCTTGAGTATCTTGAATGTTGGTGGAGTTTAGCAGTATGCTCAGTCCTCTGACTCTTAGTATATTTGGCTGATATACTCCTCCCACTCCATGTAAGGAGAGAAGCAAAGAGTAAGCTGCAACAGTGAAAGCAGCCAACCTCCCCCCAACCTCTTCTCTACAAGCTGGAATGACCAGGAATGTAATCCAAATGGCAGGAGGAAACATGACCTTGGGGAGGAGTTGGAAGAGGAATATACATTTAGAGCAGAGAGAACAGAAGAGGGAAATAGCATCAAACATATGTGAGCCTTAGCTCTATCTAGCGAGCCATAATTATAATGAATGTAGTAAAGCTTGTGGGAAGGCAATAAGCAATTAATATGCATAGTGGCATTAAAACTGCTTAAAAATAACGTAACAGCTGTGAAAAATAAGTTACTTAATGAAAACAGCTCACTTTTCTACTCTGCAAGTAAGGGTCCAGGGGGGTTGTATCATTGATGCTGGGGTTTGCTGTAATTGAGAGGCAATTTTTTCCTGCTTGTCACCAGGGAGTATTTTTTAATCAGATGCATCAAAGACTTGTCGTAATAAATGTTTCTGGTAAGTGCTTGTGAACCAGGTCTAGTTACTCATGCCCCACAATCAAGCACACTAATTAAACTATCAATATAAGGAGCTCTGTTTAATATTGAAAAAGGGTAATAATTCTCTTAGGAGATTTACTTAGCCCCTTCTCAGCCTCCATTTTCCATGACTAGTACCCAAAACTACATTCAGCTCAACTACAGATACCCTAAGATGTAGATTTTGATGTTCAAGAAGAAAACAGGTGCTGGCATATATGTAATTTTCTGGCACTGGCGTTGGTAATTATCAAAATAGCACATTAGCATGAAAAATGTCAGTGCAACTTTAAGCTCCCCAAGTTCTGCCTTCCCCAGAAAGTGTTCTCTACATATGTACATAATGATGATGACATTATATAGATTTGCATAATGCCTTTCTTTAAGAGAAATAGCCTGGAGAATGCCACAAGCTCTCAGATCACATGTGCTGTTCTACCCTGCAATCAGAGGTAATTGCCCAGAGTAGCAGTGGTGGAGCTTGGTTTTGAGAGCATGGGGCGCAGGCAGCGCTTCAGCTCCAAATAGCTTTCAGCCTCCACCAGCAGTACCTGAAAGGCAGGAGGATGTCAGAGAAGCTTGGAACTCCAGAAAGGTGGGAGGATTCAGCTGGCTGAGCCTGGAGTCTCAGAATGATATCTGGAGGAGCACAAAGCTGCAAAACCAGCTTTGTCAAACGTTCTGCAGAATGGTTAGGCAGGAATTTGATGTCTCTGTTAAAATGTGTTTTCATAGACTAATATCAGTGTCACCTCCAAATATATACTTTTTTTTTTCTTCTAAGGAGCTCATTTTCTACTTACTTTGCAAATTGAGAGCATAAATTACAGTGTATTTAGTGACATGTTAGCAAATAATTTTCCTCTCATGAAAAAAATCACTTTGTGCAGAGTGTATCAGTCACACGTGACAGTCTCTTATCTCTGCGCGTTCTCATCTCCACCGAGCAACCTGGAAATTGCATTTGGTGTTTGTTTAACTGGTACCTTTGCCTGCAGACTGTCAGAGCACAGGGAGCACATTTTACCAGCAGCAGCTAGAGAGATGCTCCTGGTGCTTGCATCTTGTGCCCAGCTCCACACCCAGCTAAGAAGCAGGATGGGACTGTCTAAGTGGTGTCACCGCTGGTGTAAGATGGGTGCTACCTGGGTGCGGGAAGGTGGGAATCTGTAGGCACGTGCCAGGTCTGTGTTATTTTGGGGCTGCACCTGAGGCCAGATTGTGACTTGGGCCTTTTTTGGCTGCTGCTTCTGTTTAACAGCAAAACGTGGAGGCCACAAGAGAAAAATAAGTCCCTGGCACTGGCTGTAGATAGGCACTATTTGGGATTAGACCCAGCCATAAACGTTGAAAGGCGACACATTTAAATGTCACCTGTTCCTTCCTCTGAACATATCAGCCCTGATTTGTTGTGAGCTGTGGGACCAGACCCACTGACTTACTGCGAGCAGCAATTACTGGCTGTGGAGATAATAAGCTTAAGTATCCAAACTCATTTTCCATTATGATTTAGGATGTCACTAAAGTGCATTCTCCTGCTGCATTACTGAGGCTGTTTAGTTATTTTGGATTTTGTGGCTCTTTCCTCAAGCATCTTAGTACTGAGACTGATGTTACCCCTGGATTTTAACCCTTTCTGTTCTGGATGGCTGTGCATTTTCTGTCTGGTCAGAAAAGTAGTTCATAGAATCAGCCAGGTTGGAAGAGACCTTCAAGATCATCCGGTCCAACCTAGCACCCAGCCCTATCCAGTCAACTAGACCATGGCACCAAGTGCCTCATCCAGGCTTTTCTTGAACACTCCAGGGATGGTGACTTCACCACCTCCCCGGGCAGCCCATTCCAATGCCAATCACTCGCTCTGTGAAGAACTTCCTCCTAACATCCAGCCTAGACCTCCCCAGGCTCAACTTGAGACTGTGTCCCCTTGTTCTGTTGCTGGTTGTGTGGCAGAAGAGACCAACCTCACCTGGCTACAGCCTCCCTTCAGGTAGTTGTAGACAGCAATGAGGTCCCTCCTGAGCCTCCTCTTCTCCAGGCTAAACACCCCTAGCTCCCTCAGCCTCTCCTCATAGGGTTTGTGTTCCAGTCCCTTCACCAGCTTTGTTGCCCTTCTGTGGACACGTTCCAGCACCTCAACATCTCTCTTGAGTTGAGGAGCCCAGCACTGGACGTGGTACTCTAGGTGTGGCCTGAGCAGTGTTGAGTACAGGGGAAGAATAACCTCCCTTGTTCTACTGGCCACACTGTTCCTGGTGCAGGCCAGGATGCCATTGGGTCTCTTGGTCACCTGGGCACACTGCTGGCTCATCTTCAGCCTACCATCCACCAGTACCCCCAGGTCCCTTTCTTCCTGGCTGCTCTCAGCCACTCTGTCCCCAGCCTGTAGTGCTGCTTGGGGTTGTTGTGTCCAAAGTGCAGAACCCTGCACTTGGCCTCGTTAAATGTCATCCCTTTGGCCTCTGCCCAATTCTTGCAGTTCAGGCTGTGGTGTGACATTGCGAAGTGCTCGGTAGCAGGGTGTTATTGCAGGTGTTTCTGTAGAATCACTTAGGCTGGAAAAGACCTTTAAGATCATCAAGATTGACCATTAACACAACATTTCAAAGCTGGCCTCTAAACTATGTCACTAAGCACCACCATCTAGCAGCTTCGAAATTCTTCCAGGGATGGGGACTCCACCACTGCCCTGGGCAGCCCCTTCTGGGGCTTGACAACCTTTTCAGGAAAGAAATTGCTCCTCATGTCTGACCTACACCTTCTTGGTGCAAGGCTTTGCTATGAACCAGAGTGAAGAACTGAACTGATTTAAACAGTTCTTTTTCAGGTTATTTTCTTTTAAGGCAAAGCAGTTTTAAACCCAAGATCACAGCAGAGTTGTTTGGAACAGTTTTGCCACCACTTTTGTGAAGGTAGTGGCTACAGAGAGAGGGCCAGGACTCTGTGGAGTGGTTCTAGATGAGCAGCAAGGCTTTTAATTGATGTTATTGCCTTTGGCAGCAATCCTGCAGCACCAGGGTAGATCAGTGCAGATGAATGATTCAAGTTTTTGTATTTAATTTAAAAACAAAGAGTGAACTAACAAAATGCATCCATTGGAAATTTAAATTGGCTTGCACTAAGCCTCAATTTGCATTTGGGCCCTGGTGCTTAGGAAGCTTGATTGAGATGAAGCTGACTTTCAGAAACCTGTCCTTGTAATTGCAGATAAAAAAATCAAATCAATTTAGTTTAAAAAGCATCATTGTAACATAAATTCTTCTGCTGGGGAGATAATTCAGTGCAAATTTCACAAAACTTCTCCAGAAGAAGCAAAGAAAAGCCTAAAAATCAAATACTGAGTTTTGAACAGTGAAAATTTGCTCTTAGCAAATCAAAGGAAGGAGAAAGAGAAGCATGGATCAAATCGCAAAGCCAGAGGGATCTGTCCTGATTCGCCACTGCTGATAAAGCAGGGAGCAACAAGAATATGAATTTCGCTATTAGAGACACCTACTGTACAAACTCAAACTGAAGGAACAATGCATTAGATATGAACCTACTATGATTCTTCACAGAGAGAGTGATTTGCATTGGAATGGGCTGTCCAGGGAGGTGGTGGAATCGCCATCCCTGGAGGTGTTCAAGCAAAGACCTCATTGCTGTCTACAGCTAACTGAAGGGAGGCTGTAGCCAGCTGGGGTTGGGTTCTTCTGCCAAAGAAGCAGCAACAGAACAAGGGGACACAGTCTCAAGTTGTGCTTGGGGAGGTGTAGGATGGATGTTCGGAGGAAGTTGTTGCCAAAGAGAGTGAGTGGCATTGGAATGGGCTGCCCAAGGAGGTGGTGGAGTCAGCATCCCTGGAGGTGTTCAAGTAAAGCCTGGATGAGGCACTTAGTGCCATGGTGTGGTTGATTGTTTAGGGCTGGGTGCTAGATTGGACTGGATGATCTTGGAGGTCTCTTCCTACCTAATCTGTTCTATGATACTCTTCTTCCTGGTGCCACCTCAGTACAAGAAGGACATTGAAGTGCTGGAACAGATCCAGAGAAGAGTAACAAAGCTGGTGAAGAGTCCGGAGAATAGGTCTGGTGAGGAGTGGCTGAGGGAAATGGGGAACATTACTTATTTAGCCTGGAGAAGAGGAGGCTGAGAGGACACTTTCTCGCTCTTTAGAACTCCCTGAGAAAGGAGGTTGGAGCCAGGCTGGGGTTGGTAACAAGTGATAAGACAAGAGAAATGGCCTCAAGTTGCACCAGGGGAGGTTTAGGTTGGATGTAAGAAGACATTTCTTTCCTGATAGGGTTCATAACCACTGGAACAGGCTCCCCAAGCAGGTAGTTGAATCTTCATCCCTAGAGGTGTTTAAAAGAGGCAGAGATGCGGTGCTGAGGACCATGATTTAACACCAGCCTTAGCAGAGTTAAAGAATGGTTGGACTTGATCTTAATGTGTTTTTTTCCAATGAAACAATTGCACAATTCTGTGAATTGTAAGCAGTGTTTTTGCCTTTGTGTTTCTGATGCCACTTCGATTCTTGGTGCTGCATTTTTGGTGATCACACAGAAAAAGGATTTGTGCTGTACCCGCAGATCCTTGAGTTTGTTCCTCTGCTGTGTATAAAAACAGGTAGACCTCCCCAAACACAGTTTGTGTGCCCCACCGACCACAGCTGTGCTGCTTCTCTACAGACATAGATGGCTGTGTGAGGAGCAGAGATTTCTGTGATACTGAATGAGATATGAGATGAAAAAACCTGCACTCTTAAATCTTTAGAAGCTATATCAGGCAAATACAAAAACATCCATTTCAATGGAGAATGTCATGTTCAAATCACATGAAAGGATGGGGTTTGTTGAAAAGGGATTTATTGGACCTGAATGTATTTTCTTTGGCCAGAATATTTTCTTCCACATGGAAATCATGAGAAAAGATTTCCTTTTCTCCCCCCTCCCCCCTCCTTTTTGTTTCTTTTCAGACAGCTGTGATGAGATGTGCAATGACTGTTGCCATTCTCTGGTCAGTCTGCTGTAATTTGATATTAGTGGGAAAATAAGGGAACTTTTGTCCTCAGTCTTTGAAGATGAAAATGAACCTTTCTTACCTCTCTTCTTTTACTCAAGGACTTTTTTTCTGTTGCATGTAGGTTTGTTGGTTGAGGTTTTGTTGGGTTTTCGCTCGGGAGATGAGCTACTCTTTGGAAACAGCTGCCTGTAAAGGAAATATATGTGTGATCAAAGCCCTCACCAATTACAGAGCTATTACTCTTTCTCCTGGGCTTTTGAATAGGATCTCACTGTCCCTGTCTTTTGTCAGCCGTGCTTGTGGCAGTGCTGCAGTGCCTGACATTTTCTGTCCTGGAACCCCTTTGGGGGAAATTCACAACGATCTGCTCTGCCAGGGGCTTGCTCATATTAAGTTTAATTGTAATGTCAGTGTTGTAGATCCTAATAATTGTGTCTCTCTGCTATTGCATTCAGACACTGTAATAGACCTGGATGGCTTGGGAAGATGAATATAAATTCATTTTCCAGCACAGCTGTGCCAAACTACCTGCTGCTAGCTAAGGCAGATAGGATTCTGCAGTGATTGTGGTGCAAAATCCTCATAATTCCCTCAGGACTATAAATAATGCAATTTGTAACATTGCTGTTGGTTTTAGTAATGTAGGATCATGCTAGGGAGTAGGTCTGGGAGGAGGCAGATCCACAGAGGGAATTTGGTGGAAGCTCACTCGTGTTCTCAGCACCAGTCACGGCTGGCAGCTGTGGCATGCAGCTCGTGGCTTGCCATTCCGTTGTGGTGATGCTGGTGATCCTGAGGGAGCTGATGCTCTGCCTGCTGCATTCATCTGCCTCTGCCAACCTCCCCAACTGCCCTGAGACAGAGAGAAGGATCATCTTGCTACAGGCAAGTGAGGAAGGCAAGACCATCCTCCAGCCAGATCCTGAGACAGCTGCCATTTTCCTGGCTTCCTTCCTGGATGTGTCTCAAGGGCAAAGTGGCTCAGCTGAGTGTGTTCAGAGTAGTCGTAGGGCCAAGCTGTAGGCCAAGGTAGCATTGTGTGCTGCCAGTTTCCTTATGCCATCCTGTCTCAAAGAGCAGATTCTAGGAACCATGGCCTGGCCATTTATTTCGTGCTTCATGAACGTGTTTTACCTCTTTCTGCCTCTCTTTTTTACACATGATCTAAACCCCTGAGCTTTTTCATTTTTCTGCAGAGCAAAGCAGCTAGTGGGTTGTATTGCACCACCTTGTTGTTAATGTAGAAACAAGCAAAGCCTCTGTGTCTCCTTTCAGCTGAAACACAGAGGACTGAGTGCTATGTTTGAGCCACCTGGGTTTCCCCTGGAGTGTGTGTGTGGTGTGAAATCTCCACAAGCCATGCTCGATAGGGGAAATAAGGTTAACCTATGACTGTGCAGCCAGAAACAAATCTCTCTGATCCTTTCAGCTCTGAAGTAGCTGGAGAAGAAAAGCAGCTCTTCATTGGCAGAAGCCAAGAGATGCAAACGGTCTGCACCAAGCGCTGCTTTTGGCATTACTGGACGTGTCCTTTCCTCAAGAGCAGCTGTTTGCTTGCTTGGCTGCTGAATTATGCAGCACCTTTGGTTTTGCCCCATTCAGTCACCTTAATGCACCTGAAGGCACTGGCCAGATTTTTCTGAACACTGCACTGTTGTTTATTTTGCAGGCACTCCCCGAGGGGCAGACAGCATCCTGGGATACAGCCAAGGAGGACGAGAACCGCAATAAGAACAGATACGGAAACATAATCTCCTGTAGGTGTAAATTCACAACGAACTGAGCCTGCTCTAAGGTTTGGTGTGCACCCTGTGGAAAAGGGGGGCATGGAGAATCTCACTTCAGGCTAGTTTGAGATGCTGAGCATTCAGAATTCAGTCTGCCTGTTACAGGTTGTGTTTCTGTGATGGTTTGTGTTATATTCTATGGGGTTTTTTGGTTGGTTTGCGTAAAGTCGTTGCATGGCTGTGGGTTTTTACACACTTTCAATCTACTTTTCTATCCAGCAGTGTGCTCTTGTGGCCAGGAGGGCCAGTGTCATTCTGGGGTGTATTAGAAGGGCTGAGGCTAGTAGGTCGAGAGAGGTGCTTCTCCCCCTCTACTCTGCCCTGGTGAGGCTATATCTGGAGTATTGTGTGCAGTTCTGGGGCCCCCCAGTTCAAGAAGGACCTCAGGGACAGAGCCACAAAAATGATGGAGTGGAACATCTTTCTTAAGAGGAGAGACTGAGGGAGCTTGGAGCTCTTTAGCTTGGGGAAGAGGAGACTGAGGGGTGAGCTTATTAATGTTTATAAGGATGAGTGCCACTGTGAGGGTGATGGAACACTGGAACAGGCTGCCCAGGGAGGTTGTGGAGACTCCCTCTCTGGAGATACTCAGAAGTTGCCAGGATGCATTCTTGTGTGATCTGGTATAGGTGATCCTGCTCTGGCAGGGGAGTTGGACTGGATGAGCTTTCGAGGTCCTTTCCACCCCTTAACCTTCTGTGATTCTGCTTTGCTTTGTACTTAATCTAAGGGCTAAATCCTTCTGCCAGATTTTCAGAGTGAGTGATGATGTCCATTTTCTCTCCATTTTTGCTACTTAATGTGGCTTTCAGAGCCACAAATGGGAGCACAAAAGGAGATGCAGATACATCACATTCTTAGATATGAATCATGGATTGGATTTTCTCCTGCCATATGTTCAGTAACCAGTGGAGCAGCCCCCGAAGAGCTGGTTTGATGTGTGGGACAAGCTTAGTTTCTGCCTCAGAATCACAGGCAAACAGCTGAAAATACACCAAAGCTTTATAGCTTTACTTCTATTCAACAGCAATTACTGCTGATGCTATAGGAATATTGATACATGACAGAACTGCAGGGCAGTGGAAGACTCCTTAAAACCTTTCAGGTCAGCTTTGTTCTCCAAGTCAGGACTAGATTCACCTCTAGTAATTTTTATCAGGTATTTGTGAAGCCTTTGCCTAATGATTTCCAAAGCTGAGCTTTCCACAGGGCACTTGACCTGGTGGTTCAGTGGTCCTTAAAATGACTAGGAGAGGTGAGAAGTAATTCTTTTTGAGGCCTTCTGAGTAGCATCAAGTTGGAGAAGCCAGGCCTGAGACTATTAGAACAAGAACTAAGAGTGTAAATGGATGTGTTTGTAGATTTTCCTATAGAACACTGTAAGAGCAAAATTAAGTTGTCCTGAGTGATATCTTCTTCTCAGGTTAAGTATGTATTTCTTCTAGAATAAACAGACTTGACTAAAGAATTTTTAACATGTTGGCCACAAACCAAGATCTTCTCACAAATAACTTCTCCTTTCTTTTAAGAATTGAAGGAAAAGATTGGTGTCTCTGTTTGGGTGAATGGCAAAGAACATCCCAGTCCAGGACCTCGTGGTCTCTAGTAAAGATGAAGAAATATGGACGTGAAGTTCAGAGTTTTTTGAGCCCTGATCTCATTCTGTGTTTGCTGCTGGCTTTGTGTGGGATGTGAGCAGGTCACAAGTTCCATCCATGTTAGCTTCTCCCTGTGGAAAATGGAAGTGATAGTACTGGAGTATTGTAGTTACTGTGAAAACCATTTCCTTCAACCTCAGCTGCCTAAAAGCTCCACCTCACTGTAGTTTCCCATGTTCCTAGTGACAAAGACAGATGCCTCCTGACTGAGGTTCAATTTAGCTGTCTAGACAATTATCTTAGATTAAATTAGTCTAAGACAGATGAGTCATCCAGCTAAAACTACACACTGGGTTGAGGGTGGAAGTGTCATAGTTTGACACAAGCAAGGAAACGTGAAAGACTCTGTATGATTTGGAGGGAGCAGTTGACACATCAAAGTGGAGATGGAAAGAGAGCAGACTGTGCAACAACCACCATCTAATTTATGTTGAAGGTGGCCACCAATAAACTCATGGACTCAAGTGAAATGTGAGGAGAAATTGGGGAAGCAAACTCAAGGAAGATAAATGGGATATTATCTAAAGGGAAGGTGTTGCCCAAGATGAATTGTGGTCTAACAAAGAGTGATGTTAGCCTTTAGCTGTAGATACAAATACAGCAGCAGCACAGATAGAAGGTGATGAGCTTCAGTGAGGGAATGCAAAATGTAATCAAGGCTAGGGGAAAAGTGTCTGCACAGTACAAAACATGGAAGAAGAAACTCAAGTTTGAAGTCTGTTGGGAAAGATTTCAGAGTGAGGTTGAGAGAGTGGAAAGGCATAGATAAAGCAAGGTGGTGAACAAGAGGAAGAATGTAAGAGGAGTTGAAGATAAGTAACAAAGCTGAGTGGATTTTCTTCCCTTCAAGTGTGTATGGGAACAAAGAGCTTGAGGAGGAAACGACAGCTCTTCTGAAAGACAGCAAGGAGAATTCAGTAATGTACTCCAAAGAGTGATAAAATGGAGTGAAATCCTTGCTTCACTTTGAAGAGACTAGGGAAAAGGGAAGGAGGATGACTAAGGCAGCAGCATATTGTTCATCAGGCATTCAGTAAAGCACTGGGAAATTATCAGCATTGTTAGTGGCTAGGCCTTGAGTTAGACCCAACTGATGGGTGACACTGGGCAGCTTCCCTGAGTAAAGGCAAAGACAGAATCCAGAGCAGAGAGTTGATAAGAGCTGAGAATAGCAGGAGAGCATCTCCCTCCAGGCAGATCACGAGAAAGAGTGTGCTCAGTGGGTACAAACTGTGCAATGCCTGCACAGAGGAAGGGAGGTGGAAGTGATTGCACTCTGAGCAGATTTGTTGTACTGGGACAGTGATTGCTGGCAAAACCCAGAGCCTGCACTGATCATTCTTACCTGTTTCTTTGGTAAAAGACCTACAGCTGGTAATTAAGTATTTTTTTTTGACCAGAGTTGCCATTTCATCACTCCTGGAACAAGATATCCTGGGCCTTTTGGAGAGACAACTGAAAAGTCAGGGTTTGATCTAACTTTTGTAACTGCTTCAGAGACTTTAGATAAGTGTGGGTTTGTAAGCTCTTGCAATAAGTAGCATTGCTCAGTGAATCACAGCAGATTAGATCTTGTCTTTATGACCTTCTGGGTAATAGTACACTGACAGGACTGTTTTATCTGTCTCACTGCTTTCCCAGGGCTCTATTAACTTTGTGGCTCTCTGTGAAAACCAGGATCTACTGCCAACCCCAACATCTGTTCTTCTTACATTTGCAGACCAAAACTGCAGATGAGGCTAATCTGTTCGTAGAGAGGAAATGCAAGAGGGCTCTAAGCTCTCCCAGTCTTTAAACCCTGGCTTTTCAGAGTTCCCTTCAAGCCGAAACACTGGTGTGTGTTTTGGGGACAAGGGAAGGCTAAGAAATGGATTTGATGGCTGCATGATCACAGAAGCCATAGCTGATGATAGAAAGATGTGCTGGAATTGCACAGATTTGCTATGCTGGAGGGAGCTGCCCTGGCTGAGCATAGTGTTGTATTGGCAGCTTTGATCCTGTGCTTTGGGTGCAAGAGCTAGAAGCAGACAGCTGTGGAGGGGCAGGATTTTTCTTTCAGGGGCAGATAAGGGATTCTTTTATCTGTTGCAGCAAAATGATTTAAATTTGCTTTAGGGCCTAGATACTGAGGCCTTCAAAGTGCATCAGAAAGTGGTTGTCAAGGGAGGGATGTTGAGCTCTAGTTGATTGAGCTGAACCCATTGCATAGAAGAGAAAACATCCAGAGGCTGTATGGCACCTTTGGTTCTATTCTGTTTCTCCCCATCCCCTCCATTTAGAGTCATTATTTAGAAGATGTAACTTCTCAGATGAGAGATGAAGACATTAGGTTGTTTTGCTTTGACTTGCAGGAGAGAACTTTCTCTCCTTTTTGTTTCTCCCTTGGCTGATCTGACAAGAGGAGCTCCACATTGACAGAGGTGCTCCTACCAGTCCTACTTTAGACACATCCTCCCACCCACTGTCTCTAGAATGGAGCTCTATCATCTTGCCCTTTAGGTGCCATGGTTCTAAAGTCTTGTGATGTCCATTGAAAACTACTAAGTGGATAACAAAAGACAGCAAAGAAGTTTGCTTCATTTCCTTCAGGCTCTGCCTGCCATGTGCTTTGAGCTGGAAGAAAGAATTAATCAGTGAATTTTGTAGTGGAAGAGATGAGCAACAGAGAGAGATGAAGGGAGCTTGCAGCTGAAACACATAGTGCTCATCTTGGTCACAGCCAGGGATAATGCATAAAATAAACCCCATGTCAGTATGGGATTTAGAAATCTTCTATCTTCCAAGCACTTCCATTCCATGATTTCTTCTGTAGCGTCTATAAACTCTTGCTTGTCTGTGCCATGTCCATGGTGTGTCATGGATAGGCTGCATCAAGGCACAGCCCAAGTACTTGTCCTTAGGAGGACAAATCATTCTTTCACAGTATCACCCAGGTTGGAAGAGACCTCATAGATCATCAAGTCCAACCTGTTACCACAGAGCTCAGGGCTAGACCATGGCACCAAGTGCCACTTCCAGTCCTGCCTTGAACAGCTCCAGGGATGGCGACTCCACCACCTCCCTGAGCAGCCCATTCCAGTGTCCAATGACTCTCTCAGTGAAGAACTTTCTCCTCACCTCCAGCCTAAATCTCCCCTGGCACAGCTTGAGGCTGTGTCCTCTTGTTCTGGTGCTGGCCACCTGAGAGAAGAGAGCAACCTCCTCTTGGCTACAACCACCCCTCAGGTAGTTGTAGACAGCAATAAGGTCTCCCCTGAGCCTCCTCTTCTCCAGGCTAACCAATCCCAGCTCCCTTAGCCTCTCCTCGTAGGGCTGTGCTCAAGGTCTCTCCCCAGCCTCATTACCCTTCTCTGGGCACGTTTCACAACAGGACTGGCTTGAATCAGTCCCAAAGATGTCTGCGTTTCTCTGTGGACTCTGTGGGGAGCCTTGACAGCCAGTTTAGACTCAGTGGGTAATATTTAGATGGCAAAAGTTGTGCAAGATTAATCCAGTGCTGGCGTCAAGGCGAGATGTGGAGGAATGACAATGATCTTCCAAATGATCGCTAATGGGGATTTTGACAGGAGTTCAGAACGCAAACGTTTTGGTGCTAAAAAAGGGAGCACAATGCTTTGCAGTGAATTTCTTGTCACTTCTGAAATGTGTTTTAAGACCAATTTTCAGTCAAAGTACCCTTCATTCGGATTTAGAGTTCTGCTAAGTTGCATGAAGGCTGTAGTAAACAGGGAGAAATAAAATAATGCATGCATTGTTAAAGTATATTTCCATCTTTTTGCTGTCGTGAATGTTACAGACGTGAACATTTCCTTCCATTTCTCCATTTGAAAAGTTTCCTGTAATCTGTTTGGAAGAGACAGTGATGAGGTCTGATAAACCTGCAGGAGAGTTGAGTGATGTTTTCCTCTCGCTGTGGTGGTGCAGTCCCATGAATGAGGTGCAGAACTGAAAATAAATTTCAGCTGTTGGGAGAAGATGCAATGAAGACATTTGCTGCTCTTTAAAGATCTCTTTAAAGTCTGTAGATAAAAAAGCTCTGAGTACAAGATTGGCACTGATAAGAGTCTAATAGGTTACATTGGCTTTTTTTCCCCTTTCCATCATAGCAAAAAAGGAAAAGGATGAAGTTTTTGGGGAAGAGAGTTTACAAGAATGGCTTAGGTTAGAAGGGACTCTAGAGATCAGCTGCCCTGACCCACCTGCCATGGGCAGGGACACCTTCCAACTGGACTTGTCTAGTTGACTCTAGAGATCCACTGCTCTATCCTGCCTGCCATGGGCAGGGACACCTTTCAACTGGACTTGTCTACTTGACTCTCTGACCTGCCTGCCATGGTAGCAGGGACACCTTTCAACTGGACTTGTCTAGTTGACTCTAGAGATCCACTGCTCTATCCTGCCTGCCATGGGCAGGGACACCTTTCAGCTAGACTTGTCTACTTGACTCTCTGACCTGCCTGCCATGGGCAGGGACACCTTTCAACTAGACTTGTCCTCATCCAGCCTGGTATTGAACATCCCCAGGGAGGAGGCATCCTGTTTCAGAGTCTCACCACCCTCATACTGAAGAACTTCTTCTAGGATCCTGTCTGAATCTACTCTCTCTCAGCTTAAGGTTTCCCCTTATCCTGTCTCTAGACACCCCTATCAAAAGTTCCTCTGTGGCCTTCCTGTAGTATCTCTTCAGGTATTGGAAGACAACTCTAAGTTTTCCTCAGAGTATTCCATAGGGTGAACACCCTCAGCTTGGTCAGCCTATCCTCATAGCAGAGGTGTTCCAGGCCTTGGGTCGTCTAGTTGTGCTGGAGGAGGTATAGGTTGGATATTAGGAGGAAGTTCTTCACAGAGATTGGACTAGTGACTGACCTGGGAGAGGCTCTTTGGAATGGGCTGCCCAGGGAGGTGGCAGAATCACCGTCCCTGGAGGTGTTCAAGCAAGGACTGGATGAGGCACTTAGTGCTGTGGTCTGGTTGTTTGGCTAGGGCTGGGTGCTAGGTTAGTCTGGATGAGCTTGGAGGTCCTTTTCCAACCTGCTTGATTCTATGATTCTATACACTGAACTGTGGGGTGTTGTTTTTTTTTGCTGCACTGTTCACATTTAGAAGACACCTCAATTTCCCACAAGAGTGAACCTCATTCTTGTGAAATATGCAATGAAGCATTTTGAATTCTGTCCTCCTGAAGCAAAGTTCAGTTAAAAAGCATTTCTTTGGTATTGTTCTGAAATATAATTGGACCTAAACCCCAATGTCCCTCTTTTTACACTGTCCAATGATCATTTCTTCATCCTCTATTGTTTTTCACAGATGTAATAACTCTATTTGGCTTAGAGGGAGAAAAAGCCAACAATAAACAGGGGTGGGGTTTTTTTTACAGCTACATATCATCTTTTCTTTATCCATAATGCTTTGAAGTGCACAGACCTTTTCTGCAGCCTGCTTCTTGGCTCTTTCACGTTGTGTGCTCCCTCAGGAGATATTCACCCTGTCTGTTCTAAGTTTTTAACTACAGAGTGGCTCACAGAGCTGAAACTTAATTTGGAGGTTTAGTTCTATTAAATGAGCAGAGGCAGGTTCTTCCTCGAGGGCTTTTCAGAGCACTTTGGCTATGCACTGTGTACATGTGTGAGCCAGCAATGTGCTCTCGTGGCCAGGAGGGCAAATGCCATTCTGAGGTGTATTAGAAGGAGTGTGGCTAGTAGGTTGAGAGAGGTCAACCTGCCCCTCTGCTCTGCCCTGGTGAGGCCTCATCTGGAGTACTCTGTCCAGTGCTGGGCCCCCCAGTTCAAGAAAGACATGGAATTGCTTGAGACAGTCAAGCACAAGGCCATAAAGATGATGAAGGGAATGGATCATCTCTCTTAAGAGGAGAAACTGAATGATCTGGGGCTCTTTAGCTTGGAAAAGAGGAGACTGAGAGGTGACCTCATCAATGTTTATAAATATGTAAAGGGTGAGTAGCAGGAGGATGCAGCCAGACTGCTTAGTGATGCCTGATGACAGGACAAGGGGCAATGAGTGGAAGCTGAGGCATAGGAAGTTTTATTTAACCACGAGGAGGAATTCTTTCCTTTTGAGGTCGACAGAACACTGTAACAGGCTGCTCAGGGGAGTTGTGGAGTCTCCCTCTGTGGAGATGTTCAAAACCCACCTGGATGTGTTCCTGCATAATCTGGTATAAGAGATCCTGCTTTGGCAGGGGGGTTGGACTGGATGAGCTTTCCAGGTCCAGGAAAAGGACCTTTCCAGCCCCTAACATTTTATGATTTTTATGTAGCTTTGCCCTGCTTATGGAAAAAAAAAAAATCCATGTGGTGGGTTGTGCTATTCCAGTAAACCTTAAACTGCCATAATCGACCTGAGGTCCTTCTTGCCTGCCATTTTGGGTCAGTTTTGGTGTCATCACTGTTGGAATAAGTTAAGGCTTCCATAAGATTACTGTATCACGCCATCACAAGAGGAGTCAGTGGGTGTTCCCCTCCCAACCCCTAGCCCCTGGGCAGTGTTTGCTGCTGTTTGCTGTGGTTCCTAAGTAGCTTTGCTGCCTTGAATTGCAAGTGTGGAGTTGTCTCCAGGAGCTGCTGTGTATCTTATCGCCGTGTCCGGTTTAATCAGCTCTTTGTCTGTCTGTGTGAATTGCTCCAAGTATAAATTCTTTGTTGTCTGTCTAACCACATGATTTACTGCAGCTCCTAGTGCAGTTGCCTTGAGCACAGGTAATTGTCTGGAGTTGGGAACATCATCAGCACTCTGAGAAATGCTCCTGCTTCCCCAGCATCTGCTAAGCTTATATTTATTAATACAAACACAACCGAGCTTTTGATGGATTCGCCTGCGTAACCTTTTTGGAATGCAAATATGGGATTTGATAAATGCAGCCAACGTGCTGGTGGGTTTTTTTGGCTATGAAAATCTCACCCAAAGAATGAACAGAGTATTGGAATCATTGCTTTTACTTAGCTGAATGGAATAGATATCCAAATCCTGGGTGGAGAAGTGCATGCACATATGTCTGCACATTTGTAATCTGATTCTACATTTAATCAAGTGATAACTGAAACCATTCTTTTTGACTGAGTTCCTGCAGAATCAAATCTCTGTGTATTTCTGTGTGGAGAGCAAATAGCCTTAGTGGACTCTATATTATATGTCTTTTAAAAATCCTTTTACAATGAGCCCAGTGTGCCCAGCAGTGACCTCTGGACAGCAGTAGCCTTTGCCAAACAACTGGCCCTTCAATGACAGTTCTGCAGTTACCAGTGCTGGCACTGCTAGACCGGATCAGCTCCCCAGCTTAGCTCACTGAGTATCTCCTGTGACAGAGCCCAGCACAAGCTCTTCTGCAGACAGATCAAAATGCTCCTTGGTGGAAAATCAGGCCATTATCTGCCTGCTGGGATGGTTCCTCCCTGCCTCTGAACTGCAGAGCATGCTGGGAGATGGAAAGGTTGATATCTGTTATTTTATTGCCTTATCTGAAGGAACTTTGAACATCCTCAGAATCATGAACATTTCTAAGTTAATTTTTTCCTTCACACTGCCTTGATGTCATTTCATTGCCATGACTTCCGTGGGGATGCATGAAGGAACATTGCTCTGATTTCCTTTGGTGCTTCCTTCAGGGTATCTGGCTTGTCCCATTGCTTATTCCACACAGAATTAACCAGGTTGGAAAAGACCTTTGAGATCATCGAGTCCAACCTATAATCCTGTTTGCAGGATTTCATTTGCCATGTCACCCTCCTTGCTCTTTTCTACCTCTGTCATGATGCCTTTGTTTTTATTCTGATCTTGACAGTTTTGCCTCTTGCCTCAGTTTCCATAGATCAAATGAAGCCAGGGAGAAAGTTAGTTCCAAGCTTGAAGATGATTTTTGTGATGGAGATACATCGTGCCAAGCGATGGCCTGAGGCACCCTGCACCAAGCAGCACTTGTGGTCTGTGTAAAAGCTCTATAAGTGTTATGGTGACAGAAGGGAATTCAGTGAGCACAGCCTGAGAATGAACATTAACCTAAGGATCTACACTTTGCATCTTAAAGACCAAAGAAAGGGCCTGTAGGAGCAGGAATTCCAATGATAAGCTTCCATTTCTTATTGGGACCACTCAGTTACCCATCTGCAGGAACCAGCAGATGAAACAAAACACTTAGAAAGTCCTCTTTATCGTTACTGTCACTTTTCTTTCTCTCCTTCTTTCAGATGATCACTCAAGAGTGAGATTGCAGCTGCTGGATGGGGACCCTCACTCTGACTACATAAACGCCAATTACATCGACGTAAGGCTCCTGGACATCCCCGCTATGACAAGTCTGCTTCTGCATTCAGTGCATCTGACATAGGGACAGGCTGTTGATCTCCTTTTGAGTGACAGCTGAGTGTTGCACAAACATCATGTTGTGACAGGGAGAAGGTTCTCAGTCTCCAGTTAATTCCATCTGGCCAAACTGGGCAGATGCAGATGTCCTGTGTCTGACAGGTCCACCAACAGAAGTAGAATGTGGGCTAGGTGGTGTGCACAGGAATCAGTATCAGCCCCTTGTTGGAGCATAACTGCATCTCTGAGACATCAGCTTCTCAGAGTTGCAGTGCAGAAGGCATGCAAATAGATTGATGTGTCTGGTTTAGTGCTGTAAAAGTACCCTTCAGAAAGCAGCCTCCTGACGCACACAGTGGTGGGACTGACACATGCTCCTTGTCTGCAGCTCCTCACTCTTAGGAACATGACCATGTTTAGAAGAGCTTCCTTATGGGGTGAAAAATGCACCTAATTAGGTCAGAGAAAACTGGTGTGTAACATTTTTGCACTGAGGCAAACATTTCTCTTCTTTTCAAAGGTTCAGCTTTGTGCCAGTTAGTTTTCAGAGCTGTCCACAGGCTGGTGATGGGACTTGGGATTCTTCAAGGAACTGTTAAAAACTGCCCCATTTTCTCTTTGACATAATGGGAACTGATTTTTTTCAGCCTGAGCAGGATTCTATCACTTAAAATCTCCTAGGGCAACTGAGTTGTCTATCTTCACTTACTCAGTAACCAGTGTTAGTACACTGTTAAGCAGTTGTTGGTAGCAGGGGAGTATAAGAGCCGTGCTGGTGTGCTTTGAGCTGTGATCTCATCCTTTCTCTTTCCTTCCAGGGCTACCACCGGCCTCGCCATTACATTGCAACCCAAGGCAAGTTCATCCCTGTATGTCTTTAAGTATTTGTAAAACCACCGCTGTTGTAAGAGCCATTCACTGAGTGGCATCTGGTTTGGGGAATGTCTGAAAACAAAAGAGAAGGGTTTAGGATATTTAAGGAAAAGAAGGGCAGTGAAGCTGGTGAAGGGTCATAGAATCAAGCAGGTTGGAAGAGACCTCCAAACTCATCCAGTCCAACCTAGCACCCAGCCCTGGCCAATCAACCAGACCGTGGCATTAAGTGCCTCAGTCAGGCATTTATTGAACACTTTCAGGGACAGCTACTCCACTACCTCCCTGGGCAGCCCATTCCAATGCCAATCACTCTCTTTGCCAACAGTTTCCTCCTAACATCCAGCCTAGACCTCCCCTGGCACAACTTGAGACTCTGTCCCCTAATTCTGTTGCTGGCTGCATGGCAGAAAAAAATGGCCCCCACCTGGCTACGACCTCCCTTCAGGTCTAAAGCATGAGTTTTGTGAGGAGCAGCTGAAGGAACTGGAGTTGTTTAGCCTGGAGTAAAGGAGGCTGAGGGGGCATCTCACTCTCTACACCCTCCTGAAAGGAGATCAAAACCATGTGGGTGGCATTCTCTTCTCACATAACAAGCAAGAGGATAAGAAGAAATGGCCTCCAGTTTGTGCCAGAGGTTTAGGTTGGACATGAGGAAAAATTTCTTTCCCAAAAGGGCTGTAAAGCCATGGATCATGCTGCCTATGGCAGTGGTGGAGTTCCCATCCCTGAAGGGATTTAAAAGCTAGGTAGGTGTGGTGCTGAGGGACAGGGGTAGTGGCAATGCTGTGTTAACAGTTGGACTCATGGAGTCTTGGAAGTCTTTTCCAAACCTTTCTGATTCTATGTTGCAGGATCTTTAAGACACTCAAACACAAAACCTCAGCCATAGGAATAAAAAGTGCTGCAGACTTAGAGGTGGCAGCACAATCTGTAACGTGTCTGTTGCACATGAGCTATGAAACTGGAACTAAAAAGGACTTTGTGGAGCTTGGGTTTACCTTCTGGAATGAAATTGCTTGAGGGGGCAATATGAATAAGCCTGTGACTGATGAACTCCTGCTTAGTGTGAAATAGTAGGAAATGCATTTGAACACCACCTTCTGTTAGCTGATGAGTTCCCTGTGCCTTTGAGGGGGGTGGGAGGGGAAGAAAAACCCAACACAATTCAGCACTGAGGGCTCCGTCTTAGATGACAAACATTTTTACTCCTAGGTGCTGTTTTCCTGCATCACTGACCAAACTCTTATGCCACAACCATTTCCTCTGCCACCTCTATCACTGCAAAAGTGATATTAACAGAAAAGATAATTAAATTCTGCCATATGACTTCATCACTGCCTTTGCTGGTCCCTACTGGAAGAGTAAAGAAGCAGAATAAAACTGTCATTTGAAGATGAATGAGCCTGGGGAATGCAGCAAGGCAGAGAACATGGAGAATGGAGTAGAGTAGGTGAAGAGAGGCTGTGAGAGGATTTAGTCTACAGTATAGAAGAGAGTAAGGAAACAAGGCCAGGGAAAGGCTGTAGTTACTAAACCTCATGTGAGTACTTGTTTGGCTGTTTGAACCTGCACTATTTCCCTCTGGGGAGTTTCAGAAAAGGGCTAAATTCTGCACGTTTCCTTCCTTCTTCACAATTAATAAATATTACAATGTGGAATTGGGGGAATTTTAATGCTGCAGCAGGTACAAATTTCAATGCAGCCTTAATTACAGACTCACTGTAGGGTGCATCCATGTCTCTCCACTTATACACAATTGCTGGAACCATCTGCACTCTGATACAGGCTTCAGCTCTGTTTCTAGAGCCCTAGAACCTTAAAAACCCTCTCTGAGGAAGATTGAAGTGTCTCATATCTCAGGCTGTTTTGTGTCTGTAACCCTGAACTGCAGAGGGATGCTCTGAAAGGGAGACTTGGATCCATTGAGAACAGGGCAAAGGCTGGAGAAAAGCTGAGAAGAGTTGTTGGCATTCCTACACTAATTTAAGATGTCCTTTTGTGTTTTTTCCTGCCCCAGGGCCTATGCAAGAGACAGTGAAGGATTTCTGGAGAATGATCTGGCAAGAGAACTCTGCGAGTGTTGTCATGGTCACCAACTTGGTAGAAGTGGGCAGGGTAAGGATACCACTTTCCCAACACAGGAAGCCAGACCAGCACTGGGTGTAGCAGGGTGCAGTGTTGAGGCAAGCTCAGCAAGCGCCTTTTGGCTTCAGCAAGAAGCCTTCCTGAAGTGAGGCTGTTCTGGGGTTTGATCTGAATTGCTGGATTTTGTAGCACTTAGCTGCTTTCTTTCCAGACTAGTAGGGATCATGCTCCTGGTGCAAGTCTCAGCTTTAGCAGGGTTATACATATTTATGCTAGCTGAGAAGATGTCTCCTTTTCCAGTACAGAAGGCAAAATGTACTTCTGTAATAATTGTTCATTATCTGTATAATTTGAATTGTTCTTGGTGCACAAAAATCCAGGCAGCCAGTGTTCAAATTCTTCCAAGAGCTCTTCAAATGACGGCTCAAAGCCTAGAGTTTGCAGTCACTTCAGATCTCTGCTCCATGGTGGTATGAGATGTGCACAGCTGGAGCCACCCAGCAGTGTTGGCCACCTCAACATCCACTGAACAGAGAAGACTGAGGGGGGAATCTCATAAATGCTTACAAATACTTCCAGGGTGAGTGTCAGGAGAATGGGACCAAGCTTTATTCACTGGTGCCTACTGACAAGACAAGGGGTAAGGGCCACCAACTTGAACATGAGAAGTTGCATCTAAAGATGAGGAGGTGTGATGGTTTGGGTGTTCCCTGCTCCCCCTTCCCCCCACTTTTAGAAATCACCTAGGCTAGACTCAGCCATCTCTGGGAATATGAATGAAGCTTATATTTACAGCTAGCACAATATACAAGCAGATATTTACAGTATATAGAGTTATATATAGAAATATACAAGGTGAAAGGGAATACAGAAACACAACTCCCCTCCCAGAAACCTGAGTCCCCAGGAGGGGCTCCCAACCACCCCTTCACCTTCCCCCTGCCCCTCTCAACCTTACCCCAGTCCCAAGGAAGAATGGAGGTTTGGGCCAGGGGGTTAGGAAGCAAAGTGGATTAGTCCAAAATGGAGGGTGAGGTTAAAGAGAGTAAGATGCAGCCCAGCCAGCAGCCCCAGTGAGAGTGGTTATCTGTGTTTTTATTTCTTGTTCCTATACTTCTCAGCAGGCCTATGAGTGCAGTAGACATCACCATAGCTTTCCTTTCACAGCCTGTAATCTAGTTCTTCTCACCAAAACATTCTAGCCTGCTTCAAACTAGCACAGGAGGAATTTCTTTAATGTAAGGGTGACAGAGCACTGGAACAGGCTGTTCAGCGAAGTGCTGGAGCTTCCATCTCTGTAGGCATTCAAAACCCAGACAGATGTGTTCCTGTGACCTTCTTTAGGTGAACCTGCCTTGGCAGGGGAGTTGCACTCAATGATCTCCAGAGGTCCTTTCAAACCCTTAGTGCACTGTGATGCTGTGTTTCACTGTCATAGACTCAGATGACACAGAAATCTGCATCATCAGAAGGCAATTGTCAAAGCCCACGATGGGAGCAAATATGAATAACTGGTGTAGGTTAGACATTAGGGAATGAGCAAAAGGGGCATGTCTGGGGTGGTTTTCCACCCTGTATTCTTTTGACTCCTTGTGGTCTTTGAATTAGAGCTATTCTCAGCCAGAAACTGGAGCTCTTAAAAATTGTAAGCTAATGCTTGTCACCTTCCATCGCTCTGGGACTAAGAAAAAACTGAAATGATAGTTTATTCCCAACCATTCACAATTCAGCTGCTTTGTGCTTGATTTCCTTTAGATCTGATGGTTGAATGCTAGCTGGTTCTGTTCATTTATTGTTATTTATTCTATTTTGCCTTCTCCTGACACTTCAGTTTGAAATAAATGCCTCCATGCAAAAAAAAAAGCCCTCCCCAAAGCAAGAAACCTACATTAATCATATTTAATATTTAAAAACCCTATTCTGATTGTGACTGGAACTGGAACATGAAACCTGCTTCACAGTAGCTAATTGCATCAGCTTTTAGGTGTTTCATTCTTTCATGCTAAAGCATTTAATAACTTGATAGTCTTTTGTGAATCTAAATATCCCTTCTAGAGTTTCACAGCCTTGGCTTTAATTTCTGCTATTACTTTTGCACTTGGCTTCTATGAGTGGCTATGCTTGGGATATATTTACATGACCAGATTTCTTTCTTGAGCTTTAGCTGAGACTTGTCACAGGTGGTGAAATGTCAAATTTGGTGTCCATATCTATCATAGAATTAACCAGGTTGGAAGAGACCTCCAAGATCATCCAGTCCTACCTATCCTCCAGCCCTATGCAGTCAACCAAACTATGGCACCAAGTGCCTCATCCAGGCTTTTCTTGAACACCTCCAGGGACAGTGCCTCCACCACCTCCCTGGGCAGCCCATTCCCATGCCAATCACTCTCTCTGAGAAGAACTTCCTCCTAACATCCAGCCTATACTTCCCCTGGCACAACTTGAGACTGTGTCCCCTTGTTCTATTGGTATTTGCCTGGGAGAGGAGCCCAACCCCCACCTGGCTACAATGTCCCTTCAGGTAGTTGTAGACAGCAATGAGGTCTGCCCTGAGCCTCCTCTTCTCCAGGCTAAACACCCCCAGCTCCCTCAGCCTCTCCTCATAGGGTTTCTGTTCCAGGCCCCTCCCCAGCTTTGTCACCCTTCTCTGGACACCTTCCAGCACTTCAACATCTCTCTTGAATTGAGGAGCCCAGAACTGGACACAACACTCAAGGTGTGGCCTGACCAGTGCTGAGTACAGGGGAAGAATAACCTCCCTTGTCCTGCTGGTCACACTGTTCCTGGTGCAGGCCAGGATGCCATTGGCTCTCTTGGCCACCTGCTGGCTCATCTTCACTATCCACCAGTACCCCCAGGTCCCTTTCCTCCTGGCTGCTTTCCAGCCACTCTCTCCCCAGCCTGTAGCTTTGCTTGTGGTTGTTGTGTTCAAAGTGCAGAACCCTGCACTTGGCCTCATTAAATGTCATCCCTTTGGCCTCTGCCCACCCATCCAGCCTGTCTAGGTCCCTCTGCAGGGCTCTCCTACCCTCCAACAGAGTCAAACAGATTTAGTGTATCAACAAATGTCTCACAATGCCTATGAACTGAAATTCCTTGGCCCAACAGAGAGTGTTCAGAATTACAGGAGGACATAAATGTTTCTAAGAGGGGCTGGTGGTCTGTAAACATGATCTATAGTCAGGGCATGTAAGGGGATCTAAGGGAGTCTCTCCTAAAGAAGAAGTGCTAAATTCAGCCTTTTAATTTCTATTCACACAGAAGGAACAAACAGAAAAAAAAAGAAGTCCTCCCTGTGGTTTCTAATCTGGTGAAGGAGTTTTGCTGTTAATTTATCCAGTTAATTTTGACAGGGTGTGTCCATCAGAAGGTAGCTCCATTTGTGTTGCCTTCAGCTTGAAAACAGAGTGAATTGTAGGTCATCTCTGGCTCAACTTGAGCTATTTGTTCTCAATACTTTCTTTCTTCCCCCCCCTCAGGTAAAGTGTGTTCGATACTGGCCAGATGACACCGAGGTCTATGGAGACATTAAAGTCACCTTAATTGAGACAGAGCCCTTGGCAGAGTATGTCATACGTACATTTACTGTGCAAAAGGTAAGCAAAGCCTCAGTCACTGCCACTCTTCACCTGTGAACTCAGGGCACCACATCCAGAATGTTCTTGGAGGTGGAAGCTGTTATGTCTGGAAGCTTTCACTTCACTGAATTCTGGCCAGAAAGTCCAATTTTGGACAAATGATTTTATATGAACATCTTGATGGAGCTACTAAAAGTAGAATCTGCAGCGCATGAAGTTTAAATGCATCCAGGAGCCAGCAGGTAGTTGATGATATGCCAGGGATAATAACTGTTGTGTTCCACAGTGGCAAATTACAGATAAAAAAAACCTCTGTGCCAGGTAGGGTGCCCTTTCAACAGCAATAAAAATATAATAAAGGCAAGAGTATAAAAATTATCCCCAAATTGGCAGGATTTGGAAGATTTTTTTGCTGTTTGTAATTAGAAACAGCACATCTAAGTGTCAGTCTTCTGAGTCTGTCTAAATCACTGTCCAACACTCAGTAAGTGCTTTTAAAGTTCCTCAAACGTTCCTGCTAAATGAACTTCAGCCACACTGGGAACATTCTTCCAGTTTCCTAGTAGATCAGCTCCACATTTCATTCAATCACTGAAAAACTTGGCCAGAAAAGCCAAAATCTGACAGGTCAGAGGGCTTGCTGCTGCTCTCCACCTGCATTTCATGTGCAACAGACTACCACATCTGATTGGCACTTCTGTGTTACACTTTGCAGGGCATATACCAGTGCTGTCAGTTTTCACCTACCAGTAACTTGGTCTCACCAGAAAGGCCAAGTTCAGGTACCAGTTTACACCACCAGCTGTAATCTCAGACTGAGATTTTCTGGCAGAAGATGACAGAAAATCCTCCCCTGCCTGGGGCACAATGTTTGTTCCCCAGCCTGTTGCTTCAGCACCTCAAAAAGGACTTAAGAGTCACTTCTTGCTGGTTTATGGCAAGTAGGTGTTAACTGAGGAGACTGGAGAAACACAGCCATGGGATGCTGGCATTGAAGTCACTATGTAAAGTTCTTAATTAGCTAAGTTTGAACTCCAAGAGCAGAGATTTTAACTGGGAGCTGCCATTCACCTTCATAGTCCTTAGCTCTACGTTACCTACTTCATTTGTACTTGGAGTTCAGCTGGAAACGTCAGAGTGAAAAGCCCCATAAAACCTGTTCCTGTGTCAAATGCTGTTCAGCCCTCTGTGTGAGGGAAAGGAGCAGTGATTAGAATATGCTGATTGCAGTCTGATGACAGGAAAATAGAGGCTGTGTTGTCTCCTCAGAAAGGCTACCATGAGATCCGAGAGATTCGGCAGTTCCACTTCACCAGCTGGCCAGACCACGGCGTTCCTTGCTACGCCACAGGCCTCCTGGGCTTCGTTCGTCAGGTGAAGTTTCTCAATCCCCCAGAAGCAGGACCCATTGTTGTGCACTGCAGGTATGTGAGCTCTTTGTCTGAGCCTTTTCTCCATCACCAGCTTTTTTTTCCCTTTTCTGTTCTCATCTGGCAACAATCAGCTACATTTTGTTTGTTCGAGAGTGTAATTTGTGGGCATCGCCGGGAATCAAAGCGGAACTCAGTTTCCTTTTCTAAAGCAGCATCCCTGAAGCTTAGCTGGCCTGAATCAGAGATGATACAAGTAGGTCAGAGAAGGCCATTCAAATGCAGAAGAGTCTCTGGAGGCCTGTACGCTCTAAGATCCTCAAATCAGAGCTGGAAAAATCTACCACAGCCATTTCAATCATTATCTAGAGCAAACTTCACATGGCAGAAGGGACAATGCCTAACTTTAAAGCAACTTTGATTTCTGAACCCATAGGCTCTGTAGTTCATCTTGGTACCCAACATCAGTACTGGGCCAGGTCTCATTAACATCTTTTTCAGTGATCTGGATGAGGAGATGGAGACACACTCAGTAAGTCTGCAGATAACATCAAGTTGGGCAAATATGTTGATCTGCTTGAGGGTAGAAAGCCACTGTAAAGGGGCTTGAGATCAGTTGCATGAGATTGAGTCAAGACAAGTGTGTCCTGTGTGCAGGTCACAACAACCCCATGAATACCCCATGCTTGGGGCAGAGTGGCTAAAAACTGCTCAGCTAAAAAGGATCAGAGGGTGTTGCTCAACAGCCAGTTGAAGATGAGTCAGCGTGTGTGCCCAGGCAGCCAAATGAGCCTGTAAACATCCTAGCTTGGATCAGCAACAGCATGACCAAAGGGACCAAGGAAATGAGTGTTACCCTGCACTTGGCACCTGCAAAGCCTCACCTTGAATACTGTGTTCAGTTTTGCAAGGAAAGACACTGAGGGGGTGGAGAGTGTCCAAAGAAGGGCAATAAAGCTGGTGAAGGGTCTAGAGCACAGGTCTTGTGAGGAGCAGCTGAAGGAACTTGGGTTGGTCAGCCTGGAGAAAAGGAGGTTGAAGAGTGACCTTGTGGCTCACAACAACTCCCTGAAAGGAGGTTGGAGCCAGATGGGAATTGGTCTCTTCTTCCAGGAACAAGAGATAAGACAAGAAAAATGGCCTCAAGTTGCACCAGGGGAGGTGTAGGATGTGAGGAACAAATTCTTTCTCAAAATTGTTATCAAGCCCTGGAACAGCCTGTCCAGGGCAGTGGTGAATTCTCCATCCCTGGAGAGGTTTCAAAGTCATGTAGATGTGGTGCTGAGGGACATGGTTTAGTAGTGACCTGGCAGTGCTGCGTTGGTGATCTTAAAGGTCACTTCCAACCTGTAGGATTCCATGATTCTAGCAACAGTCTTATCTGAAATGTTACTCTGTCTTCCTGGGTCTGGATGCCAGCATTATGCATCTTGGCTTTCTCAAAGCCCAGGAGCTGGAATGGGAATGTCAAACTGAAAACCTGCCCAGGTTAGGGCTTTTTTTAAATCAGCTTCCAGCTAGTAAATAAAAGGGAAATGCTTGAGGGAACCTCACTGCTTGGTTTCCAGCTGTGAAAATTCAGACTATTGAACCACAGGCTTGCCAAGTCCCCAGCTGCTGCTGTTACTGGTGAGGACTCTTCTGCACTGTTTGCTTTCATTTGAGCTCAAAGCCCTGCTCTGGAAGGCACTGTTTGAGTATGTAGAAGAGCAACCCCAACTTGAAGAGCTAAGAGTTTGAGATGTGATCAGGTGTCCTGCTAGTGCTGAGAGAGCAGACAAATGCACACCAACTGGCATCAGACTTAAGTGTCTTCAAATGCAAGAAAAGGCATTGCTACAAATCTGGTTTGGGGCTGGCAACAGTTGCTTCTGCATTGCTGAGGCCACAGCTCAGGGTGTATGTCCTATAAAGAAGACATGGCTGAAGACAAGGCTAGAGAGCAGAGTTAGGTGTGCCAAAATCTCACCCCTAATCAACCCACAGGCAGTTACCTCTAATGGCCATGCTGTGTGCTGGGGAAGAGAGAAAGAATACACCCTACATCCACTTGATAAAGGGAAAGTCAATTAAATCTTACCTTTTAAAGCCAGTTTTGGGGGGAGGGAGTGTTTTGCTTTGTTGAGGGTTTTTAGCAAGCCATGAATCTGGTTTGTAATAAAACACAAACACAGCTAAGCCTGAGGAGCTGGCGGAAGGGAATTTGTACCGTGGTGCCATGACATGTGTCTGGCCCTGCAAGGAGGCTGAACCTGATTCATTGTCACCAAGAGAGCAAGGAGAAATTTTTCATCCTTCACATTTTAATGAATAAATGCCATTTCCTCTCCCTTATTTATCAGCTTTTGAATTTTAATGACTTGCTTTAAGTGGTAATTACCAAATTCTCCCTACCAATGGCTGGCTGGATAATATCACTGTTCGATATTTATGAAGTGCCAGGATCCTCTAAATATAGAAATGTTATAACTATTTGTTAAAAGTCTGAAAAGCTGAGAGATAAAGGGAGAGGAAATGCCACTTATTCATTAAAATTCTGCAAATGAAAAATATCTTCTCTCTATTCAGCAGTTGATTAATCTGGTCCATTAATTTATGGTCATTCATATCTCCTCGCTTTCGGCTCCACTGGAGTTTGCCTGCAGCTGAAGTTTGCCTGGTTTCAGCTGAGTTTTGCTTCTTCCTTTGGAGTGACACAGAGAGGTGTTCCCTTCTCTCTATCCTTCACACCTAAACAGCTTGGATGATTTCCCAGGAGGGAAGGAGGACACAGTGGCAACACAGTTCTGCAGGAGATGGTCTGCAAGCAGCGGGGAGCTCTAAACTGAAGGGTTGGAGTAGCCTTGAGCTCCTTGCTCTATAATTTTACAGGCCAAAACTTAAAATCACCCTCCTCAGGACACAGACTCCTAATTGAAAAGGGAAAAGGAAGGTTTGAGGTGGAGGACTGAGTCCCTTTCATCATACACACTTGAGTGAAAGCATTCATGCCTTTTAAAGGTTCCCATGGAAGAACATGTCTGGAATTGTGTCTGTTTGCAGCCTGGAGGCTGCGTGCTGAAAGGTGTGCAGGTGAGCTGACCCATAAAATCAAAACGACTGTTTTCCTAGAGTAGTTTCTTTGTTGGTGCTCAGGAACATAAAGCTCTTTATCTTCTGCCTGGGTCTTGTTTTTCTTTCAAGAAATATTATTTTACCTCATTTTCTTAAGTCCTAAGCTAAGTTAGCTACACACAAAAATGTGTCCATCAGACAGAAGGGAGCAGCTTAGAATCATAGAATCAACCAGGTTGGAAGAGACCTCCAAGATCATCCAGTCCAACCTATCCCCCAGCCCTATCCAGTCAACCAGACCATGGCACTAAGTGCCTCATCCAGGCTTTTCTTGAGCACCTCCAGGGACGGTGCCTCCACCACCTCCCTGGGCAGCCCATTCCAATGCCAGTCACTCTCTCTGTGAACAACTTCCTCCTAACACCCAGCCTATACTTCCCCTGGCACAGCCTGAGACTGTGTCCCCTTGTTCTATTGGTGTTTGCCTGGGAGAAGAGCCCAACCCCCACCTGGCTACAATGTCCCTTCAGGTAGTTGTAGACAGCAATGAGGTCTCCCCCGAGCCTCCTCTTCTCCAGGCTAAACAACCCCAGCTCCCTCAGCCTCTTCTCATAGGGTTTGTGTTCCAGATCCCTCACCAGCCTCGTTGCCCTTCTGTGGACACCTTCCAGCACCTCAACATCTCTCTTGAATTGAGAGCTTCTTGAATTGAGCTTCCAAGGGAAGACACTTGTGTGATACAGTTATTTTCTCCTTCACAAAGCCTTTCCTCATCTTGGTCCTGTGATAATTCACACTAATTGTTCTTCCTCCTTCCAGTGCTGGGGCTGGGAGAACAGGGTGCTTTATTGCCATCGACATCATGCTTGACATGGCAGAGAATGAAGGTGTGGTAGACATCTTCAACTGTGTGCGAGAGCTTCGATCCCAAAGGGTCAATCTGGTGCAAACAGAGGTAGGTGCCAGCAGGTCTCCCCTTACTGTGTGCCATTCTTCTCTCTGCCTTGCCACTCAGTGGGAGCCCAACAATTCATTAAGTCAACACCTGCTTGCTCTGTGATGTGCTTATACTGAACTTTTGGTGACTAGACATGACCAGATGTGCACTGGATCACATTTACTGTCAGCTACTCAGGGCCTCCACAACAGGAGGGCAAACCTTGAAGTTTAGGTTTTAGCACTGCTGGTTAATTTTACTCTCCTAGTAGAGAACAGCTGGCTCCTGAGTCCTCTCATGCCTCATTCATAGGTGTGCTGCAGACTGTAGTAGTGCCTGCTTTATATCAGTTGCAAGCTAAACACATGAAACATTCTTAATTCAAGCTCTGGGTGCTGATGGAGCAAGCTGCTCGATCACACAGTGTGATTGTGTAGCTGCTGCACAAACTCCTGTGGAACTATCCTCCTACTGCAAGAGTTTTAGGTGTGTGCTTCATTGTCTTCTCCTGAGGGACTGGACAATAGTCTGGAACAGAGCAGGGCTTTTAACTGTGTTTGGCTTCTCATATTTAGTTCAGAGAAAAAACCTTGTGATGGTTTGGGTGTTTCCTGCCTCCCCCCCCCCCCCCCACACACACACACTTTGGAAATCACCCAGACTAGACTCAGCCAGCTCTGGAAATATGAATGAAGCTTATATTTACAGCTAGCACAATATACAAGCAGCTAGCTACAGTATATACAGTTATAGACAGAAATAGACAAGGTAAAAAGGTAATACAGAAACACAACTCCCCTCCCAGAAACCTGAGTCCCCAGGAGGGGCTCTCAACCACCCCTTCACCTTCCCCCTGCCCCTCTCAACCTTACCCCAGTGCCAAGGAAGAATGGAGGTTTGGGCCAGGGGGTTAGGAAGCAAAGTGGATTAGTCCAAAATGGAGGGTGAGGTTAAAGAGAGTAAGATGCAGCCCAGCCAGCAGCCCCAGTGAGAGTGGTTATCTATGTTTTTATGTCTTGTTCCTATACATCTCAGCAAGCCTATGAGTGAAGTAGACATCACCATAGCTTTCCTTTCACAGCCTGTAATCTAGTTCTTCTCACCAAAACATTCTAGCCTGCTTCAAACTAGCACAGTCCTTTACCTAGAAAACTAAGTCCAGTGGTTTCAAAGAGCCAAATGGAGCAGAGCTGTTAATAGAGGTGTTTCTCTGGTGTTATAGCTGCTCCAGAGCACAACCCATTCCTGACCATTGCCTTGTGCCTGTGAAGAGAAGAATTTTAGACTCCTCCTCAGCAAACCCACATTTTTGCCCCAGCATCCTGAGAGTGATGAGGTCCCATTTCACTTGTAAGTATGAGATGAATACGTGAGACCTCACACTCAATGATGGATGGAATATGCTCACAAAGCTGTCACATAGCACCCTGTGTAATTTGTCTCCACATGAAACAGAGCCAAATATGCATATCAGGCATGATTTAAGAAGGAAAAAAAAAAAGGAGTAAGTGTGGTATTTCATGATCTGTATTGAAAACATGATGATAATCTCTTGTTTCTTTCCCCATGCAGGAGCAGTATGTGTTTGTCCATGATGCCATTTTGGAGGCATGTCTCTGTGGCAACACAGCCATTCCAGTTTGTGAGTTCAGATCCATATATTACAACATCAGCAGACTAGATCCACAGACCAATTCCAGCCAGATAAAAGATGAGTTTCAGGTAAGTTTCTAAGACTCAGCCATTACAGTTGGTGTACTGAAGGTGTCTAATCACTTTCTGTGGGGTGTTTTAAGATTTCCAGCAGATCAGGGAAGTGGGACACTAAGCCAAAGTCTTACTTCAGCTGATTTTTGTTGTTTTACTACTGGATCAGGCAGAGATTAGGTTTTGGGCATGAACTTCTCAGCCTTTAGCAAGGAAGAAATTTCTCCATCACTTCAGTAAAGCAAGGGTACTAATTTTGACACATGATGGTGCACTTCTCATTTCAGCAAATATTCTGTTGTTCATTTTCCTGTGTAATTTATGCAGCAACATTTATGCCTCAAGCTCCCTTATTATCCATTCTCGTGGCTCGTGTGCTGCTTCCCAGTCTTGACAATCAACTCATTGAAGTCCTTCCATACAAAGGAGAAAGTGAGCTCAGTGAGCATTGTTTTTGTGCTTGCCAGTTTTCAGGGAACAGAATCCCTCAGTTCATAGCATATTTTGCCAAGTACCTGATGAGGAGAACTGAAATGATGCACAGTAAAAACTCCCAGGTGCTGGCTTATCACAGTTTGTCTGGGGCAAGCAAGAAAACAGGGATCCTTTCACCTTTCTGTCCCTCTGTTGCTTATCCCACCCTAATAAATGGGCTTGGGAGCTGAGTGATGAACCTGGTGGTGATGTCGCTGGTGCAGTAAAGAACTCGTTCTGCAGAGCATGGATCTAAGATTTCCAGACTTATTCCCCATCTCTTTGTAAATCCCTTTAGGGTTTTCAGCCGACACCAATATATAGAAAAAATATCATGTTTTGGGAAATCTGGGACAAGGTGAGTTTGATGGGATAGAGGAAGAGACCTCTGTTATTCACTGTGAGGTTGTTCTTAGCCAGCAGTAAAGAAAGTGAAAATTCCTTTAATTATAGGCAATGCTCACCCCCTTTCCCAGCAGAGCATCTTCTGCAGCAAGAGAATGCCTTCTGGGAGCCCCAGTCTGAGGCAGATGCCTCTTTCCCTGTCTCTGTGCAAAGGCAGAACGTGTGCTTTATATCTGAAACCTTGCAGGGATTCATCAGGGTTGGCGCAGCGAGATAAAGAATGTGGGTCTCCACTGCTGACAGTTCAATTAAAAAAAGATCTGGTTTTATCAAGTGAGATCAGATCTGTACAAGTGTTTCTGGTTCTGGACGCTTGGCATGAGGGAACCAAAGCCTAACTTCATCAAATGCTGTTATGCTGTTTAAAAAAAAACTCCACTGGGCTTATTTTGTCATGATACGAGATGAGATTTGTCGCCTCTCTGCTTGTTCTTTTGAGCTGCCAGGGGCTGGCAACTCCTGTGGGAGGAAAATGCTCCAGTGTGCTTTGCATAAGAAGTTCATTCCCTGTCTAGTTGTAGAATCTATTTTTGCAGGAATTTGGCTGAGAGCATTCTTCAGCCTTAATTGTCTGGATTTAATGCAAAAGGTGCTCTCTGTTGCTGCAATCCTTATGAACCAGTTGATCTAACTACAGATCTGGTGGTGCAGTTTAGGTCCTGATGGCCCTCTGGTAAGGCTGGATGTGTTGCTGATGCACTGCATTGTCTCTGAACATGCTAAAGCTCATTCTGAAGGCTTTTTGTAATCTGAATAAGTATGAAATTCATAAGAGAGAGGAAGGGCATAAAGTCACCTGCCTAATTATCTGCACTGTGAGAGATCTGAGATTCCATGTTGCTTCCCCAGCCATGTTGCTGCCTACCTGCTTTCTGTCTGGAGACAAAAGGGCTTTTATGCAGAAGCTGCATAATTTACAACAGCTGTATTATTTGGGATTTTATACTTTGACACTTTCCATTATCTCAGATTGTTTTGACACTCCTCTTTCCTCCAATCATAACCTCTCTGTGACAGAAGTCAAGCTCTTGGTAAGAAATGTTGGCCTCTAAATATTTTGTCTTCCTCTGCTGAGGAGTTCAGAGAACACAGAACAAGTGACAGTAAAGTGACATCAGATAGCCACTCATCTGCCACCACTTAAGTGGCAGCATTGTGTTCACTTTGATTTGCTGGTTTTGATCCCTGCTGGCCAGCTTGGACTGGTTTGGCAGGAGGCCTCCACAATGGATGGCACAAAAGGAAATTAGATTTAAAGAAACACAGTTTGTCAAGCTGTGAGGAAGGCAGATAACAGCAAAAGACTGACAGCAAGACCCCAGAGATAAGGTATGACTATGTAAGTGAAGCGTCCTGTGTGTCACTCTGAAAGGGAAGTAGCAGTTCAAATAATACATGAATAAGTAGACTTTCCTGTTAAAAAACACCAGCTAAACAAACATTTTCTCTTTGGTTTCTATATGTATCTTTAAGATAAATCAATAGTTGGAGTGAGGAATCACCAGAAAATTTTAACCCAGCCTGACCTGCGGGATGAGCTGGGTCAGTACTCAGAGTACTTCTGCACAGGATCCACCTGAAGAGGGAGAAGAATGTGTGCTCCCACCCTAGGGATCGTAGAAACACGAGGAGGGTTCACTCCATGAGCAGGTCAAAGTTGCAGCTTGAACCTGTGTCAGCTGTTTGTAACCTCTAGAAAAGAACAGAAATGTTATCTAGCTGCTGTGGGCTTTCAGAGCTGAAAATGTTTGCAAGGTGTGCAATGCCCTCAGGTTTTTGCTGCAGCTTACTGTTTTTAGAAGAACACCTCGAGGTGGTGTGTAGAACACAAGGTGTTGTACCAGCAGCAAGCTCCTCAGCGCTCCCTTTGTGCTCTCTGGAATCACAGAGCCTTAGAGGTTGGAAGGGACTTCCAGAAATCAAGTCCAACCTCCCTGCTAGGGAACATTGTCCCACTCAAG
The DNA here is from genome assembly GCF_015220805.1 of Pogoniulus pusillus. Lineage (NCBI taxonomy): Eukaryota > Metazoa > Chordata > Aves > Piciformes > Lybiidae > Pogoniulus > Pogoniulus pusillus. The sequence continues at coordinate 4,729,877 of NC_087292.1, forward strand.
TCCCCCAGTCATCCTCGTGGCTCTCTGCCGGACTCCTTCCAGCAGGTACCTGTCTCTGTTGAACTGGGCAATTCAAAGTTTGACACAGTGTTCCAGGTGTGGTCTCACCAGGGCAGAGTAGAGGGACAGAAGAACCTCCCTAGACCTGTGGGAGGCAGTTTTCTGATGCACCCCAGGATGCCATTGGCTCTCCTGGCTACGAGGGCACAAGAGGTCTGAGAGGTCTGCTAGCTTAAGCACCTTTATGATAAGTGTGTTGTGCAGATGGCATCTGTCTTGGAAGCCAGTTCAGAGCCAGCCTGCTCCTCTCTTTCTCCCAGACTCTGAACATCGTGACGCCGCGCGTGAGGCCAGAGGACTGCAGCATCGGCCTTCTGCCGCGGAACCACGACAAGAACCGCTGCATGGACGTGCTGCCCCTGGACCGCTGCCTGCCCTTCCTCATCTCTGTGGATGGCGAGTCAAGTAACTACATCAATGCTGCACTCATGGATGTAAGCAGCACTGATCCTAGTCCACGTGCAGTTGATTCATTCTCAGGGTACTTTTCTGGGAGTAGGGGGATTCAGAGAGAATACTTTTGTTTACCTGCAGCTTCTGGGGTTGACATCTCCAAACTGGGCAAAGGCCCACAGGAGTCTGTCATTTATGCTGTGGTTAACACATTGCTCTTGTCATTCTGCCTCACACTGATGGAAAACTTGTGACAAGTTCATGAGACAGAGGGCATCACAGAATATATGTATGTGTCTTTGATTGGAACGCACCTTCAAGTCCAACCTTTGACCCAGCACTGGAGGGTCAACACGAAACCATGATCCTAGGGGCCAGGTCCACATGCTGCTTTAACACCCCTAGGGATGGTGATTCCACCAGTGCCCTGGACAGGCTATTCCAGTGTTTGAGAACCCTTTAAGTGAAGATGTATTTCCTAGTATCCAGCCTATACCTTGTCTGTGACAGCTTCTATCCTAGCAGGGCATGTGGACAAAGAAGTGGTGGGATGAGTCTTCCTAGAGATCATTTGCTGTATAAATTGGAAGAGAAATGTTTACCAGAAGCTGCAAGGTCAGCTCTTTGGGAAGAATAGTTTGCTGTGTGGAGTGAGTGATTTATTGAAACAGAAGATTTGAGAATATGGGGAGTGCAGGGATCAGAAGTGCAAAATAGTTCAAGGCTGAAGGACACAAGTTCAGCTGATGTGAATCTGTCTTGAAGGCATTCTCCCTTCCTCTGTTTATAAGCTAGAATCTCCCAGCACAGGTCATTTGTATAGAGTGAATTATGTTGATGTTTTCTTTTTTTGCTGTGGTGCTTTACTGCCTTTGGACAGAAATGTCTTTAAAGCCACTAATTACTGCAGTTGGAGTATGCTTAAATGTGATCCAGGGTGAAATGTCCTCATCTTTTCCCTAGCAATGTTGGGTTTGGTTATCTTCAATCTCGTCGGAACATTGCCCAACAAGCTCCTAAAGGATGGCTGGGATCCAACTGTGCCATCTCTATTGTACTACATCACCAGGGAGCAATAGAGAGGGTGGGGAGGAGCTAATTCCTTCTGTAGCTCTTCCAGTCCATCGAAGAAAAAGGAAGGAGATCATTTGCTTCCAGCTGTTTTCCTTCCAATTATGAATATGACTGATAGCAGCAGTAGTAGCGGTAGTAGTAATAGTGGAATTAGTATTATTTGCTGAGTCTCAAAATATAAATAATTGATTTGGGTAATCTCTGCTCTTGTGACACTTCTTTAATGAAATGACTTCATTGGGAGCAAAAGAATCCCATTATGAGGCATTCATTCACTGCAGAGTGATAACAAGGAGCAGGCTATGTGATTTGGATAATCTGGTTAAATGGCTCAGATTGCCTAGCCACAGCCTCCTGGGTATAATATTCCTTTGAATAAAAGTTGATTGAATTTTTTTTATAACTTAATCTTACTCTTTTTGTTAGAGCCACAAGCAACCTGCTGCCTTTATTGTAACCCAGCACCCTTTGCCCAACACCGTAGCAGACTTCTGGAGGCTGGTGTTTGATTATAACTGCTCCTCTGTGGTGATGCTAAACGAAATGGATGCAGCACAGGTAAGTGGTTGCTCACGGGTTCCATCCTGTAATTTTCTTCTCAAATTCAGGTGCTTTTAAGAGTGTTTCTCCTACCATGTTCTTTTACCACTCTCTTCCCATCACAATAAATAAATGGAGAGGAGCTGGAAAGTAACAGGTTAATTTTGGAGCATATAGTGAAGAATAAATTCATAGACGTGGCTCTTTCTGAGGTAGCTAATTGTTACTGCAATTAATAGGGAGATCACAGAATGGTAGGGGTTGGAGAGAATCTCTGGACATCATCTAGCCCAATCCCCCTGCCAAATCAGGTCTGCCTAGGGCAGACCACACAGCAATGTGTCCAGGGTAGGTTTTGAAACTCTCCATAGGAGAAAAAAACATCTCTGGGCAGCCTGTTCCAGGGCTCCAGTACCCTCACAGCAAAAACGTTTTTCCACACATTGAGGTGGAACTTCTTGTGTTCCAGTTTGTGCCCATTGATCTTCACCCTATCACTGGGCATCAGAGATCTAAATACAGTGTGAACAAGGTAAAAAAGGAGGAAATTCTTCACGATGAGAGTGGTGAAATACTGGAGTAGGTGGAGTTTCCATTGCTGGAGACATTCAAGGTCAGACTTGTACGGGCCCTGAGGAGAATCATAGAATCAACCCATTTAGAAGATACCTCCAAGCTCGTCCAGTCCAACCTAGCACCCAGCCCTAGACAAACCAGACCATGGCACTAAGTGGCCCAGCCAGGCTTGTCTTGAAGACTTCCAGGGATGGCAACTCCACCACCTCCCTGGGCAGCCCATTCCAATGCCAATCACTTTCTCTGTCAAGAACTTCCTCCTAACATCCAGCCTAGACCTCCCCTGGCATGACTTGAAGACTGTGTCTTGTTTTGTTGCTGGTTACACGGCAGAAGAGACCAGCCCCACGTGGCTACAGCCTCCATTCAGGTAGTTGTAGACAGCAATGAGATCTGCCCTCAGCCTCCTCTTCTCCAGGCTGCACACCCCCAGCTCCCTCAGCCTAGTAACCTGATCTACTTGGCTATGTCCCATCCTACCACAGGGAGATTGGACAAGATGACCTTCAGTGGTCCCTTCCAACCCAATGCACTCTATGGATTTATAGTTCTATGATTCCAAGATTTGTGGGCCTAAATCTTCCTCCTAAACCCATTTTCTTCCTTCTCATATTTCTGTCTGTCATTGATTCAGACAAGTATTCCCACAGCCCCAGTGTGCTTCATGCTTGCCTTTGGACATGTCCAGAAGAATAAAAGCAAGGCAGATGCTGAAATCACTCAAAGGATCTTTTTCCTGCAATTTCCAGTGCAGTTCTGTATCCTGAGGAGCGTGGTTGTCACAGTTGCTGGAGGAGCACATTAGGCTCTGTGTGTTTTAATTCCTTCCCATGTCATCTGTGAGTTGCTTTCTTGGCTACTAACCATACCATGATTTTCAGGAACTGAGCTTGTTGAGGAGGAGCTGCTGCAGTTCTCCCTCTACCAGCATTTGCAGCCACCTTGCTGCTGAGTGGCAGAAGATAAGAGCTTTCAAAAAGGCCTAATCATGCAATTTGTGTCAAGAGTACATTTGGCATGGCTAATTCACCCATTACAGCACTTGTTAAACAAGAGGAGAGCAGCCCTCAAGTAGTTGGTACTTCACAGATTAATTTTTCATTTGTCTCGCCTCTGTCTTCCCAATCTTACCTCTCTTGAAGGCAGTGAGATTGTTGGTCTCTTTTGTTGATGGCAGTGGGGATGTCAATCACCCTGTTCATTGAGGGGATCTCCCTTCAGGGTGAAGGCTTTGGGACTGCACTTCCAGAAACAGTAAGAGCTCTGCTCAGAAGTCACCTGTCCTGGTGACCCGCAGAGTCTCAGCACTGCACAAGGAGCTCCCTGCATTTTTTGCCTCATGTCCTGTTCACCCTGCCTGGTTCTGCACCTTGGCATGGAATCCAGAGGCCAATGTCATCACTCCCCTCTTATCCTGACAATTTAAAGGAAAAAAATGCTTGTTTTGGAAGCAACACACTTCCTCACACCCCATTCTTGGAAAGCACAAACCTGTCAGTCTCAGCCAGTGATATTCTTGGGACTCTCTTTCTGCACAAGACTTTACCTGCTTCATTGTTTTTCCTAGCAACACTTGCTTTTGATGGTCTGGGCTGTAGGCACAGAAGAGGAGACCTGGCAATGCATAAAGTCACTGTGATGGTTACCTAGCTTGAGTCTGCAGGCAATGTCAAAATCACTCAGCCTTGGAAGTTAAAGATGATTTTAAAGATTGTATCTTAGGAGCTCTCAAAGCAAGATGTAAAAGGTTGATATCATGGAATCATTTAGCTTGGAAAAGAACCTTGAGATTATCAGGTCCAACCTAACGCTACCAAGTCCACTACTAAACCGTGTCCCTCAGCACCACATCTACATAGCTGCTTTTCAATCCCTTCAAGGATGGGAGGGACAGTGGTGAGGGATCCTTATCACTGCCCTGGAACAGACTGTTCAGAATTCACTTGAGAATCCTTTCAGTGAAGAAATTTCTCCTAATGTTCAGCCTCAACCTTCCCTGGTACATCATCAGGCTGTTTCTCCTTGTCTTATAACTTGTTCCATGGGAGAAGAGACTTATGACCACCTGGCTCTGGCCTTTCAAGGAGCTGTAGAGAGCTAGGAGGTTGCCCCTCAGTGTTCTTGTCTCCAGATGGAGCAACCCTAGATCCCACAGCTGCTCCTCCTCACAAGCCCTGCGTTCTAGACACTTCACCAGCTTTGTTGCCCTTCTTTGGACACTCTCCACCACTTCAATGTCTTTCTTTGTAGTGAGGGGTCCAAAATTGAACCCAGTTCTCAAGGTGTAGCCTCACTAGTGCCAAGGGGGACAATCATGTGGTGGTTAGAGAACACATCAGATAGTTTCAGGCACTCTTTATACGTATAGGTTTGGGTAGGTAACTCTTCATAGTGCTGCTTAATCAAAAGCAGGTTTTCAGTACTGAGGAAAGGTTTGATCTCCTTTGCAATGCACCATGAAGTTGTTTCCTAAAGCACCTGCTCACCTCACATCTCTTTACCTATTGGACAGTTGCTTTGAGAGGAGATCTGCAGGCTGCTTGAAAGTCTGAATGACGAGTAAAAGCAACCTTCAAAGAAGGACTTGCTTCTGTGGTCATGGCTGGCATGCTTAATCTTGAAAAGCCAACAAGGGCAAAGATGTGTGAGATGGAGTGAATATCCCACCCAATTTCCATCCCAGATGATCAAAGGAATAACAGGAATACAGAATTAATGCAGTAGCATGCAGACACTTGGTGTTATTACTGGCAGTGACTGAGCTTGAAAAGCTTGAGATCAAGTTCAAATGAGCATCTGGGGGGTTCAAAACTCCTAAAAAATTACATCTGAAAATGGGAAGGGAAAAAAACCCAACCCAGAGAGAAATACAATCTCAGCAGAAACTGCTAATGAGATCTCATGCAAAATATTTTCTCCCCATGATCTGTTTCCAGATGGATTTGAAATATTTAGATTGTAATTTGTGGGGATATATTTTTTTTTTTCCTGTGCTTTCAGTAATATCAACAGAGTGGGGAAAAAAAAAGGCTTTAACTTGCTTCACACGCTCCAGAGATTTGGTTGTGGTTCATCCTGAAATTGGAGCTGCTCTCATTGCTCTCAGAGCAAACTGATTTCCCCCCCCCACTCACCTCAGTGGTAGAGTCAGAAAGCTAAAAGTTGCATCTTAAAAGAGGAAAAAAAAAGAAACCAACACAACACTCCCCCCACCAAAACAAAAAACAACCAACACCCCCCAACAAAACAAACCAGCCCAAACCCCAAAACAAATAACAAACACACACACCCCCTACCCAGAAATTCCACTTTGCTTGAATGAGAATTGTTTTTCTTGGTGCATTTGGTGCATTCACTCTTTGCTCATTAACATCAAACCACTCTGGTTCCTGTTTAGTTTACCTACAGACACACCTACAGCAATGAGCTCTTGTGGCTGGAAAGGGCAATGATCTCCTTGGGTGCATTGAGAAAAATGACCAAGCAGGCTGAGGGAGATTCTCTTTCCCCTCTGCTCAGCCTTAGTGAAGCCACGTCCACAGTACTGTGGCCAGTTCTAGGGTTCCCAGTTCAAGAGAGACAGAGAACCACTGGAGAGAGTCCTGCAGAGGCTACAAAGATGCTGAGGGGCCTGGAGCAGCTCTGTGAGGAGCAAAGGCTGAAAGCTCTGAGGCTGAGAGCCTGAGAAGAGCAGCCTGAGAGGGGATCTGATCAATGCTCAGCAATAGCTAAAGAGTAGGGGGCAAAAGAGTGGGCCCAGACCCCTTTCAGTGGTGCCCAGTGACAGGAAAAGGGCAATGGGCATAAACTGGAACCCAGAAAGTTCCATTTAAACATGAGGAAAAACTTTGATGTGAGGGTGCAGGAGCCCTGGAGCAGGCTGCTCAGAGAGGTTATAGAGCCATCTTCTCTAGAGAGATTCCAATTATAGAGCCATCTTCTCTAGAGAGATTCAAAAACCCACTTGGAGTCTGTGATCCTGGAGAGCTGCTGTGGGTGCCCCTGCTTTAGCAGGAATTTGGGGTGGTGTGACCCATAGAGGTGGACGAGGAGCTCAACATGAGCCAGCAGTGTGCACTTGCAGCCCAGAGGGCCAACCGGATCCTGAGCTGCATCAGGAGAAGTATGGCCAGCAGGTCGAAGGAGATGATTCTTCCCCTCTGCTCCACTCTGCTGAGACCCCACCTGGAGTACTGCAGCCAGTTCTGGAGCTCATATTACAAGAAGAATGTGGAGATGCTGGAGCATGTCCAGATCAGGGCCATGAGGATGCTCAGAGGGCTGCAGCAGCTCTGCTGTGAGCACAGACTGAAAGAGTTGGGGCTGTGCAGGCTGGAGCAGAGGAGGCTCCCAGGGGACCTTACTGTGGCCTTCCAGTATCTGAAGAGGGCCTGCAAAAAAGC